>NC_060182.1:83853561-84206061 GCF_021184085.1 Oncorhynchus gorbuscha
GCAAAACCAGTTCAGAGTCCAGGAGGTACAGAGTGGCAGGCAGGCTCGAGGTCAGTGCAGGCAGAATGGTCAGGCAGGTGGTTACGGAGTCCAGAAAACAGGCAAGGGTCAAAAACCAAGAGGACTAACAAAAAAAGATTAGATGCAGGAGTACAGGGAAAACCGCTGGTGGACTTGAAAAGCAGACAAGACGAACTGGCACAGAGAGACAGGAAACACAGGGATACAGTGCCTTGCGAAAGTATTCGGCCCCCTTGAACTTTGTGACCTTTTGCCACATTTCAGGCTTCAAACATAAAGATATAAAACTGTATTTTTTTGTGAAGAGTCAACAACAAGTGGGACACAATCATGAAGTGGAACGACATTTATTGGATATTTCAAACTTTTTTAACAAATCAAAAACTGAAAAATTGGGCATGCAAAATTATTCAGCCCCTTTACTTTCAGTGCAGCAAACTCTCTCCAGAAGTTCAGTGAGGATCTCTGAATGATCCAATGTTGACCTAAATGACTAATGATGATAAATAGAATCCACCTGTGTGTAATCAAGTCTCCGTATAAATGCACCTGCACTGTGATAGTCTCAGAGGTCCGTTAAAAGCGCAGAGAGCATCATGAAGAACAAGGAACACACCAAGCAGGTCCGAGATACTGTTGTGAAGAAGTTTAAAGCCGGATTTGGATACAAAAAGATTTCCCAAGCTTTAAACATCCCAAGGAACACTGTGCAAGCGATAATATTGAAATGGAAGGAGTATCAGACCACTGCAAATCTACCAAGACCTGGCCATCCCTCTAAACTTTCAGCTCATACAAGGAGAAGACTGATAAGAGATGCAGCCAAGAGGCCCATGATCACTCTGGATGAACTGCAGAGATCTACAGCTGAGGTGGGACACTCTGTCCATAGGACAACAATCAGTCGTATATTGCACAAATCTGGCCTTTATGGAAGAGTGGCAAGAAGAAAGCCATTTCTTAAAGATATCCATAAAAAGTGTCGTTTAAAGTTTGCCACAAGCCACCTGGGAGACACACCAAACATGTGGAAGAAGGTGCTCTGGTCAGATGAAACCAAAATTGAAATTTTGTCAACAATGCAAAACATTATGTTTGGCGTAAAAGCAACACAGCTCATCACCCTGAACACACCATCCCCACTGTCAAACATGGTGGTGGCAACATCATGGATTGGGCCTGCTTTTCTTCAGCAGGGACAGGGAAGATGGTTAAAATTGATGGGAAGATGGATGGAGCCAAATACAGGACCATTCTGGATGACAACCTGATGGAGTCTGCAAAAGACCTGGGACTGGGACGGAGATTTGTCTTCTAACAAGACAATGATCCAAAACATAAAGCAAAATCTACAATGGAATGGTTACAAAATAAACATATCCAGGTGTTAGAATGGCCAAGTCAAAGTCCAGACCTGAATCCAATCGAGAATCTGTGGAAAGAACTGAAAACTGCTGTTCACAAATGCTCTCCATCCAATCTCACTGAGCTCGAGCTGTTTTGCAAGGAGGAATGGGAAAACATTTCAGTCTCTCGATGTGCAAAACTGATAGAGACATACCCCAAGCAACTTACAGCTGTAATCGCAGCAAAAGGTGGCGCTACAAAGTATTAACTTAAGGGGGCTGAATAATTTTGCACGCCAATTTTTCAGTTTTTGGTTTGTTAAAAAAGTTTGAAATATCTTCATTGTGTCCTCTTGTTGTTGATTCTTAAATACAGGTTTGAATGAAATTTTCGCAAGGCACTGTATATACACCAGGGATAATGCACGACACCTGGAGGGGGTGGAGACAATCACAAGACAGGTGAAACAGATCAGGGTGTGACATTGAGTTAATTGGCTGATTCAGTCAAAATCCTTGAGATATATACATATACACATATATTATTTGACACACTGGACTGAATATGGTATATTACTGTGCAATATTTTTTTTTTTTTAATAAAATACTGTGTTGTAATTGCATGTTGCAAATAAGTAACTATATCTGCACTGTATTTGTAAATTGCATCACCCTGTGCTATCAATTGGTGTTCAAAGTAAATATCTTGAGCTTTACAGTACATGATAAAAGCTGAAAATGTTCAAAAGAACTATTGTACTGTGTTTGTACAGTAGACTCTCCTTACTCTGTAAAAGGGCACTCACTCCACAGAAATAAAATGATTCATATTTCAATGATTCACACATCCGCTCTATGTGTTTCCTCTGAGCACTCTACAACCCACCTGTTTCTATTTCCTGTTTTTGATGCAATCATTCACACATCCGCTCTATGTGTTTCCACTGAGCACTCTACAACCCACCTGTTTCTATTTCCTGTTTCTGATGCAATGATTCACACATCCGCTCTATGTGTTTCCTCTGAGCGCTCTACCACCCACCTGTTTCTATTTCCTGTTTCTGATGCAATGATTCACATATCCGCTCTATGTGTTTCCTCTGAGCGCGCTACCACCCACCTGTTTCTATATCCTGTTTCTGATGCATTGAGTTTATTTTTTTTCTTATATTTATAGTATGGAAAAACCACTTGCTACAGTAACACTGTGTGTCCAGATACATATTCAATCCAAAGTAACCCACCATGATCCAATGATACTTTATCTTGCAGGATGTAGCGTCAGGTAACAGTGGCCAGGAGGTAAGATGGATTAAGTGTGAATATCTGGGTGGCAGGCAAAGTCAAAGCCATGGATGTAGTGACAGTCGGAGGCTACTCAACACACCGGACAGATGAGGGAGGAGACTAGGGAGAGGAATGAGTGAGTGATTTGTTAGTGGATGGAGGGAGGATGAAAGGCTACTCAACACACTGGACAGATGAGAGATGAGACTAGGGAGAGGAATGAGTGAGTGATTTGTTAGATGGAAGGAGGGAGGAGTCCGCAGTGGGAGCAGGAGGATGAGGGTTAGATATGGGGTACTGTGGGTGTCTCAGAGTTCCTATGCCAGGGGGGTCCCACCCCACCTTCCTCCCTGCCCGCCCGCCCCACTCCCTTTCTCTTCCTGTCTCCCTCCAACCCTTCTGTGACAGCTCCACACTCCGGATCAGTAGAGCCGGGGATCGTGCATATAATCCATCCCACATGCCTGATGCATTTTTAATTGTATGGAAGAGGAGAGGAGGAGCGGGAAATGGAGGACAGGGGACAGAGATTGAGCTCTATGGTGGCTAGTGGCTCGGCCGTGGAGGCAGAGTAGCGTAACTACATGGGCACACATCCCTTGTAATGCCAGTTAAATTAGGTGGCTATCTCCGGTGACAATCCCCCCCAGCTTCCATCCAGCCTATTGTGTCTGTCAGTGCTGTTTGATTTACAGTATAATTCCTTCACCCAATCCAACACCTATCTTTATGGCATGACTGACAGACACAACATGGCATGACTGACAGAGAAGCTTAAAACTGGAAGGCTCATAATCCATCAATATTATGTTAAATTAACATTTCTTTGGCGTATGCAGAGCATATAGTGGGATGGATACAGGAACATAAAATTGCATTGTACCAGGTACTATTGAAGTAACAATAGTTTTTTTTTATCCCAATGTCAACCTATAATGCACAGGATAGTTTGGACCTGTTGAACTGAGGAAACAAAATCAGTCATAGATGATGACGAATCTCTAAACCATTCAGCTGAACTATTTGCGTGGCCATCAGCAGTGTCCATGTGACATTGTACTTGCTATACCAGAAACCAACAAAATCGCGCATCAGCCATTGAGAATTGAACCTATGTAGCAGGGCCATAAGGATTCATTGAGGTCATATTGGCTCTGATGACCTCCTAGTAGGGGGTGAAAGGTGTTAACCAGGAGCAGCACATATCAGTTTGTGGCCTGGAGCGCTGGACCTGGCAACAGGTTTGCCTTTCCAAACTGCTCTGTGGCGAGTACCGTCCTCCCGTGATCTGCTGCGGCACCATGTGATTTTTCCTGGCAGCTATCTGTATATGTCCTGTCTTGTACGTGAGTTTTATTTGAATTCTAAAAGTGTTCAGTTGTCGTTGTAATAGTCCCATTATGTTTTTAAACATTCACTTTAAATTGTGAATTACAGTATGTGTATTTTTACATAGAGACTTATGAGGTCTTTTTTTATCATGCAGCAAGTAGTCCCAGTCATTCACGGTTCTGTTACTCCAGCAGTATTGATGCTGATGAAAAAAATACAAATATAAATGTATTGAAATCACTTATTAGCACAAGTGTCAATGGCCTTTCCAAACCAAGTTTTCATAGTATTGCTTCTAACTCAATGTCACTGTATATTCATTTCTCAGGTTTCATCAGGAAAAGGTCAAATACTTGCAACGAGCGTAATGTCTGTTATTCTGTATGAACAGACATTTCCTATCAAGCCCTTGCACTGATGTTCCTGTAGAAACTCTTGCTTGGTTGGTAGTGGGACAGGAGGGATAAGTCTGAGTATTTGGGGATTGTTGTCACTGTGTGGGAAAACACAAAACAAATGACCTCAGTACAATGCAAAGTCATATTCTCATATACACCCCACTCTATTTGGGGCAGCAGGTAGCCTAGTGGTTAGAGCATTGGGCCAGTAACCTGAAAGATAGCTAGATCGAATCCCTGAGCTGACAAGGTAAAAATCTATTGTTCTGCCCCGGAACAACTGTTTCTAGGCCATCATTGTAAATAACAATTTGTTCTTAACAGACTTTCCTAGCTTTAAAAGAAAACATATTCAGTGCATTAGCCAAATAAACATTACATGATCAAAAGTATGCTCATCGAATGTCTCATTCCAAAATCATGGGCATTAATATGGAGTTGGTCCCTTAGATGTTGGAACATTGCTGCAGGGACTTGCTTCCATTCAGCCACAAGCACATTAGTGAGGTCGGGCGATCAGGCCTGGCTCACAGTCAGCATTCCAATTCATCCCAAAGGTGTTTGATGGGGTCATTTGATGTCAGGACTTTGTGAAGGCCAGTCAAGTTATTCCACACCAATCTTGACAAGCCATTTCTGTATGGACCTCGCTCCGTACATGGGGGCATTGTCATACTGAAACATGAAAAGGGGCCTTTCCCAAACTGTTGCCACAAAGTTGAAAGCACAGAATCATCTAGAATGTCAATGCATGCTGTAGATTTGAGATTTCCCTTCACTGGAACTAAGGGGCCTTGCCCGAACCACGAAAAACAGCCCTAGACCATTATTCCTCCGCAACAAAACTTTACAGTTGGCACTTTGCATTCAGGCAGGTAGCATTTACCTGGCATCCACCAAATCCAGATGTGTTCGTCGGATTGCCAGATGGTAAAGCATGATTTATCCCGTTTCCACTGCTCCAGAGTCCAATGGCGGCAAGCTTTACTCAACTCCAGCTGACACTTGGCATTGCGCATGGTGATCTTAGGCTAATGTGCGACTGCTTGGACATGGAAACCCATTTCCTGAAGCTCCCGACGAACAGTTCTTGTGCTGACGTTGCTTCCAGAGGCAATTTGGAACTTGGTAGTGGGTGTTGCAACAGAGGACAGGCGATTTTTACGTGATGCGAGCTTCAGCACTCCGCTGCCCCGTTTTGTGAGCTTATGTGGCCAACCACATCGCGGCTGAGCCGTTGATGCTCCTAGATGTTTTCACTTCACAATAACAGCACTGACATTTGACCATGGCAGCTCTAGCTGGGCAGAAATGTGATGACCTGACTTATTGGAAAGGTGGCATCCTATGACGGTGCCACGTTGAAAGTCACTGAGCTCTTTTAAGTAAGGGCATTCTACTGCCAATGTTCATCTATTTATTTATTTTATTTCACCTTTATTTAACCACGTAGGCCAGTTGAGAACAAATTCTCATTTACAACTGTGACCTAGCCAAGATAATGCAAAGCAGTGCAACAAAATCACAGTTTCACATGGGATAAACAAACGTACAAACGTCAATAACACAATAGAAAAATCTGTATACAGTCTGTGCAAATGATGTAAGGAGGTAAGGCAATAAATAGGCCAATGATGGCAAAGTAATTACAATTTAGCAAATTAAACTGGAGTGATATGTACTGATGAGGATGTGTAAGTAGAAATACTGGTGTGCAAAAGAGCAGAAAAACCAAAACAAAGGGCAAAATAAGTCAATAAAACAAAATGGGGATGAGGTCAGTAGTTGGTTGGATGGGCTATTTACAGATGGGCTGGGTACAGCTGCAGCGATCAGGAAGCTGCTCTGATAGCTGACGCTTAAAGTCAGTGAGGGAGATACAGTGGGGCAAAAAAGTATTTAGTCAGCAATTGTGCAAGTTCTCCCACTTAAAAAGATGAGAGAGGCCTGTAATTTTCATCATAGGTACACTTCAACTTTGACAGACAAAATGAGAGAAAAAAATCCAGAAAATCCCTTTGTAGGATTTTTAATGAATTTATTTGCAAATTATGGTGGAAAATAAGTACTTGGTCAATAACAAACGTTTATCTCAATACTTTGTTATATACCCTTTGTTGGCAATGACAGAGGTCAAATGTTTTCTGTAAGTCTTCACAAGGTTTTCAAACACTGTTGCTGGTATTTTGGCCCATTTCTCCAAGCAGATCTCCTCTAGAGCAGTGATGTTTTGGGGCTGTTGCTGGGCAACACAGACTTTCAACTCCCTCCAAAGATTTTCTATGGGTTGAGATCTAGAGACTAGGACCTATTATGAAAATTACAGGCCTCTCTCATCTTTTTAAGTGGGAGAACTAGCACAATTGGTGGCTGACTAAATACTTTTTTGCCCCACTGTAAGTCTCCACCTTCAGTGATTTTTGTCATTTGTTCCAGTCATTGGCAGTAGAGAACTGGAAGGAAAGGCAGCCAAAGTAGGTGTTGGCTTTGGGGATGACCAGTAAAATATACTAGCTGGAGCGCGTGCTACGGGTGGGTGTTGTTATGGTGACCAGTGCACTGAGATAAGCTGGAGCTATACCTAGCAAATACTTAGATAATATAATAATAATAATATATGCCATTTAGCAGACGCTTTTATCCAAAGCGACTTACAGTCATGTGTGCATACATTCTACGTATGGGTGGTCCCGGGAATCGAACCCACTACCCTGGCGTTACAAGCGCCATGCTCTACCAACTGAGCTACAGAAGGACCACTAGATGACCTGGAGCCAATGGGTTTGGCAACGAATATGGCGACAAATAAGCCATCGAGAGCATACAGGTTGCAGTGATGGGTAGATTATGGGGCTTTGGTGATAAAGCGGATGGCACTGTGATAGAATGCATCCAATTTGCTGAGTAGAGTGTTGGGGGCTAATTTGTAAATGACATTGCCGAAGTCAAGTATCGGTAGGAGAGTCAGTTTTACAAGGGTATGTTTGGCAGCATGAGTGAAGGAGGCTTTGTTAAGAAATAGGAAGCCGGTTCTAGATTTAACTTTGGATTGGAGATGCTTAGGGATAGGGAGCAAGTATTTCACGTCCGGATGAAAAGCGTGCCCAAAGTAAACTGCCTGCAACTCTGGCCCAGAAGCTAGGATATGCATATATATAGAAAACACTCTGAAGTTTCTAAAACTGTTTGAATAATATTTATGAGTATAACAGAACTGATTTGGCTGGCGAAACCCCGAGCACAATCCATCCAGGGAAAACATTTTTTGATGTCAATCAGTTTTCCATTAGGTTTCTATGGAAAGCCCTTTTTAATAGGAATCTGCTTGCAGTTCCTATGGCTTCCACTAGATGTCAACAGTCTTTAGAAATTGGTTGATATTTTTCTTTTGAGAAATGAAGAAGTAGCCCTGTTCTTTCCATGTGTCACTCCAGGTGGACTCAAGTCTTTTAGTGCGCTCGACCTGGAACGTGCTTCATTTTATTTTTCTCCGGTATTGAACACAGTTTTTCCCGTCTTAAATTTGATCAATTATTTACGTTTTAGGATACCTAAGGTTGGATTAGGAACGTTGATTGAAATGTTTGGACCAAGTTTACAGGTAACTTATTAGATACTTTGAAGTCATGTTGGGCGAGTTGGAACCGGTGTATTTTCTGAATCAAACACGCCAAATAAATTGAAATTTTGGGGTTATGAAGAAGGAATTTATCAAACAAAAGGACCGTTTGTGATGTTTCTTGGACATTTTGGAGTGCCAACAGAAGAAGGTCTTCAAAGGTAAGACATTAATTATATAATTATTTCTGACTTTTGTGTAGCATCTGCCTGGCTGAAATATGATTTCCATGTGTTGGTATGTGGGGCGCTGTCCTCAGATAATAGCATGGTCTGCTTTTGCCCTAAATCATTTTTGAAATTTTACACTGCGGCTGGATTACCAAGAAGTTAAGCTTTATTTTGATATATTACACATGCATGTTTTGTGAATTTTTATTATGAGTATTTGTGTTTTTGAATTTGGCGCACTGCAATTTCACTGGATGTTGTCAAATCAATCCCGTTACCGGTATTCGAGCGGGAAGGGATCACTAAGAAGTTAATGTGAGTCTGGAAGGAGAGTTTAAATACCTAGGTGTCTGGCTAGACTGTATATTTGTCCACATAGTCTAAGTCAGAACCAACCAGAGTAGTGATGCTAGTCGGGCGGGCGTGTAGCGATTGGTTGAAGAGCATGCATTTAGTTTTACTAGCATTCAAGAGCAGTTGGAGGCCACAGAAGGAGTGTTGTGTGGTGTTGAAGCTCTTTCGGAGGTTTGATAGCACAGTGTCCAAAAGGGCCAGATGATGTCGTCTGCTTAGAGGTGGATCAAAGAATCACCCCCATCAAGAGCGACACCATTGATATATATAGAGAAAAGAGTTGTCCCGAGAATTCAACCCTGTGGCACCCCTATAGAGACTGCCAGAGGTTCGGACAACAGGCCCTCCGATTTGACACACTGAACTCTATCTGAGAAGTAGTTAGTGAAACAGGCGAGGCAGTCGTTAGAGAAACCAATGCTGTTGAGTCTGCCGATAAGAATACGGTGATTGACAAATTCGAAAGCCTTGGCCAGGTCAATGAAGACAGCTGTACAGTATCGTATTTTATCGACATGATATCTTTTAGGACCTTGAGCGTGACTGAGGTGCACCCGTGACCTGCACGGAAACCAGATTGCATAGCGGAGAAGGTACGGTGGGATTCGAAATGTTTGGTGATCTGTTTGTTCACTTGGCTTTAGAAGACTTTATAAAGGCAGGGCAAGATGGATATAGGTCTATAACAGTTTGGGTCTAGAGTGTATGTCTTGGGCCAGTTGCTGCGGGGGGTGCAGAGCTGTTGCCCGGGGTTGAGGTAGCCAGGTGGAAAGCATTGCCAGCCGTAGAGAAATGCTTATGGAAATTCTCAATTATAGTGGATTTATCAGTGGTGACAGTGTTTCCTAGTCTCATTGCGGGCAGCTGGGAGGAGGTACTCTCATTTTATATGGACTTTACAGTGTCCCAAAACATTTGGGAATTAGTGCTGCTGGATGCAAATTCTGTGTGAAAAAGCTAGCCTTTGCTTCCCTAACTGACTGTGTATTGGGTCCTGACTTCCCTGAAAAGTTGCATATCGCGGGGACTATTCGAACTATGGAGATTGCATGTCTGTGTGCTCGATTTTATACACCAATCAGAAATGGGTGTGACTGAAATAGCCCAATCCACTAATTTGCTTTTGAACATATAGTGTAGGTTGATTTTGATATGATAACATAATATTGATAGGATATGAGTAAATTATAGTGAGAACGTACGCACCATTTCTTAATTGAAAACCATCAATGAATTGATGTTTGATAAACTACTGGCCATGGTCAGAGAAAGTAGGTAATATAATACTTTTTTGTGGGGGGGGGTTTATTTGTTTTTTATTTGTTCACTTACATGTGTGTAATGGAAATGTATTTCTTACATATCCCAACTCCCCCTGAGACACCCGCAGGGTCACAGTCACCATTGTAAAGCACCACTAAAGTAATTAGGGTTAAGTGCCTTGCTCAAAGGCACAGCTCTTGTATTCGAACCAGCGAACCTTCAGTTACTGACCTAACTCTCTAAAACTCGAGGATACCTGTCACCCCCATATACTGTCCATGGTCTCACATGAAAGAGAGGTAGGTAGGTAAGATTCTAACTCAATGTAATTGTATATTCATTTTTCAAGTATACACAAAATACATGTAACAAGTGTAATGTCTGCCATTCTGTACAAACACAAGTTTCCTACCAAGCCCTTTGGTAGATGTTCCTGGAGAAACTTTTGCTTGGTTCGTAGTGGGACAATTCTGAGTCTTGTCACTTCAATAGTACAAGGTGCAATGCAATGTCATATTCCCCTCTGTATCCTGTGCATATGCCAAATAAACATTGATTTCGATAACAAAATATGGATAGAATTTGAGTACATTATAGTCAGAACGTACGCACTGTTTGTGAATTCAACCATTAATTCACTAACAATGCTTTGTTGATTAAAGCCAAATTAGTCAGTGTCACAACAGTGTCCTTTACATACAGTGCATTTGGAAAGTATTCAGACCTCTTGACTTTTTCCACATATTGTTGTGTTACAGCCTTACTCTAAAATGTATTAGGGACTGGGAGGGACTGGGAGACTAGTCAGGATGAACGGAGCAAAGTACAACGAGATCTTTGATGAAAACCTGTTCCAGAGCGCTCAGGACCTCAGACTGGGGCGAAGATTCACCTTCCAACAGGACAACGACCCGAAGCACACAGCCAAGACAATGAAAGAGTGGCCAAGCCAGATCGAACATTCCTAGAGAGACCTGAAAATAGCTATGCTTCGACACTCCCCATCCAACCTGACGGAGCTTGAGAGGATATGCGGAGAAGAATGGGAGAAAATCCTCAAATACAGGTGTGCCAAGCTTGTAGCATCATACCTAAGAAGACTCGAGGCTGTAATTGCTGCCAACGGAGCTCTAAACAGAGTACTGGGTAAAGGATCTGAATACTTATGTACAGAATTTGCAAAAATTCTTCAACCTGTTTTTGCTTTGTCATTATGGAGTATTGTGTGTAGATTGATAAGTGTCACACCATGATCTTAGAGATCCTTTTAATTCTCTATGTGGTTAGGTCAGCGTGTGACTAGGGTAGGCAATCTATGTTTTCTATTTCTTTGTTGGCCTAGTATGGTTCCCAAGCAGAGGCAGCTGTCTATCGTTGTTTCTGATTGGGGATCATATTTAGGCAGCCTTTCCCACCTGTTGTTTGTGGGATCTTGTTTTTGTGTAGCTGCATGTGAGCAGCCCAGAACGTCACGTTTAGTTTTCTTCTGTATTGTTTTTGGTGCGTTTCATGTTTATTAAACATATGGAACTCTATGTATGCTGCACCTTGGTCCATTCCTTCAGACGATCGTGACAGAAGATCCCACCACAAACAGACCAAGCAGCGTGCCCAGGAGGAGCAGGGATCCCAAGCCTGGGAGGAAAGCCAGGAGTGGAGGACATCCTGGACGTGAGACGAAATCATGGCAGGAGACAGAAGCCTGCCATGGAAGCAGGCGGAGGCAGCGAAGGAGCAACAGCGACGACGTCGGGGTTCGCGGCCACAAGGACAGCCCAAAAAGACAGCCTGAATTTTTTTTGGGGGGGGGGTGCGCACGGGGTGGTCGGTGGTGCCGAGGTGTGAACCAGAGACAACCTGGGAGGAGGTAGAGAGGTGGTCGGTCGACCCAGGGAGAGTGCCAAAGCCCGCCTGGGAGGTAATAGAACAGTGCGAGGAGGGATACCGGAAAATTGAGTTGGCGAGGAGTAAGTGGCAACGCAGGCATTTGGAAGAGTGTGTCACCAGTCCTGTGCAATCTGTGCCAGTCCCACGCATCAGGCGTCCAGTGCGCCTTCCCAGTCCGGTACCTCCTGTGTCTCCTCCTCGTACTCTCCCTGAAATACGTGTCCCCATTCCGTTATGTCCTGTGCCTGCTCCCAGTACTCGCCCTGAAGTACGCCTCCACAGCCCAGTACGTCCTGTGCTAGCTCCTTGCGCTCGCCCTGAAGTGCGTGTCACCAGTCCGGTGCGACCTGTACCGGCCCCACGCATCAGGCCTCTAGTGCGCATCCCCAGTCTAGTACGTCCTGTGCCTGCTCCTCGCACTCGCCCTGAAGTGCATGTCACCAGTCCGGTACCACCAGTGCCGGCCCCACACACCAAGCTTGCTGCGACGACCCCTTGTTCAGAACCTCTTGCGACGGTTCCCAGTCCAGAGCCTCAGCGAGGGTTCCATGTCCAGAGCCACCAGCGAGGGCGCCCAGTCCAGAGCCTCCAGCGAGGGTTCCCAGTCCAGAGCCCCCAGCGAGGGTTCCCAGTCCAGAGCCTCCAGCGAGGGTTCCCAGTCCAGAGCCTCCAGCGAGGGTTCGCAGTCCAGAGCCTCCAGCGAGGGTTCGCAGTCCAGAGCCTCCAGCGAGGGTGCCCAGTCCAGAGTCTCTCGCAAGGGTTCCATGTCCGGAGCCTCCAGTGAAGATCCATGGCCCGGAGCCTCTAGAGACGATGCAAGGTCCGGGGCCTCCAGCGACGGTTCCCAGTCCGGAGCATCCTGCAACGGTTCCCAGTTCAGAGCGTTCGGCGACAGGTTCCCAGTCTGAAGCCTCCGGCGACGATCCACGGTCCGGAGCCCACGGCGATGATCCACAGTCTGGTTCCTCCAGTGATGATCCATGGCCCTGTTCCTCCGGTGACAATCCACGGTCCGGATTCTCTGGCGACGATCCACAGTCCAGAGCTGTCTGCGACGATCTACGGTCCAGAGTCCCTGGCAACGATCTACGGTCCGGAGTCCGCCACCGACGTTGGCGGAGACAAGAGCAGAACGAGGTCTGCGTCCTGCACCGGAGCCACCACCGAGGGTAAATGCCCACCCGGACCCTCCCCTATAGGTTCAGGTTTGCGGCCGGAGTCCACACCTTTAGGGGGGGGGAAGATACTGTCACGACCTAACCTTAGAGATTTTAATTCTCTATTTGGTTAGGTCAGGGTGTGACTAGGGTGGGCAATCTATGTTTTATATTTCTTTGTCGGCCTGGTATGGTTCCCAATCAGAGGCAGCTGTCTATCGTTGTCTCTGATTGGGGATCATATTTAGGCAGTCTTTTCCCGCTTGTTGTTTGTGGGATCTTGTTTTTGATTAGCTGCCTGTGAGCAGCCCAGAACGTCATGTTTCCTTCTTTATTGTTTTTGGTGAGTTTAAATTTTATTAAACATGTGGAACTCTACGTACGCTGCGCCTTGGTCCATTCACTCAGACGATTGTGACAATGAGGGGGGGGGGAACGATTTAATCAATTTAAGAATAAGGCTGTAACGTAAAAAATTGTGGACAAAGTCAATGCGTCGGAATACTTTATGAAGGCACTGTATGTAGCATGTAGTGTTGTTCTGTAACCAGTGTAACATGTGTTATGCTAATGTAACATCCTATGACTTGATGGCCCATAGTCCGCCAATATGTTATGCAGATGAGCCATTGTTTACTTGACTGACCACACTGGGTATTCATTCAGTCATTCTAGTGGGTAGTTCATAGTAGGGAGGAATCAATGCTGTACATAGGCAGGCAAGCTGCTGAACTGGCAAACATAGCACACTATTTTGGTCGATTACAAACAAAATAATTATTGAATCATAAAGCATAAGAGAAAATGCATACAGTATTTCTTACCTCTTTTTATAACGACACAGGATGAGACCCAAACGCAAACACATGAGGCAGATGGTTCGAGTCTCTGATATTTATTAATATACTAGGGGCAGGTCGAGCACAGGCAGAAGTTTGTAAACCAGGTCAGAGTCAGATGGGTACAGGACGGCGGGCAGGCTTGAGGTCACGCAGAAAATGTTGTATCCGGGAGGACAAGAAAAACAGTAGTACAGAAAAACATTTTGGTAGGCTTGATGAGACGAACTGGCAAGGGAAAACAGAAGCCACTGGAATAAATACACAGGGGATAATGGGAAGAAATTGGAGACACCTGGAGAGGGGTCGAGACAAGCACAAGGCAGGTGAAACAAATCAGGGTGTGACACTTTTTCAATGTTGGGGTTTGGACAACCACAACATGTAGAGCCTATGGTTAATTTGAAATCAGATTGAAATACTTGTTTATGTGATATTACTGTACCATCAACAATCTGCATATCTAGCTTCAGCTAGCTAACATTAGCTAGTTGAGAAAAAAGACATTGGGGTTTATGATGTGTGTGGGGTTTATCTTGTGGGGTTTATGCTGTGTAGCTACATGATGCTACCGTTAGATTCTCTTGAGTGCAAAACAGTCTGAATACAGAAGATGTTAGCTAGCTTGAACATTGAAGGATAGCAGCTAAAATAGCTAGCAGGCTTAAAACTCAACCCAACACTTACCTAAAGCTACCAGTCCATGACAATGGTGGCCATTTCTACGTCAGTCTTTCAAAATGTATTCCAATGATTATCCGGTTCCTTGATTGGTCATGAGCAGCCTTTTTCTAGCTTATTTTTATCTTTTGAGGTCGAGTTGTTCCAAGAACCGAGAATAACGCTTGTTGACTTCATCTGCTCTGGGTTGTTTTCTGTTGGCTGTAACGTTAGGTTACAATTGACATTCACTTCCTTCACTCGTCATTCGAGTAGGTGGGATTAGCGCTAAGTCACACCTTGCCTAGAAGGCCAGTACAAGATGGATCTGTGCTCAACCAAAGACACACCTAGCCCAGAAGGCCAGCCTATGGTGGCTCAGGGCTCAACGCCCTTGTTTTCATTCACAGTGAAAACACTACAGAAGAAGTGGGGTTGCATAGGGTCACTCACAACCTGCGTATTCCTGTTTTAATAGAAATGACAGTATATTGTCACCCAAGACAAATGCAGATAATATTTCATAATTGTTTATGTGCAGCAGGTTGTATGTTTCTTTCAGTCCTGTTTACCACGTAGCCATGGAAGCTAGAATAACAACATCATTTTTCTTGCCAGAGAACTGATACTTTCATTTGGGTCTAAATTGCCAGCTGGATAATTCCTGTGGTACTGCATCTACCATGTCAACCTCTGAGGACAGAGGTCTCCATCAAATTGCTGCTCCCCCCTCCATGCATATTAAAGAAACTTGTCATCTGGCCGTTAGATGGGAGCACAACAGATAAGAGGCTGGGGCCCTCCAGGGAAACTCTCCCTGAGCCTTCAGAGTGCTGAAATTATAACAATAAAAATGTCAAATATAGAGGAAACTGCTTGGTTTTAGAGTATTTTGCATAAAAGCCAGTGCTTTTATATTGCCTACACTGAAAGACAAATAGGTAATTCATGGGAAGTGTAAAAGACACTACAAGTGGAACAAAAGAGGGAGAGAAAAAAAACATGTGATATGATTGCCATTAAGGATTGTATGCGTTCTGAAAAGACACCATTCAGCAAAAGTGTGGAGAGTTTTTTCTTTGAGTTTTTGATAAATTGAATTCAAGTTCATATTGTGGACTTGAACTGCTTACCATAGACCATCTTTTACAATGAGAACATTAATCAATGCATTTTCACAATGCTTCGGAAACACTATCCATTCACCTACTGAACACATGCTATATCTTCGGGTACCTGCCAAAATAAAGGAAACACTTGAGTAAATGAGGGATACAAATTATATTGAAAGCAGGTGCTTATACACAGGTGTAGTTTCTGACTAAAATAAGCAATTAAAACATCCCATCATGCTCAGGGTCATGTATAGAAATGCAGAGTTGCCCATTATTTTGGCTACCATGGCTAGGAGAGATCTCAGTGACTTTGAAAGAGGGGTCTCGAAGGATCATAGGTTGTTTATTTTTAAAGGGAGGGGGCATGTTTGTGCGTCTCAATCACCAGATCTCAACCCAAATGATCACTCACAGTGGCAAGAAAAAATATGTGAACCCTTTGGAATTACCAGGATTTCTGCATAAATTGGTCATCAAATTTGATATGATCTTCATCTAAGTCACAACTATTTTTCTTATCTATATTGAATACATAATTTAAACATTCAGTGTAGGTTGGAAAAAGTATGTGAAGCAGTAGGCTAATGACTTCTCCAAAAGGTAATTGGAGTCAGGAGTCAGCTAACCTGTCATCCAATCAATGAGACGAAATTGGAGATGTTGGTTACAGCTGCCCTGCCCTATAAAAAACACTCGCAAAATTTGAGTTTTCTACTCACAAGAATAATTGTCTGATGTGAACCATGCCTCGAACAAAAGAGATCTCAGAATAACTACGATTAAGAATTGTTGACTTACATGAAGTTGGAAAGGGTTACAAAAGTATCTCTAAAAGCCTTGATGTCCATCAGTCCACGGTAAGACAAATGGTCTATAAATGGTGAAAGTTCAGCGCTGTTGCTACTCTCCCTAGGAGTGGCCTCCTGCAAAGATGACTGAGAGAGCACAGAGCAGAATGCTCAATGAGGTTAAGAAGAATCCTAGAGTGTCAGCCAAAGACTTACAGAAACTTCTGGAACATGGTAACATCTCTGTTGACAAGTCTATGATACGTAAAACACAAAACAAGAATGGTGTTCACACCCCAGATGAAGCCACTGCTTCATTGCTGCACGTCTAAGGTTTGCAAAAGTGCACCTGGATGTTCTACAGGGCTACTGGCAAAATATTATGTGGACAGATGAAACTACAGTTAAGTTGTTTGGAAGGAAAACACAACACCATGTGTGGAGAAAGAAACGCACAGCTCACCAACATCAAAACCTCATCCAAACTGTAAAGTATAGTGGAGGGAGCATCATGGTTTGGGGCTGCTTTGCTGCCTCAGGGCCTGGATAGCTTGCTATCATCAACGGGAAAATGAATTCCCATGTTTATCAAGACATTTTGCCAGAGAATGTTAGGCTATCTGTCCGCCAATTGAAGCTACACAGAAGTTGGGTGAGGCAACAGGACAACTAACCAAAACACAGAAGTAAATCAACAACAGAATAGCTTCAACAGAAGAAAATACGCCTTCTGGAGTGGCCCAGTCAGAGTCCTGACCTCAACCCGATTGAGATGCTGTGGCATGACCTCAAGAGAGCAGTTCATACCTGACATCCCAAGAATATTGCTGAGCTGAAGTAATATTGTTAGTTAGATTACTTGTTGGTTATCACTGCATTGTCGGAACTAGAAGCACAAGCATTTCGCTACACTCGCATTTAACATCTGCTAACCATGCGTATGTGACAAATAAAATTTGATTTGATTTGAAAGAGGAATGGTCTAAAATTCCTCCTGACTGTTGTGCAGGTCTGATCCACAACTACAGAAAACATTTGGTTGAGGTTATTGCTTCCAAAGAAGGGTCAACCAGTAATTAAATCCAAGAGTTCATATACTTTTTCCATGTGTTTACATGGTGTGTTCAATAAAGACATGAAAATGTATCGTTGTTTGTGTGTTATTAGTTTAAGCAGACCGTGTTTGTTTATTGGTGTGACCTAGATGAAGATCAAATTTTATGAAAAAAGTATGCAGAAAGCCAGGTATTATTTCAAAACGGTTCACATACTTTTTCTTGCCAGTGTATGGGAGATTCTGGATTGACGCCTGAGACAGTGTGTTCAACCACCATCAACAAAACACCAAATTATGGAATTTCATGTGGAAGAATGGTGTTGCATCCCTCTAATAGAGTTCCATAAATGTGTAGAATATATGCCAAGGCATAATAAAGCTGTTCTGGCAGCTCTGGCGGCTCATGGCCCAATGCCCTAATAAGACACTTTATGTTGGTGTTTCCTTTATTTTGGCAGTTACACAAATAATTGTTTCTGTACTTATACCTTGCTCTCTACCTTGCTCTCTGCCTGCAAAGTACATCCAGGCACCTTGAATCCAAAGTTAAACCTATACGGTGGCATCATGCTTATATGCTCCAAGATTTTAAAGTTTTAAAATGTGATTACAGTAAACCTGTATCTGGCACATAGCTCTCCACCCTCACTGCATGGATTAAACCTGACTTCTTATGTTAATGTGTTCCTGGTGCTATCTATTCCTATGTAAGTGGAATTATTCTGTATTATTATTATTATTATAAGGCATAATTTGATAGTAATACATTAACAGATCTTCCCCATATAATTGGTGACTCCTGTGTGGAACAAACTCACTACCATCTAAATATCAATTGTTTCTATATGGTTATGATTTTGTCTTTGTGTTACGATCAGATAACTCGTAAGTGTTAAGCTAACTCATATGTTTTAAGAGAAGTCTTGTCTTCTTAGAATATATATACAATATATAAATATAAAGAAATGTATACAACTGCAAACATCAAGGAGTAGGGCTTTCAAGGAGTTGGTGTGATGGGTATCCGTGATGTCATCGGCATCCCCCCCTTGACTGAGGAACAATAGAGGAGCAAAATAAAACAAAAGAGAACAGAACCCCCCCACACACACACACACACACACACACTTGTGCTCTGTCATGACATACCTGAACCACTTATTGAGATGTGCCTTTTGTTAAGTTAATCAGGTGTTAAATTATGTGAAAAGGAGACCGGAGTGCCACTTTAAAATAGAAACATTGATCAACTTTTTTACCCCAAAACTTCTTTGCTTCTGGAAATATCTCAGTATCCTGTGTGTACTGGAGCCAAAGCAGATTTTCAGGCAGATGCGTGATACATTCCACAATGCCAGGACACCAAACAGGTATTGGAAAATAGCACTCTGGAAATGGTCTGCGCCGCCATGCTGCGGTTCAACGTTCTCAGAAATTATGATTTTATAAATCCTTCAAAAAATTATAATAACCCAGATAAGCTCTGGTTTTAAGTGATCCGAGGAATCAGTGGTTTGAGAGTTTAACATCAGCTCCTCCAGAGGTAATTCTGATGCAAATTTGTGTGAAGACAGATAAATGCCTTTGGGTGGTGAATACGGTCCAAGAGGGAGTGTTATTTATACGTTTCAGGGAAAGAATCTTATCATGAGGGGAAAAAAACTGAGAGAGAGAAGAGAAGTAGAGAAAAAAACAAATCCTAATCAAAACACGGCTGGCAGCTGTGCTGACTCGCCTCTTAATGGCATTGTAACGGGCTTTGCTCTATTTCACATGGGGCATCATCCCTGATCCCCCTCCCTCCCTCCCTCTTTCCTTCTTTCCATCCTTCCTTCCTTCCTTCCCTCCCTCCCTCCCTCCCTCCCTCCCTCCCTCCCTCCCTCCCTCCCTCCCTCCCTCCCTCCCTCCCTCCCTCCCTCCCTCCATGTTCCCTCAGTCCCCCACTTGTACATTTTGTGATTGGATCTTATTCCAATCACAATCTGAAGTCTGATCAGGAAAAACCACTCACTATTAGGTTGATTTCATATTTACTCTACTCACTATTAGGTTAATTTCATATTACTCTACTCACTATTAGGTTGATTTCATATTTACTCTACTCACTATTAGGTTGATTTCATATTTACTCTACTCACTATTAGGTTGATTTCATATTACTCTACTCACTATTAGGTTGATTTCATATTTACTCTACTCACTATTAGGTTAATTTCATATTACTCTACTCACTATTAGGTTGATTTCATATTTACTCTACTCACTATTCGGTTGATTTCATATTTACTGTTCTCACTATTAGGTTGATTTCATACTTACTCTTCTCACTATTAGGTTGATTTCATACTTACTCTTCTCACTATTAGGTTGATTTCATATTTACTCTACTCACTATTAGGTTGATTTCATATTTACTCTACTCACTATTGGGTTCATTTCATAGCTACACTGTGGAATACCATTCTCTTTCCTTGCTGTTTGCATAGACAGTATGAATACAGTGCAACAGGAGGAGTTGAATTAACTTGGCTCAATCATCTTTTCCTTTTAACAGTAATGTAAAGCACTTGAGGAATATAAACGTTGATAGACACTACGTGTCACGTGTGCTCAGATCCAGATCACGTTCTCATTTGTACATAATGTAATTACAAGCTGATGTATCGTCACCTAATGCCTTTCAAATGAACTCCTCAAAATGTCCTCTTTTTAATCGGTGACTCAAAAGAGAATAGAGAGTGGTATTAAAAAGTGAGAAAACAATTTATATCATTGTTTCTGATGTGATGTAACGATCATTTTCACCTATTGTTACCCCTGCCATGCCTTTTTGATAGTGTAATACCCCCTACAGTTTATCTTTCCTCAAAAGCCATCACTAGCCATTTTAAGATATTGCTCATAATTGCCTTGACAAACCCAGGCTTCATCTCAATTAGCACCTGAACAGGCTGTGATGGATATAATGCAGAACCGTTAGTCTGCCAGCATAATGTAGGTGATGGGAAAAAATTCAATTGAATCCCTAAATGCCTGCGTCGCCCTACTTTGTTTGCTTTTTGTTTCACGGTAGTACCTTTTGGGTTTCCTAATGGATTGATGAGCCCTGCCCCCAGACGACGGGCACTATTCAACCACCCCATTGTCTCTCTCGTTCCTCTCCCGGGGGGTGCATCTATGGATGGTTTTTAGGAGAGGCACAGGAACGAACATGGAGGAATTAAACAGAAACGTGAATGAAATCACAGAGAGAAAGATTTGAGGCGTTTCATAGCCAGATTTAATTTGGAGTGGAGAGAGAGATCCTGGGGGGGGTAAATAAGTGTTTAAATGCAGAACAGTGTTTTAGAGACATCGTGCAGAGAGAAGGATAGGATGGGGATGAGTGTGGGACCTACCAGCTGGGTTTAGGCTTAGATACTGAGTTGGACAATGTACATGACCAATAGGAAGTGGTGTGTGTGCGTGTGCGTGTGCGTGTGCGTGTGCGTGTGCGTGTGCGTGTGCGTGTGCGTGTGCGTGTGTGTGTGTGTGTGTGTGTGTGTGTGTGTGTGTGTGTGTGTGTGTGTGTGTGTGTGTGTGTGTGTGTGTGTGTGTGTGTGTGTGTGTGTGTGTGTGTGTGTGTGTGTGTGCGCGTGCGCGTGCGTGTGTGTGTGAGGGTGTGTTTGAGCAGAGAGAGGTGTCTGAATGTTTTTGTGGCAGAACACTCAATGGATGTAGGCCCATAGGTATGTAAACATGTCACATGGGTATTCAGTATAGGTATCCATGACTATTCAGCTAAATCATATATACATTATATGTGTGTACTCCTATGCTTCTGTCTGTAATGGACACAGATAATAGCAGGAAGCGCATACAGTACAGCCGAGCCATTAATCCGAGCCGTTATTCAAAGCAGTGCGATAGCATCTCTTCCAGACCATCATCCTATCCCAGCGTTCCAGAGGTAATGTGTCCCAGCCTGGGGGATGAGGAATGGACTTAATGAAGTCGGACAAGCTGGAATACATGCATAAGAAAGATATTAAATATTGATATGATGTCACAACGTAGCGGCATAATATTGGAGTGGCGAATTGGATAGCGTCTGCCTTGATGGCCTGGTGCATTGAGAGAGCGGAATGGTTAGCCTCATCACGATTCGTTGTGCATTCTGTGGGAGGCGCAAACACACAAAGACGCCACTTTTTGAATCGGGGGAAGTCCCCATCTCTTCGCTGTATCATGTGCAATGGGTTATTTATTCTACATTTATTTTGGGACTGTGAATTATTCAGGGGCATATGTAATTAACAGCTAGTGAATTTATATCATACTGCCATGCTAAGTATTAATGGAGCTTTATTAAAGAGCTTCATCAAGTGGCAGAAGGAGGCTTTCACAGGACAGGAATAAATCATTAGGTAGGTGCTTATATTCATCCTATTTGCATATCACAACTCCCCCTGAGAGAGAAGTCATGACCAGGGTCTGCCATTATCAATGGCGACCCTGGCACAATTAGGGTTAAGTGCCTTGCTCAAGGGAACCTCCACATATTTTTCACGTTGTCGGCTCGGGGATTAGAACTAGCAACCTTTCGGTTACTGGCCCAACACTCTAAATGCTAGGCTACCTGCCGCCCATTTATTGTGTGATCATTCACACACAGGGCCACTGGCATAATTCATGGTCAACTATCTGCACACAGGTCCCATTTTACAATATTAGACCCTGAACTATGAACTTTCACCTTGTCATTGACCTTTGACCCTGACATTACATAACAATAGGGCTAGGAGTTTCTCCTGAACGTGTGATCTGACCAGGTAAACTACTTTAGCATATAACTAGGGCCCAGATTTGTATTCTGGTCAGGTCAAGTGGTCCGGCTAAACTCCTGGCCCTACCCATGAGAGGAAGTTCATTATTATGGCCTTTAAGTTGTACAATTCTGGTAATTTTCCCAAAATGTCCAGGTTTTACAGAAATCCGGGTTAGAAGATTACCTGAATCAGGAAGGAATAAATGCCGGAAGTCTGGAATCCTCCTACTAGAATTTCCAGAAAACCTGAACATTTTAGGAAAGTTACCATAACTTTGCAACCCTATTTACCACATATTAAGATCAGATGAGGAGCACTTTATAGATTTGAAGGAAGAAGCATTGAGATTTGAAGAAGGCCCCAGAGCTCAACAACAACATGCCATGCCAGGCTGAAAACTAAACTAGTTCAGATCTGGGATGCTGGGGCAGTCGAGGTGCGAAGGGAGGGGAGAGATGGAAGGGGAGAGAGCGAGAGGTAGGAGGGTTATGTTTAACATTGCATAAACATGAGGGACACACAAAGTTTCCATGCCGCGTAGAGTGCTCCAGCTCGTTTACTTTGAGCTTGTGGTTAAAATAAATCTTCAGGTCAAATTTCAGGCCCATCCACTCAGGCGTGGGTCAGTGTTAAATTATTCACCATGTCTGGGACAAGGGGAGAACGGACCAGATCAAGCAACTCCGATTGATGCCAGTTATTTGCTGGAGACGCTGCGGCTTCAAGTCTAAAATGTGTAAACATCCATCAATTTTCAGCCTGGCTAGAGACACTGACACTTGTTTATTTCAATCTGAATCTGACTGACTGAGACCCGGCCTCGTGGATGTTGTGAAAAATAGAATAACATGTTTCAGGCTCACTGCTTCTTGATTCCTTCATATGTGCATCCAAAATGGCACCCTATTATCTAGTGTAATACCTTTGACCAGAGCCCTATGGGCCCTGGTCAAAAGTAGTGCACTATATAGGGGATAGGGTGCCATTTGGGATGCAACAATATACTGTAGATTAGTCAAGACTCCCTGAGGTTGAGACGAACCTTGATCTCATTAGCTGAAGTGATCAGTTAGTTCATATAAATACTGAGTATTCCCTGTCTCTGGTTGACGTGGTGCTTACAAGGCTACGAAAGGCCACTCTGGTGTTACTTAGGTTGATATTTTTAGAGAACACTGGTAAAGCCAGAAGAGGCTGGCCACCCCTCAAAGCCTGGTCCCTGTCTAGGTTTCTTCCTAGTTCCCTGCCTTCTAGGTAGTTTTTCCTAGCCACTGTGCTTCTGCCTCTGCATTGCTTGCTCTTTGGGGTTTTATGCTGGGTATCTGTAAAGCATTTCGTGACAACTGCTAATGTAAAAAGGACTTTAAAAAATATGTTTGATTAAAATGTAAGTATATTACACTACAGTATGTACAGTACATATGAATGGGAGGCAAGGGCTTGTCACGTGTATAGACTAGTTGTCCCAAACCGCAGCCTAATATATTGACAAATATTTCAAATACATATACATGTATGTAATATATGTACTAATATTTGAAATAAATATATCTAAATTCATTACTACATTACTCATTTATGACCATATATGTCATATATATTTTTTCCCAGAGTCGCCTCTTCACTGTTGACATTGAGACTGGTGTTTTGCGGGTACCATTTAATGAAGCTGGCAGTTGAGGACTTGTGAGGTGTCTGTTTCTCAAACTAGACACTCTAATGTACTAATATACTCTCGTCTTTCTGTTCTTGTTAGGGCCAGTTTGCGCTGTTCTGTGAAGGAAGAAGTACAAAGTGTATTACGAGATATTCAGTTTCTTGGCAATGTCTTGCATGGAATAGCCTTCATTTCTCAGAACAAGAATAGACTGGCGAGTTGTAGGAGAAAGTTATTTGTTACTGGACATTTTGAGCCTGTAATCAAACCCACAAATGCTGATGCTCCAGATACTCAACTAGTCTAAAGAAGGCCAGTTTTATTACTTCTTTAATTTGAATAACAGTTTTCAGCTGTTCTAACATAATTGCAAAAGGGTTTCTAATGATCACTTAGTCTTTTAAAATGATAAACTTGGATTAGCTAACACAACGTGCCATTGGAACACAGGAGTGATGGTTGCTGATAAATGGGCCTCTGTACGCCTATGTGGGTATTCCATAAAAAATCTGCTGTTTCCAGCCACAATAGTAATTTATAACATTAACAATGTCTACCCTGTATTTCCGATAATTTGATGTTATTTTAATAGGCAAGACATGTGCTTTTCTTTCAAGAACGAGAACATTTCTGTGACCCCAAACTTATGAACGTTAGCATATATTTTAATATATAATACATAGTAATACATAGTTCATAAAATATGGTGATACACAGTACCAGTCAAAAGTTTGGACACACCTACTAATTCAAGGGTTTTTCTTCATTTGTACTATTTTCTACATTGTAGAATAATAGTTAAGACATCAAAACTATGATATAACGCCTATGGAATCATGTAGTAACCCCCCCAAAAAATGAAAGAAATCTAAAAATATTTTATATTTGCGATTCTTCAAAGTAGCCACCCTTTGCCTTGATGACAGCTTTGCACACTCTTGGCATTCTCTCAACCAGATTCACCTGGAATGCTTTTCCAACTGTCTTGAAGGAGAATTCTAAATAAATAACTGACAGTGTCACCAGCAAAGCACCCCCACTCCATCACACCTCCTCCTCCATGCTTCACAGTGAGATAATCCGCTCACCTACTCTGCGTATCACAAAGACACGGCGGCTGGAACGAAAAATCTAAAAGTTGGACTCTTCAGACCAGAGGACAGATTTCCACCGGTCTAATGTCCATTGCTCATGTTCCTTTGCTCAAGCAAGTCTCTTCTTCTTATTGGTGATTACTTCTTAGTAGTGGTTTCTTTAAAGCAATTCGACCATGAAGGCCTGATTCACGCAGTCTCCTCTGAATAGTTGATGTTGAGACGTGTCAGTTACTTGAACTTGAAGCATTTATTTGGGCTGCAATTTCTAAGGTGCAGTTAACTCTAACTGAGGTAACTCTGGGTCTTTCTTTCCTGTGGCGGTCCTCATGAAAGCCAGTTTCATCATAGCGCTTGATGGTTTTTGCGACTGCAATTGGATCAACACAGTTCTCACTGGAATAAAGACCTCCTCCATTCCTGCCATTATTGAAAGAGATTGTGATACCTCACATCTCAAAATAGGGCTACTTAATGTTAGATCCCTCACTTCCAAAGCAGTTATAGTCAATGAACTAATCCCTGATCATAATCTTGATGTGATTGGCCTGACAGAGTCTCCCGTCTGTCCTGAGCTGCCAGAGTCGCCTGTCTGTCCTGAGCTGCCAGAGTCTCCCATCTGTCCTGAGCTGCCAGAGTTGCCCGTCTGTCCTGAGCTGCCAGAGTCGCCTGTCTGTCCTGAGCTGCCAGAGTCGTCCGTCTGTCCTGAGCTGCCAGAGTCGCCCGTCTGTCCTGAGCTGCCAGAGCCGCCAGTCAGCCAGGAGCGGCCAGAGCCGTCAGTCAGCCAGGAGCTGCCAGAGCTGTCAGTCAGCCAGGAGCTGCCAGAGCCGTCAGTCAGCCAGGAGCTGCAAGAATAGCCTTTCACTCCGGAGCTGCCGGAGTCTCCCGCCTGTCCGGTGCTGCCAGAACACCCGTCCATTCGGGACCCGTGGCTTGGGTCCACAGTCCGAGGTCAGCGGCGAGGGTCGCCGCGTTAAAGAGGCCACGGAGGTGGGTAAAGAGGCTGGAGAAGGACTATGGTGGAGTGGGGTCCACGTCCCGCTCCAGAGCCGCCACCACGAACAGACACCCACCCAGACCCTCCCCTATAGGTTTAGGTTTTGCGGCTGGAGTCCGCACCTTTGGGGGGTGGTACTGTCACGTTCTGACCTTAGTTCTTTTATTATGTCTTTGTTTTAGTATGGTCAGGGCGTGAGTTGGGTGGGTTGTCTATGTTCCTTTTTCTATGTTTTGGGATTTCTGTGTTTGGCCTGGTATGGTTCTCAATCAGAGGCAGCTGTTTATCGTTGTCCCTGATTGAGAACCATGTTTAGGTAGCCTGGTTTCACTTTTGAGCTGTGGGTGATTATTTTCCCTGTTAGTGTTTGTTACCACATGGGACTGTTTCGTTTGTTTCACTTTGTTATTTTGTATTTTTGTAGTGTTCAGTTTGACTTATTAAAATGGACCCTTACTACGTTGCAAATTGGTCCGACCTCTCTTACTTCTTGTTACGTTCCCCAGATTATGTGTTGTAGTTGGTGTATTTGGTGTTTATTTCAGGAAATGGCTTCCTGAAATCCCTCAAGCAGCTGATTGGTCGACTCCATGGCTAATTGGAGAGCTGACCCCACCCCCTCGTCAAGACGCAGCTGTCTCCAGTTACACATTCATTCTGAAGCTATATAAAAGCCAGTGTTCTGTTAAAGAGAGATTCATTGCTGGGGATCATTGCTGGGAGGTCATTGCAGAGAGATTGAATGTGATCGAGAATCATTGCTGAGAGAGGAGGCTGATGGCTGTGGATAATTTACTAAGTTAGTTGTTGGTGGCACTTGGTATGTTCTTTGAGTTTGTTGATCAGATAGAGCTTATTTGATGTCCTTTGTTTCTTAGTTTGTTTGAGAAATTATTTGATCTCCTGTTTCATTTGTTCCCAGGGGGGAAGGGGAAGGCACCTAGGGAGTGCTTAGGCAAGAGGCCCGCGGGCATACATATATGTCTAGGCACAATAGGTAAGACTTGGGCGGACCACCCCCTGTATTTTGGTTAGGGCACCAGGTGGTGCTAAATTAGGTAAGTATTGGTTAGGCAGGTAAGATAGGAGATGGGGCTTTGAGATTTACTTTCTTTGCTTTGGTTCCGTCCAGCCCCTTTTCCCCATATTACCGTGTAAAGGAATAAAGTCCTTGTAAACGGTACCACATTCTGCCTGTTGTCATCCTTGCTTATGTCTACAGTCCATACCTTTTTCACTTCACGGAGAGTTTAGTTGTAGCAGGGTGTTGCGTTCCCTCTTCATAGAGGTGTGCGTAACACTTCTCATCAGAGGAAGACGACGAACGATAAAGGAAGTCTTCCGACTAACTTGGAAAGATAGTACTGTGCATTATTGAAGAGCCCTCACTGCTGCTCGGTCATCCTGTTTTTCCAATTTAAATGAGTAAAATAAGAACAATCCTAAATTTATTTTTGACACTGTCGCAAAGCTAACTTAAAAAACATCATTCCCCAAGAGAGGATGGCTTTCACTTCAGCAGTAATAAATTCATGAACTTCTTTGAGGAAAAGATCATGATCATTAGAAAGCAAATTAAGGACTCCTCTTTAAATCTGCATATTTCTCCAAAGCTCAGTTGTCCTGAGTCTGCACAACTATGCCAGGACCTAGGATCAAATGAGACGCTCAAGTGTTTTAGTACTATATCTCTTGACACAATAATGAAAATGATCATGGCCTCTAAACCTTCAAGCTGCATACAGGACCCTATTCCAACTAAACTACTGAAAGAGCTGCTTCCTGTGCTTGGCCCTCCTATGTTGAACATAATAAACGGCTCTCTATCCACTGGATGTGGACCAAACTCACTAAAAGTGGCAGTAATAAAGCCCTTCTTGAAAAAGCCAAACCTTGACCCAGGAAATATAAAAAACTATCGGGCTATATCAAATCTCCCAATCCCTTCAAACATTTTAGAAAAAGCTGTTGCGCAGCAATTATCTGCCTTCCTGAAGACAATGTATACGAAATGCTTCAGTCTGGTTTTAGACCCCATCGTAGCACTGACACTTGTGAAGGTGGTAAATTACCTTGTAATGGTGTCAGACCGAGGCTCTGCATCTGTCCTCATGCTCCTAGACCTTAGTCCTGCTGTTGATACCATCGATCACCACATTCTTTTGGAGAGATTGCAAACCCAAATTGGTCTACATGGACAAGTTCTGGCCTGGTTTAGATCTTATCTGTTGGAAAGATATCAGTTTGTCTCTGTGGATGGTTTGTCCTCTGACAAATCAACTGTAAATGTTGGCGTTCCTCAAGGTTCCGTTTTATGACCTCTATTGTTTTCACTCTATATTTTACCTCTTGGGGATGTCATTCGAAAACATAATGTTAACTTTCACTACTATGCGGATGACGCACAGCTGTACATGTCAATGAAACCTGGTGAAGCCCCAAAATTGCCCTTGCTGGAAGCCTGTGTTTCAGACATAAGGAAGTGGATGGCTGCAAACGTTCTACGTTTAAACTCGGACAAAACAGAGATGCTTGTTCTAGGTCCCAAGAAACAAAGAGATATTCTGTTGAACCTGACAATTAATCTTGATGGTTGTACAGTCGTCTCAAATAAAACTGTGAAGGACCTTGGCGTTACTCTGGACCCTGATCTCTCTTTTGACGAACATATCAAGACTATTTCAAGGAAAGCTTTTTTCCATCTACATAACATTACAAAAATCAGAAATGTTCTGTCCAAAAATGATGCAGAAAAATTCATCCATGCTTTTGTCACTTCTAGGTTAGACTACTGCAATGCTCTACTTTCCGGCTACCTGGAAAAAGCACTAAAAGCACTAAAAGTGATTGAGTAGGCTGAATAGATTTCATGACTAGAAGCTCAAAAGACGAAAATGTCATTTTATTTTTTGTAAATTGAAATTTGCTTTCGTAAATGTTAGCAACACCTCCGCCTTTGCGGGATGCTTTTGTTTCTTCTAGGTTAGACTACTGCTATGCTCTACTTTCCAGCTACCTGGAGAAAGCACTAAATAAACTTCAGTTAGTGCTAAATACGACTGACTAGAACCAAAACATTTGATCATATTACTCCAGTGCTAGCCTCCCTACACTGGCTTCCTGTTAAGGCAAGGGCTGATTTCAAGGTTTTACTGCTAACCTACAAAGCATTACATGGGCTTGCTCCTACCTATCTTTCTGATTTGGTCCTGCCGTGCATACCTACATGTACGCTAATGTCACAAGATGCAGGCCTCCTAATTGTCCCTAGAATTTCAAAGCAAACAGCTGGAGGCAGGGCTTTCTCCTATAGAGCTCCATTTTTATGGAATGGTCTGCCTACCCATGTGAGAGACGCAGACTCGGTCTCAACCTTTAAGTCTTTATTGAGGATTCATCTCTTCAGTAGGTCCTATGATTGAGTGTAGTCTGGCCCAGGAGTGTGAAGGTGAACGGAAAGGCACTGGAGCAACGAACCGCCCTTACTGTCTCTGCCTGACCGGTTCCCCTCTCTCCATCAATTCAATTTCATTTGATTTGAAATTTTCCAGACTGACTGATCTTCATGTTATAAAGGACTGTCATTTCTCTTTGCTTTTTTGAGCTGTTCTTGCCATAAAAATGTTTTTGTTAAAAATGTAACCTTTTTTAACTAGGTAAGTCAGTTGAAAACAAATTATTTTTACAATGACGGCCTACCCCGGACGACACTGGGCCAATTGTGCATCGCCCTATGGGACTCCCAATCACGGCCGGGTGTGATACAGACTGGACACGATCCAGTGACTGTAGTGACGCCTCTTGCACTGAGATACAGTGCCTTAGACTTCTGCACCACTGATATGGACTTGGTATTTTACCAAATAGGGCTATATTCTGTTGTCGTGACGTGAATATCTTTAATGTGAATACTGCTGTTTTTTTTAATAAATACCTCCTACATTTATCAATTACTCGATTAAACCTCTTTGGGCTAGGGGGCAAATAAAAAGCGTGCCCAGAGTAAACTTCCTGCTACTCAGGCCCAGAAGCTAATATATGCTAATATTTGGATAGAAAACACTCCGACTTTTCTAAAACTGTTTGAATGATGTCTGTGAGTATAACAGAATTCATATAGCAGGCGAAAACCTGACAAAAATCCAACCAGAAAGTGAGAAATCTAAGGTGTGTAGTTTTTCAAGTGAATTCCTACCCAATATACAGTATAAATGGGGTCAGATTTCACTTCCTAAGGATTCCACTAGATCTCAACAGTTTTTAGAACGTTGTTTCAGCCTTCTACTGTGAAAGGGGAGCAAATAAGAGCTTTTTCAACCAGTGGTCTGGCTGAAAGCTTTGAGTTGTTGATCGTGGCCATGAGCACGAGCTCGTTCCCTTTCCTTTCTAAAGACAAAGAAATTGTCCGGTTGAAACATTATTGAAGATTTATGATAGAAACATCCTAAAGATTGATTATATACATCGTTTGACATGTTTCTATGAACTGTAATGGAACTTTTTTGACTTTTCGTCAGGATTTAGTGCCCGCGCCTTGTGCATTGGATTGGTGAACTAAACGTGTGAACAAAAATGAGGTATTTGGACATAAAGATTAACTTTATCGAACAAAACAAACATTTATTGTGGAACTGGGATTCCTGGGAGTGCATTCCGATGAAGATCATCAAAGGTAAATTAATATTTATAACGCTATTTCTGACATTTACTGACTCCACAACATGGCGGGTATCTGTATGTCTTGTTTTGGTGGCTGTGTGCTGTACTCAGATTATTGCATGGTGTGTTTTTGCTGTAAAGCCTTATTGAAATCTGACACTATGGCTAGATTAACAAGAAGTTAAGTTTAATTTGGTGTATTGCAGTTGCGAAATGTATGGAAGCTAACGCTAGCGGAAGCCCTAGCCATAACAGGTTTTAAAATAATAATTTAACCGTTAACCTCTTGAAGCTAGGGCGCACTGTTTTTATGTTTGGAAAAATAACGTTCCCAAAGTAAATGGCCTATTTCTCAGGACCAGATGCTAGAATATGCATATAATTGACGGATTCGGATAGAAAACACTAAAGTTTCAAAAACTGTCAAAATACTGTGAGTATAACATAACTAATATTGCAGGTGAAACCCTGAGAAAAATCAAACCAGGAAGTGGCTTCTATTTTGAAAACTCCATGTTCCATAGCCTCCCATTGCTCCATTTAAAGGGATATCAAACAGATTCCTTTTCCTATCGCTTCCTCAAGGTGTCAACAGTCTTCAGACATAGTTTCAGGCTTTTAGTTTGAAAAATGAGCCAGAAAGATAACATCGCGTCAGGTGTTAAAACATGAGTTTTGCAACAGAGTTCGGACAGCAATTTCCTTTCCCTCTCCTACTGAACAAGACCGTTGTGGTTGATATATTATCAATTATATATTTTAAAAACAACCCGAGGATTGATTATAAAAAACGTTTGACGTTTCTGTGGCCATTACGGATATTATTTGGAATTTGTCTGCGTTGTCGTGACCGCTCTTCTCTGTGGATTTCTGAACATAATGCGCCAAACAAATGGAGGTATTTTGGATATAAAAATAATATTTATGGAACAAAAGGAACATTTGTTGTGTAACTGGGATTCTCGTGAGTGAAAACATCCGAAGATCATCAAAGGTCAACTACTAATTTGATTGCTTTTCTGATTTTCGTGACCAAGCTACCTGATGTTAAGTGTACTTAATGTTTTGTCATGCGATCGATAAACTTACACAAACGCTTGGATTGCTTTTGCTGTAAAGCATAATTGAGACGACAGGTGGATTAACAAAAGGCTAAGATGTGTGTTCCAATATTGCACTTGTGATTTCATGAATATGAATATTTTTAGTAATATTATTTGACTGGGACACTATGCTATTCAGCGGTTGCTGATGACAATTATCCCGCTTAACTTTTTATGGCTGCAGGGGCAGTATTGAGTAGCTTGGATGAAAGGTGTCCATATCAAACGGCCTGCTCCTCAGTCATAGTTGCTAATATTTGCATAGTATTATTAGTATTGGATAGAAAACACTCTGAAGTTTCTAAAACTGTTTGAATTATGTCTATCAGTATAACAGAATATATAGCAGGCAAAAACCTGAGAAATTCCACTTCCTGTTTTTTTTCTAGGGGTGGCAGATTTTCACACCAAGGTCTCATTGAAATTACAGCGAGAAATGGATGAGTTTTCACTTCCTACGCCTTCCACTAGATGTCAGCAGTCATAGAACTTTGTCTGATGACACTAATGTGAAGGGGGGTCGATTGACACAGGAAATAGTCACCACAGCCATGAGTGGACCATGCTTTCACCAGGCGCGTTCACAGGGGAAGGACTTGCGTTCCAACGCTCATCTGAAGTAATTCTAATTCTCCGGTTGGAACGTTATTCAAGATTATATGTAAACAACATTCTAAAGATTGATTCAGTACATCGTTTGACATGTTTCTACTGACTGTCACGGAACCTTTGGACATTTCGTCACGTTATAGTGGACGCGCTTTGTGACTTTGGAATTGTTTACCAAACGCGCTAACCAGTAGCTAATTGGACATATAATCGGACATATTCGAAAAAATAATAATAATAATAATAATATATGCTATTTAGCAGACGCTTTTATCCAAAGCGACTTACAGTCATGTGTGCATACATTCTATGTATGGGTGGTCCCGGGGATTGAACCCACTACCCTGGCGTTACAAGCGCCATGCTCTACCAACTGAGCTACAGAAGGACCACCAAAATCAAGCATTTATTGTGGACCTGGTATTTCTAGGACTGCAATCTGATGAGATTCATCAAAGGTTAAAGAGATATGTCATCCTACTGTTTCCCTGCGCAGAAATGACAAAGTAGATTAATCAATTAAGGCAGTCAAATCACATTTGGTCTGAGATTAGACTACCTTTATATTTTCAAACAGTAGTAATTCTTAATTATATGGCCCAGGCATGATCAAGTATACATACTGTAAAGCCTCAGTGGCATTGTTGACAATGAGGCCTATATTTTCCAACAGGGGGGGAAGTGGACAGTTTAGGAATTTGATGTATTTATTATTACGTTTACGTAATTACGTTTTTATTTAACTAGGCAAGTCAGTTAAGAACAAATTCGTATTTACAATGACAGCCTAGGAAGAGTGGGTTACCTGCCTTGTTCAGGGGTAGAACACCCCTAGACACAGTCAGCCCATTATGCCTCCATGCTTACAGTATATGGAGAACCTTAAAGTAAATCTGTTCAGCCCTTTCCCAGTTCCTTTGAGAAATTAACTATTCTATTCACTGCATACATGTTCAGGTTTCACTCGGGCGGCACTTGGGGGTGTTGAATTTTTTATGACCAAAACGTTCTAATAATTGTTGAACAGATGTAAGTGTTGGAGAGTGTGCTCCGTCAGACCTCGCGAAGCAGAATTAGCATGTTAACCCTGGATATTCCTTGGAATGGAGAGAACGAGAGGTATAAAAGGAAAGAAAGGGGTTGGTGAAAGACTCCTGGTTGGGATTAATAAGGAAACGAAGGAGCACGGGGACTCTTGTATGTCTTCTCTGAGCCTTACATGACATCCCCTATGCGGTACAATAGATTATAATGTACATGAATATATATCACTAATGTACATTAATATATATCACTGTGCCCATAGAATCCCTGTAGGACTAAACTACTGTACAGTATGGTAATGTAAAGTATAATATAATAATTGTATGATTGAACTACTGTACTGTATGGTAACGTGAAGTCCTGAGTCAAATGTCAAATTCTACATTTTGGAACGTTTGACAATGAACACGAAATAGCATGTTTGTGGACAATTACATTTCAATTCAGTGAATTCAGGGAGTAGCATTCCAGTGTATTCCTCTGGTCTGGAGCCTCAACTGCCTATGGACACACCCCAGGGGACCAGAGGAATACAATGCTGGGGAAAATATGATTATTTTTAGCTGAGTCAATAGACACAACATTACAATTTAGCATCATACATGTGGAGCAATTTGTTCCTAATTAAACATGTATTTAATTAAAATGTAAAAAATATATATTTGCATACATATTCTATGTGCTCAAGTTGAGTATTTCACTAATATTTTCTGTAAGTTAGTCTTTCCTATAATTTAGCTAGTTCTTAAACATTAACCAATTGTTCTTCATCTTGTGTGGAATTGTTTCACTGGCTCTCTGTCTCTGCATTATCCACAGGGTAATTTTCTGAAAATGGACACTGGAGTTTAAGGAATCTGCATTTTAGGTATCAATTTGATGTTCTTTGACATTTGTCACAACCTGATTAGGTCAGGCTACCTGATTAGGTCAGGCTACCTGATTAGGTCAGGCTACCTGATTAGGTCAGGCTACCTGATTAAGTCAGGGTGCATTGTTGCTAAGCCTTACCCTTTACATTTTGGGGATTTTGTTTACTTCATCTTTATTTAACCAGGTAGGTGAGCTGAGAACAAGTTCTCATTTACACCCGCGACCTGGTCAAGATCAAGCAAAGCAGTGCGACACAAACAACACAGAGTTACACATGGAATAAACAAACCTACAGTCAATAACACAAAATAAAAATATATATACAGTGTGTGCAAATCTAGTAAGATAAGGGAGGTAAGGCAATAAAAAGGCCATAGTGGCGAAATAATTACAATTTGGCAATTAAACACTGGAGGGATAGATGTGCAGAAGACAAATGTGCAAGTAGAGATACTGGGGTGCAAAGGAGCAAAACATTTTTTTAAACAATATGGGGATGAGGTAGTTGGGTGGGATATTTACAAATGGGCTGTTTACAGGTGCAATGATCAGTAAGCTGCTCTAACAGCTGATGCTTCAAGTTAGTGAGGGAAATATAAGACTCCAGCTTCAGAGATTTTTGCATTTCGTTCCATTCATTGGCAGCAGAGAAATTTAAGGAAAGGGAGTAGTTGGCTTTGGGGATGACCAGTGAAATATACCTGCTGGAGTGAGTGCAACGGGTGGGTGCTGCTATGGTGACCAGTGAGCTTAGTTAAGGCGGAGCTTTACCTAGCAAAGACTTATAGATTACCTGGAGCCAGTGGGTTTGCCAATGAATATGTAGCGAGGGCCAGCCGTAGAGAGCATACAGGTCGTAGTGGTGGGTAGTATATGGTGCTTTGGTGACAAAACGGATGGCACTGTTATAGACTACATCCAATTTGTTGAGTAGAGTGTTGGATGTCATTTGTAAATGACATCGCTGAAGTCAAGGATCGATAGGATAGTCAATTTTACGAGGGTATGTTTGACAGCATGAGTGAAGGAGGCTTTGTTGTGAAATAGGAAGCCGATTCTCGATTTCATTTTGGATTGGAGATGCTTAATGTGAGTGATGCTAGTCAGGCGGGCGGATGCGGGCAGCGATCAGATGAAGAGCAAAACATTTAGTTTTACTAGCATTTAAGAGCAGTTGGAGGCCATGGAAGGAGTGTTGTAATGGCATTGAAGCTCATCTAGAGGTTTGTTAACACAGTGTCCAAAGAAGGGTAAGAAGTTTACAGAATGGTGTCGTCTGCATAGAGGTGATGTCATAAGGTGAATGCACCAATTTGTAAGTCGCTCTGGATAAGAGCGTCTGCTAAATGACTTAAATGTAAATGTAAATGTAGGTGGATCAGAGAATCAACAGCAGCAAAAGCGACATCATTGATGTATACAGAGAAAAGGGTCGGCCTGAAAATTGAACCCTGTGGCACCCCCCTAGAGACTGCCAGAGGTCCGGACAACAGGCCCTCCTATTTGACACACTGAACTCTATCTGAGAAGTAGTTGGTGAACCAGGCGAAGCAGTCATTTGAGAAACCAAGGCTGTTGAGTCTGCTGATAAGAATGCGGTGATTGACTGAGTCGAAAGCCTTGACCAGGTTAATGAAGACGGCTGCACAGTATTGTCTTTTATCGATGGCAATTATGATATTATTTAGGACCTTGAGCTGAGGCTGATGTGCACATGTGACCATCTCAGAAACCAGATTGCACAGCGGAGAAGGTATGGTGGGATTCGAAATGGTCGGTGATCTGTTTGTTAATTTTTAACTTGGCATTCGACCTTGACCTAGCCTTAACCTAGGTTTTCTATCCTACCATACGAATTCACATAACCTGGCATGTTAGTTCACCAAACCTGCTATGTTAATTATCCTAATCTACCAATTTAGTTATCCTAACGTGTAATTGACCTAACCTTCCCCTGGGGCAGCCCGAATCTTTGCTAACATTGGAGTCTGAAAACATCAGGTAGCCAGACCTCATTAGGCAGTCACACATTCTCACCTAATACTTCATCTTCTGTACATTTTTTTCACTGACTCTTTACCTATTATCCTCAGGGTAACTGTCACCTTGTATAAAAAACGACTTTTCAAATACAGATGACAAGTGAACTGAGTTAATTTATACATTGTATTTTGCTTTTCAGAGGCGATCTTCCAGTGAATTTCTGAGCTCACAAAGGGAATCAATACATTTTCGAGTCTTAATTGTTCGTGTTGTGTGTTTTTTTTCAATTGCATTTGACATGATTTTAATTACATATCTCGCATATACAGTACCAGTCAAAAGTTTGGACACACCTACTCATTAGAGGGTTTGACAGGGTCAAGCACATCAGCGATTATTGGACTCACCAGGACTCAATCACCTTTGTCATTACCTCCCCTATATCTGTCTGGTTTCCCGCTCTGTTCCATGTTTAAGCATTAATTGTTGTTTGCTGTTCTTGTCTTGGTCTTTGTCTTTTCCTGATTAATTGTTGACTCCCCGTATCTGCTTCTCATCAGAGTTCTCCCCGTATCTGCTTCTCATCAGAGTTCTCATTCTCTGCTTCTCATCAGAGTTGATCCTTAAACAAAACTATGAAATGACATATATGGAATCATGTAGTAACCAAAAATGTTTTAAACAAATCAAAATATATTTTATATTTCAGATTCTTCAGAGTAGCCACCCTTTGCCTTGATGACAGCTTTGCACACTTTTGGTTTTCTCTCAACCAGCTTCATGGAGTACTGGAATACATTATTAATCGCAAATTAAATCGCTTACCTTTGATGATCTTTGGATGTTTGCACTCACGAGACTCCCAGTTACACAATAAATGTTCCTTTTGTTCCATAGAGATTACTTTTATATCCAAAATACCTCCATTTGGTTGGCGCGTTATGTTCAGAAATCCACAGGCTTGAGCGGTCACGACATCGCAGACAAAAATTCCAAATAGTATCCGTAAAGTTCGTAGAAACATGTCAAATGTTTTTCATAATCAATCCTCAGGTTGTTTTTACAATATATAATTGATAATATATCAACCGGGACTGTAGCTTCTTCAATCGGAGAGAGAGAGAAAATGGCTGCTCCAAGCTGTTGCGCATGCAAAACGCTGCTGGCATCCAGCCATCCCCTTACGTGATGTGATCTTTCTCGCTCATTTTTCAAAATAGCCTGAAACTATGTCTAAAGACTGTTCACACCATGGGGAAGCCATAGGAAAGGGAATCTGGTTGATATCCCTTTAAATGGAGCAAAGGCTCAGGTTTTTGCCTGCAATATCAGGTATGTTATACTCAGACAATATTTTGACAGTTTTGGAAACTTTTCTATCCTGATCTGATCTATCCTGATCTGATCTATCCTTATATGCATATTCTATATTCTGGGCCTGAGAAATAGGCAGTTTAATTTGGGTACGTTTTTCATCCAAACATCAAAATACTGCCCCCTACACTCAACAGGTTAAAAGGACCCGCTAACAAAATGTACATTCGACCAGAGAATGTGAGGCCGTGGCCCACACGTTGAAATGGATATAAACTACAAGACCAGACAACATGGAGTGGTGGCAACACGGCTGAAAATGATAAGACCCTCTGAAACTCTCAACGAGTGAAGAAGGTAAAGACTAGACCAAACATTCAGTCTGCAGCTGTGTATGTAAAGTAGTCTAGGACATTTGACCAAAGATGAGAGTGAAGAACAGCTCCCTCTCACCACCGCGTGGTACACCTGAGGTATCTAATCTAACGAACACTCCAAGACAGAGGAAGCCTACAACTAAGAAGAACATTGTGACCTCTGGTGGACAACCAGAGACTTACATCAAACCACTTTCCATAGACGGATCGATTGGTTTCAACAGAGAGATGGCAGAGAAAGACAGCTACGTGTAAATATATATTGCATTTCTAATCCGAATGAGCGGTTGTTAGGGTGCTAAGTATGTACTATAAATTGACTCCCTTACCTACCCCTCCATTTCCATTGCGTAACCAAAACGGTCATGTTTTTGTTAGTCCACTAGGGACCTATTTTCATTGTATTATGTATGTAATCAATAACCTATGATATGTGTGTTTACGTATTCTGTGTGATGATTTTGTTAGTAAATAAATAATTAAGCCAATATGTGTATGATTCATAACTTTAGGGTTCGTGCAGATATCCAAGAATTATGCGACATTCAGAAGGATACTAATGAGGTAATAATTAATAATTGTCTGTTGTTGATGTAAGATACATTTATTTAATCTTTAGAGTTTAAGGTGGGAGATAGAAACAACATTTCCGGTGGTGGCCCAAATTCCTAATGAGTTAACTTCTTGACGCTACCCATCCCTTAACTAATTAAGGAAACATTTATTATGTATTTTCTGGTTTCTGTTGACTCCAACATGGAGGCTATTTTGGCTACTGTTCTGAGCGTTGTCTCAGATTATTGCATGGGTTGCTTTTTCCGTAAACTTTTTAAAAAATCTGACACAGTGGTTGCATTAAGGAGAGGTATATCTATAATTCTATGTGTATAACTTGTATTTTCATCTACATTTATGATGAGAATATCTGTTGAAACGATGTGGCTAGTGAATCTAACGCGTCAATGTAAACTCAGATTTTTTGAACTTTTGAACTTTATCGAACAAAACATGAATGTATTGTCTAACATGAAGTCCTATGAGTGTCATCTGATGAAGATAATTCAAGGTTAGTGATTAATTTTATCTTTATTTCTGTTTTTTGTGAATGCTATATTTTGCTGGAAAATGGCTGTGCTTATTGTGGTTTGGTGGAGACCTAACATAATCATTTGTAGTGCTTTCGCTGAAAAGCCTATTTGAAATCGGACACTTTGGTGGGATTAACTACGAGAATAGCTTTAAAATGATATAAAACACATGTATGTTTTAGGAATTGTAATTATGAGATTTCTGTGGTTTGAATTTGGCTCCCTCTATTTACACTGGTAGTTGTCATATCGATCCCGATATCGGGATTGCAGCCATAACAGGTTAATAAACTTGGCCCTCACACATATACTATCATATTGCATTGGCTGGAACTATGTTTTAATCGGTTGGTAGCGCCTGTCTGTTTTAAGACTTGCCGACAGTAGGCTATGCAGGCCTACAAAGGATCAACCTCTCTATACCGCCATCTCTCCAGCTTCTCCATCCCTCCACCCCCCCATCCATGAATCCCTTCATCCCTCTTTTCCCTGGGCACCCTCCATCTCTCCATCCCTTTATCCTTCTTTCCCCTGGCTCCCTCCATCACTCTATCCCTCTATCTCTCTATTCCTTCATCCCTCTTTCCCTGGCGCCCTCCATCACTCTATCCCTCCATCCCTCTATCCCTCTATCCCTCTATCCCTCTATCCCTTCATCCCTCTATCCCTCTATCCCTCTATCCCTTCATCCCTCTTTCCCCCTGACGCCCTCCATCACTCTATCCCTCTATCCCTCTATCCCTCTATCCCTTCATCCCTCTTTCCCCCTGACGCCCTCCATCACTCTATCCCTCTATCCCTCTATCCTCTATCCCTTCCCTCTATCCCTCTATCCCTTCATCCCTCTTTCCCCCTGACGCCCTCCATCACTCTATCCCTCTATCACTCTATCCCTCTATCCTCTATCCCTTCTCTATCCATCCCTCCATCTATCCCTCTATCCCTCTATCCCTCTATCCCTTCATCCCTCTTTCCCCCTGACGCTCCATCCTCCATCCTCTATCCTCTATCCCTCTATCCTCTATCTTCATCCCTTCATCCTCTATCCCTCTATCCCTATTCATCCCTTCATCCCTCTATCCCTCTATCCCTCTATCCCTCTATCCCTTCATCCCTCTATCCCTCTATCCCTCTATCCCTTCATCCTTCTTTCCCCCTGACGCCCTCCATCACTCTATCCCTCTATCCCTCTATCCCTCTATCCCTTCATCCCTCTATCCCTCTATCCCTCTATCCCTCTATCCACTCTATCCCTCTATCCCTCTATCCCTTCATCCCTCTTTCCCCCTGACGCCCTCCATCACTCTATCACTCTATTCCTCTATCCCTCTATCCCTCTATCCCTCTATCCCTTCATCCCTCTTTCCCCCTGACGCCCTCCATCACTCTATCCCTCTATCCCTCTATCCCTCTATCCCTTCATCCCTCTATCCCTCTATCCCTTCATCCCTTCATCCCTCTATCCCTCTATCCCTCTATTCCTCTATCCCTTCATCCCTCTATCCCTCTATCCCTCTATCCCTTCATCCTTCTTTCCCCCTGACGCCCTCCATCACTCTATCCCTCTATCCCTCTATCCCTCTATCCCTTCATCCCTCTATCCCTCTATCCCTCTATCCCTCTATCCCTCTATCACTCTATCTATCACTCTATCCCTCTATCCCTCTATCACTCTATCCTCTATCCTATCCCTCTATCCCTTCATCCCTCTTTCCCCCTGACGCCCTCCATCACTCTATCCCTCTATCCCTCTATCCCTCTATCCCTTCATCCCTCTATCCCTCTATCCCTCTATCCCTCTATCTCTCTATCCCTCTATCACTCTATCCCTCTATCACTCTATCACTCTATCCCTCTATCCCTCTATCCCTCTATCACTCTATCCCTCTATCCCTCTATCACTCTATCACTCTATCCCTCTATCCCTCTATCCCTTCATCCCTCTTTCCCCCTGACTCCTTCCATCACTCTATCACTCTATCCCTCTATCCCTTCATCCCTCTATCCCTCTATCCCTCTATCCCTCTATCCCTCTATCACTCTATCACTCTATCCCTCTATCCCTCTATCCCTTCATCCTTCTTTCCCCCTGACGCCCTCCATCACTCTATCCCTCTATCCCTCTATCCCTCTATCCCTTCATCCCTTCATCCCTCTATCCCTCTATCCCTCTATCCCTCTATCCCTTCATCCCTCTATCCCTCTATCCCTTCATCCCTTCATCCCTCTATCCCTCTATCCCTCTATCCCTCTATCCCTCTATCACTATATCCCTCTATCCCTCTATCCCTTCATCCCTCTTTCCCCCTGATGCCCTCCATCACTGTATCCCTCTATCCCTCTATCCCTCTATCCCTCTAACCCTTCATCCCTCTTTCCCCCTGATGCCCTCCATCACTCTATCCCTCTATCCCTCTATCCCTTCATCCCTCTTTCCCCCTGACGCCCTCCATCACTCTATCACTCTATCACTCTATCCCTCTATCCCTCTATCCCTCTATCCCTTCATCCATCTTTCCCCCTGATGCCCTCCATCACTCTATCACTCTATCACTCTATCCCTCTATCCCTTCATCCCTCTTTCCCCCTGATGCCCTCCATCACTCTATCCCACTATCCCTCTATCACTCTATCCTTCTATCACTCTATCACTCTATCACTCTATCCCTCTATCCCTCTATCCCTCCATCCCTCCATCCCTCTATCCCTCTATCCCTTCATCCTTCTTTCCCCCTGACGCGCTCCATCACTCTATCCCTCTATCCCTCTATCACTCTATCACTCTATCACTCTATCACTCTATCCCTCTATCCCTCCATCCCTCTATCCCTTCATCCCTCTTTCCCCCTGACGCCCTCCATCCCTCTATCCCTCTATCCCTCTATCCCTCCATCCCTCTATCCCTCTATCCCTCCATCCCTCTATCCCTCTATCCCCTCATCCCTCTTTCCCCCTGACGCCCTCCATCCCTCTATCCCTCTATCCCTTCATCCCTCTATCCCTCTATCCCTCTATCCCTCTATCCCTCTATCCCTCTATCCCTCTATCCCTCTATCCCTTCATCCCTCTTTCCCCCTGACGCCCTCCATCACTCTATCCCTCTATCTCTGTATCCCTCTATCACTCTATCCCTCTATATCTGTATCCCTTCATCCCTCTTTTCCCCTGGCGCCCTCCATCACTCTATCCCTCTATCCCTTCATCCCTCTTTTCCCCTGGCTCCAATCCCCCCTGACAGGCTGGAGGGATGACCCTAAGAGTCACATTATGTATATTTCTCAGCAGACCCCTGAATTTGCATGTAGAAAATAGTTAAAATAAGGCAATAAATCAGTTAAAATAAGACTAGAAATCAGTTAAATTAAGGCAATAGATCAGTTAAAATTAGAACAGAAACAAGGCTGCAAACATATAAATGGATTTGTGAGAGATTGAAACCCTCCGCGAGTCTTTTGAGTAAATATTTCAAACCCGGTCTGAGGGATTTCCACTGTCATCAACTAGCAGAGCCTCTCTGACCACTCGGCTTGTATATTTGCTTTATTACATGACAGAGGGGATTGTGGTGGTAGTGTGGTAGCTGGCTGCTTTGATTTATCTACCTGCATATTGTGATATGTGCTGCTTGTCATTAAGGACGAACAGTTACAAGAGGCTTTATATCCTCTCTTCAAGAGGTGTTGGCTAATGCTTCGGAAAATCATTGCCATTTGAAGTCTTTCTCTGCAACTACACCAACAAAATAGTTCTGTCTAGGTGGATGCCTAGAGTTGAACGAAAGTGGATGAGTGGCAAGAGATTTAGCCTACCTTGTGTTTTAGTAAAGCTATGTAATGTAGGCTAATGAACATTTTGCACTGTATGAATCATTGTGAAATCATGCTTCCACTGCCAAACAAATTTGACTAATCAGAAAGGAAAGGCAAAATGAAATCCCTTCTAAGCATATTACTTATCATTGAGCATATAGGCCCCAAAACATGACCAGCCTGCATCCCAAATAGCACCCGACTCCCTATGTAGTGCACTACATTTGAGCAGTGCCAATAGGGTGCTATTTGGGATGCACACAGTGTCTGTTGTGACTGTGTTAGTCAGAGAGGGTAGAGATGGCATCACTCACCCGGATGAAGACCCAGAACAAGGGCAACTCAGCCTTGATTCAGAGTGACTAGGATTTAATCAAATTAGGTTTTTATGGACAACTAATTCATCTGAGGAGATTGAGGGGACCTCTAGCATGTTGGGTGGTGAAATGAAGACAGCATAGAACTGAGGGATGGAGGGAGAGAGAGAGAGAGAGAGAGGGATGGATATATATATATATTTGTCCAAAGACCAGATCAGTTGCCAAGGACCCAACAGAAGACAAACCAACCCAGGCTGTGTTCTCATCTCCTGGGCAACACAGATGGCCCTTCTGTCGTGGAACATCCACACAACATGCTGTAGCGAGCATGTTTTTTTCCCTAGACCATCAACCAGTGGAGTCCAGATGTAGAACATCTGATTCTGCTAATGGATGGCAGTCAAAGATCCAGAACAGCCTCGATTTGCCAATACCTGCCTCTGCAGATGGTCCTACCACCTTAGGTTCCGTCACAGTGCCCCCATAGACATATTTAGGCACACCTAAAAACACTCTTGTTACGTAGCCCCCCCCCCCCTTCCCCCTGATGATCAAGGCAAAGCGTGGATTCTTTGAAGAATCTAAAATATTACATATATTGTGGTAACTTCCATAATGTCATTTCATAGTTGTAATTTTTCATAGTGTAATTTCATAGTTTTGATATCTTCACTATTATTCTAGAATGTAGAAAATAGTACAAATAAAGAAAAACACTTGAATGAGTAGGTTTGTCCAAACTTTTGAATTATACTGTAGGTACACCGAAATGTTGTTTTTTGAGATACAGATGTAAGATCTTAATTTGAGACAGTTTGCTACAGCAGGAAAATAATCCTGCATCAACAGAAAATTTTACTTGTTAAGTTGATTATTAAATCAAGTCTGAAATTTCTAAGTGGAAATTATAAACTTCAGAAATCTTTTAAAACCTCAAATACACAACAACATTCAAATGACCTGCATTGCAGGACAGTTTTCCCGCAACAGTGTGAACAAATTAAGATCCTGCATGTGTATCTTGTTTTTGAAAATTGTTGATACACATACAAACTCAACAAGGTGAATGTACTCATTCTAAAGATCAGCTTTGAATGATTATCCTATTTCATTTGACAATTGCTTATGAAGAGATATAACAGTGTCGTGGGGCCTAAAAGCCTCGGCTCTAAAGCGGTCACCGGAGCAGAATACTCCAAACAGAGATCACAAAGATTCACATTCCATCATTTCTGAGTGTCTGGTGATTTTGTGATGGGGGAATGGACTCATACTGGATAATGTGAGTGTTTATCGGTGAGTATGAAACCCTCACACATGTAGAGTACTTATTTGTGGTAAATTTTGAGTGGCTGTGCAAGCACTGAACAACGGGACAAACGTTACCCAATAGTCCATTCCTAAAATGTTAAACTAGTCAAATGGAGGGTGTTAAAGGTCTTAGCTGCATGGATGCCAAACTTTCAGGGCAATGCTGCCCAACTGAGTAGAAATCTATAAAAGGCCCTCATCTCAATATGCCTTATTGTGATCCTATCTATTGGAGCATACTAAATCCTTGGGTTTGGGCAGCGTTTTTGGTGAAGCTTCCCAAAAAATATTTGGGCAATGTGTAAAAGCCTGGATTGTGCCCAATATATTTGTCAAGCTCAAATAATGCATGTTAGGCATGAGCTTCAACGACATGGCATTAAACCATCCTGTCACAGAAGATTGGTGTCAAATATAATTTTAGTGGGACTTCAATAAATCTTTGATATTTTGAGGTCTAGTAGTTTTTCTGTGCAATTAAAAAACAAGAATAACTACTGAAAACAAAAGAATAATGGTGTCAATGTTATTTCTACCTTGTTATTGCTAATGTCTCTTTCCCGCCTTCATATATAAGCCATGCTTCCAAGGACAGGAAAGAAACAATTTATCTTCTGAGTTCCTGTTTACTATTTCATGATTTCAGTGCCTGCCTCTCAAATAAAGAAAATAAATTAAACACATTACTCTTTAATTAATATCAAAGGACAGGGAGAGACACATTATCGTCATACAGAAATCACGCTGCTAGCTGTGTGTTTTATTTATGAGAGTGGACTCGTAATCACATTGCATTAAAGCATAGCGGGAGGCAGTTGGGGTCAGACTGAGGCAATGTGAGGCTGTTGTTTGGCGGAGGGAATCAGAGGGGATCCTAAAGTATAGTGATGGACACAAATCGGTGTCCCAATTGGACCCCTATTCCCTATATATTGCACTCCCTTTGATCAGAGCCCTATAGTAGTAGTGCACTTCATTGGGAATAATATTCCATTCGGGAGGCAGAAAACGTATGATCTTCGAGGCCCTGCTGTGGCTCTGTCAGCTTGCTTGGCGTTAACGCTATTGTTTTAGCACAGGAACTTAGCCGTCACAGCCGTCACAGATGTCAGGATATCCCCTGCTTTTTAGTTGCTGACAAGCTGTCATGGAGACAGTGAGTGACGACACGTATATAGTCATCTAGTACAGGATTATACCAGCAGCTAATGTGTCCCTCATTATTGTTCTGGCCTCTGTTATGTCAATATAGCTAAGTAGATGTAAGGGGTCTGATGGCTAAGAAAGAAACAATACAATGAACAACAGTTGAAGGGTGAGTGGATGTGTTTGGCCAGTACCAGAAGGTGGATGGTGAGCTATTGTGGAGGAGATGGAATGTGAAGCTCTTTAATGTGAAATCTGCCTTTGTTTATCTTTCTCTTCTTGGCATTATGCCACGAGCTAATTCTTCTTGGTACTGAGCCATCTTCACGTTTGAGCTTATTTCATCATCATGCAAACACGTGTGCTGTGTCTCCAAGGACTCTTGGGCATAAAAATGATTTATATTTTACTTTCCAACTTGAAAATATCATATTTAATTACTTCGGTTGGAAAAACAGATTCATCCTGGAATGAGTTCTGAACAATGTTCTTCATGAGTGGAGTAAATATAATATCAAGTGAGAGGTGGGGTATACATCTCTGGGTAATGTGACGGTCTGAAGAATCTCCAGCTAAAGATGCAAATATGTTTTAAAACATGTCCTAGTTGGGGTAACGACTGTCAATAATATTATAAAAATCCACATTTCCACATATGCCGATGGAGTTTGTATGGTTGAGATTATATAATTCTCCTAGATTGAAATGTCATATTTTAACTCTGTGATTATTTCGTGGACTAAGGAATCAAGAGTTGCTTGTACAATAAGTAATGTTACCTTCCAAGACATGCAAATGGCGACATTGCAAATGGATTTCTACAATATCAAGCCTTGTTAGTGAGTGAGTAGCAAACACTGAGGAAAATCAAGGCATCTCGTCACTTTCTTTTTTTGTTGTTGTGTCTCCTTGTAAAGAAAAAGCACATTGAATCCGCTAGTTTTGCTGCATTTACATAACAAAGCCCACGAGAATAAGGTAGATGTGATGAACCACCCTTCACCACTACCCTGGATACCCATCAACCTGCCTATAATACACACACACACACACACACACACACACACATTTACTACACGTGCACAACTGCACACACACATGCGAGCTCACAACACACATAGAAACACCATTTTTTTTTTATCACTTCATAAACGTATCTGACAAGCAAACCCCAAAGATCTCTCCATTGCTAGTCTCTCACCACGGCTACACAGTCAGCAAAATAAATTGAAAGCATTAAAAGAAAGTCAAAAAAGTGAGTAAAAAGAGAAAAGGTAAAAGAGAAGGAGAAAAGCCAGTACCATCCCCTTGCACTGCCTCTTACATCTACCCCTCCCCCCGCTACCCTCTAACAGCTCCTCTCTTGTAAAGAAACAGGATGAAATGACATTATGCATATGAAAATGTCCAGAAAGATGTTTGATTTATGTATGCATTAGATGCAAATTCTATTACAGGACACAAGGCGGTTGTGAGATTTCTCTCGGAACACTTGGCTGCCCTGATCAAACCCCATCTCATTAAATCCGACAAGGGGAGAAAGATAGAGGGAGTGAAAGAGGGAGAATTGAAGGAAATTTACAGCCGGACATAGATTTAACAAAAATAGGGGGGAGTAAATTGCATTCTACCCTCTGAGCCCACAGCAGATTGCATGGAGGATTTTCAGACCAGGTTTTACGCACACGTCCATCTAACTAGCAGAAACAGAAACAGAGCAGGCCGGATCAGGCAATACTGAAATGGAAACATCAATTCTTTGGTTTCACTGAAATACAGTACTTTAAACGTGTAAATACTTGTACTTTACATATATCATATATGCATTTACTGTAGGAGTAGAATAGAGGAAAAAATAGAGGAAAAAATGACAGGTGATAAATGTAGCTAATTTTCAAAGCTGGTAATATACCCAACAATACCATTCCAGATCTGTAGCATACTACATTTGTAGACCAAGAAGGTGACAATGCTGTATTGAGCCCTATAATGAATACACACTATATTCCTTCCAAGACAGCAGAGATGATTCCCATAATATCCACCTGCTACCACTGGCTGAAAACCAGTAACATCAATATCTGCTCTCAATTGATCAAGACTATCTGGGACCATTAGAGGTGACAGACTGAGTGAGAAATAGAACAGAAGGCATCGCAGTGTTTTTTCTCTCTATATTTAACATTTGAATTGTTATATTTTTGAGTAGTAGTTGTGTGTTTGTTTTGGTGTGTGCGAGTGTGTGTGTTTATTTGTAATAGTAACAGACAGTTTAGCTAGTGGTTTTGCAAAACATCATCCCGATGTCCCGGGCTACTATTCAGCTCCTTGCACCCTCCTCGCTCCTCTGTTCTCCCATCACCTCCTCCTGCAGCCTCTATGATTGAGGTCAAGCAGGGATTTTTTACTAGCCTAACTAATGTGATTGCATCAGAGTAATACCCTTAAACTACATCAGGCCCTGATCTGCATACTAATTGGCCACGCTGTCCTTGACACTAACCTTGAAGAAGCCTTCCTTTCCTTAGGGAATGGAGGGATGACTGGCAGGAGGGGGGAGAAGACAGTGTGGGGAAAAATGATGGTGTCCGTCCGTTGCACACATTACCATGCAAAGACACCCTTCTATGAGGCTGCATCTATCTCCTCTCTATCTCACTCGCTCACTCCTCTCTATCTCCCTCACTATCTCCACTCTGTCTCCTCTCCATCTCCCTTTCTATCCCCATCTCTATGCATCAATGCAAATTCTAACAATGGCCAGGGGTTTATTCCTGGGGTAAAGCCTGCTTGACCTTCTGTGACAAGGAGCAGCAGAGACAAAAAGGCCATTTTTCTCTGACTGCACACATGGGCTGCATATCAGATTACTCCATATTCCCTATTGAGTGCACTGCTTTTGACCAGGACCCAGAGGGCTCTAGTCAAAAGTAGTGCATTATGTTGGGAATAGGGTGCTATTCGACATGCAGCCATGGACACAGTCCAACCACTCTACAATCTCCCTGCCTCCCGCCTAGGTACCAGGGGATGGGGTCCAGGGAATTTTGAACCAGGAGTGCAAGGGAACAGGGGGAAGCTACTGAAGTACCTTTAAAAAAATAAGAGAAAGAAAATTAAATGGAGAGTAGCAGAGTTATGTGCTTGTGACACCAATGCATTCTTTTGAGTTTTTGGAGAATTATGTTTTGTGTTTAGTAAGTACATTAACACTTTCGGATACACTGTATACTATGGGAATTATAACAAATTGTTGGGATTGAATTAAAATGAGAAAATACAAAAAATATAAAAATTTAAATTTTCAACAAATATCTTTGTCGGCGAGACGTAAAAAGCAACAATGACAGTTGGAATTATGCCGTCTTCTTTGAGTCAATTGGAGATGCACCTGGATGCCTACCTTGAAACTCAGTGCCTCTTTGCTTGACATCATTGTCTGTAAACAATTGTTGGAAAAATGACTTGTGTCATGCACAAAGTAGATGTCCTAACCAACTTGCCAAAACTACAGTTTGTTAACAAGACATTTGTGGAGTGGTAGAACAACGAGTTTTAATGACTCTAACCTAAGTGTATGTAAACTTCCGACTTCAACTGTATAAGCATAATACTATGTTTGTTTTTAATACATAACTCTCTTGCCTGAAACGTTGGTGTGGGTGTTTCCTTACAATACTACAACTCAAGACAAATCACTAACATGTTAAAATGTCAGTGCTTGTTACGGTGCACGTCGGGCCCATCTCCACTAAGATGCTGTCATACCTGCTGCTCATACTTTACACCTATCCTTTCAGAGGATATGCTCAACCTCTCCTCTGTGTGGCTCTGCTGAGGTACTAAAATGTATAATGTTGTTACACTTATAGACATCAAAGGAATCCAAACATTTGATTTTCTTGACTTATTCCCTTTTAAATCATTGGGGATCATATACTAGTTGATTGTTTGTTTAGTAACAAAACCGACACGTGCACAACTATGGGGCAAAACAGACAGGGATGGATTAGATTGTTGATGACATGTAAACTAGATTTAGTCTCAGTGTTTATTGAAAACATAAATACATTTCCACAATGAGCACTTATATCTGAAATACATTATTAGAGTTGTTGGTTCGCTAGCAAATATTTGCCATATTAGAACAGACACGACATCGGTCAAACAAAAGAAGACATGGTATCAAACCAAGATACAATGAGCTGAAACAAGACATCAATAATTCCCCACAAGGCAGCTTCTTGTTATTGTTGCTCGCTATCTGACAGTTCAGAAATATAAAACCGCTCACTTTCCGGACATATCAATACGCGCGCATCATTTTTGTGATGTTGTCAGCCAAACCGTTTACACAGGTCATCAACATTCACAATATTTAAAGTATATTTGTACTTGTAGATATGTACTTGTAGATATGTACTTGTACCGACAAATTACAATACACAGAACTTGAACTTGCTCTTTTTAGTGGTATGTATTCTTTGTGAATGTTTTTCATAGTTTAGACAAACTAGATGAATGCTAACCTCCTCATGGTTATCAATGTATAGGGAGGGGCATGTTTCAAAGAGTATATATGTTCCGTTTGGAAGTGTACATACAATGAGTGAACCCTTGTTCTTTCCATGACATAGACTGACCAGGTGAATCCAGGTGAAAGCTATGATCGCTTATTGATGTCACTTGTTAAATCCACTTCCATCGAGGGGGATGAAGGGGAGGAGACAGGTTAAAGATGAACGGGAGGAGACAGGTTAAAGATGAAAGGGAGGAGACAGGTTAAAGATGAAGGGGAGAAGACAGGTTAAAGATGAAGGGGAGGAGACAGGTTAAAAATGAAGGGGAGGAGACAGGTTAAAGATGAAGGGGAGGAGACAGGTTAAAGATGAAGGGGAGGAGACAGGTTAAAGATGAAGGGGAGGAGACAGGTGAAAGATGAAGGGGAGGAGACAGGTTAAAGATGGAGGGGAGGAGACAGGTTAAAGATGAAGGGGAGGAGACAGGTTAAAGATGGAGGGGAGGAGACAGGTTAAAGATGAAGGGGAGGAGACAGGTTAAAGATGAAGGGGAGGAGACAGGTTAAAGAAAGATGTTTAATCCTTGAGACAGTTGAGACATGGATTGTGTATATGTGCCATTCAGAGGGTGAATGGGCAAGACAAAAATTGGAGGTGCCTTTGAACGGGGTATGGTAGTAGGTGCCAGGCGCACTGATTTGTGTTGCTGGACTTTTGACGCTCAACAGTTTCCTGTGTGTATCAAGAATGGTCACCCACCCAAAGGACATCCAGCAAACTTGACGCAACTGTGGGAAGCTTTGGAGTCAACATGGGACAGCATCACAGCGGTAGGCTTTCGACACCTTGTGGTGTTCACGAAGGCTGTTCTGAGAGCAGAAGCAGGGAGTGCACCTTAATATTAGGAACGTGTCCTTAATGTTTTGTACACTCGGTGTATGTTGGACAACTCCTCAGACATTTACTGGAGTAAAAATATGGTTATGGAAAAACAGATGCATTCTCTTTGGTGCAGATTATTCCCCCATAGTGCTGCAGTACAATCTGCACTTCTCCGAATACAAGGACTGTGAAAGAGAAAGAAACAGACTTCCAACCAGCAGTAAACATTTGTTTTTACTGTATATAGGTTTACATATAGATCTGGATCCCATGCTGCATTATGGGCGTGAGATTTGCCCGAGATGTTTTACTGATATGTATATCTACACTAAAGGGATGACTGTAAAGAGGGGAACGGGGGTGTTTTGTCATACAGTTTTAGTCTTACAAATGTTTTTTAAAAGTATTTTTCACACTTCACACAGCTCCAGTGAGCGGGTTATAATCTAGCTTCTGTTCAGTTCTTAAGGTAATACAACGCAAAATATATTTTTAAATAACCGTTTCAAAGTATACTACCGGTCCAAATTTTTAGAACACCAACTCATTCAAGGGTTTTTCTTTATTTTTACTATTTTCTACATTGTAGAATAATAGTGAAGACAACAAAACTATGAAATAACACATATGGAATCATGTAGTAACCCAAAAAGTGTTAGCAAATCAAAATAAATGTTATGTTTGCGAAAGTTCAAAGTTTGCCTTGATGACAGCTTTGCACACTCTTGGCTTTCTCTCAACCAGCTTCACCTGGAATGCTTTTCCAACAGTCTTGAAGGAGTTCCCACATATGCTGAGCACTTGTTGGTTGCTTTTCCTTCACTCTGCGGGCCAACTCATCCCAAACCATCTCAATTGGGTTGAGGTCGGGCGATTGTGGAAGCCAGGTCATCTGATGCAGCACTCCATCACTCTCTTTCTTGGTCAAATAGCCCTTACACAGCCTGAAGGACCATTGTCATTGTCCTGTTGAAAAACAAATGATAGTCCAACTAAACGCAAACCAGATGGGATGGGGTACCACTGCAGAATGCTGTGGTAGCCATGCTGGTTAAGTGTGCCTTGAACTCTAAATAAATCACAGACAGTTTCACCAACAAAGCACCCCTCCTCCATCACACGGTGGGAACCACACATGCTTAAATCATCCGTTCACCTGCTCTGCGTCTCACAAAGACACGGCGGTTGGAAACAAAAATCTCAAATTTGGACTCAACAGACCAAATGACAGATTTCCACCGGTCTAATATCCATTCCTCGTCTTTCAATGACCAAGCAAGTCTCTTCTTATTATTTGTGTCCTTTAGTAGTGGTTTCTTTGTAGCAATTCGACCATGAAGGCCTGATTCACACAGTCTCCTCTGAACAGTTGCTGTTGAGATTTGTCTGTTACTTGAACTTTGTGCAACAGAGGAAACTCTGGGTCTCCTTTCCTGTGGCGGTCCTCATGAGAGCCAGTTTCAAGATTAATACAATTATTTTTAATACAATTGTATTTATTTATTTTATTTCAGATTGGATCATTTTACCAAGAATTAATAAGATCCCCTAAGACCATATTTCTTTTGTCATATTGTCTCCATGGCTGAGAATCACAAGCTTTCAAAACCAGATCTTGTTCTGAGCAGAACCTGAGCAGAGAGAAGATGCTACGCCTTGCTTCTGCCCTAGGGAGAGCTAAGGCATTACACAGCCAGATCCCCCTTCTGAAAGGAAAGCCCCACTTCCTCTTAATGTGTGGAAATTTGCCAGATGTCATTGACAAGATAAGTGTTGATTTCATTGCTATGATAGGTAAAGCAAAAGCTACAGAACAATGGTACAAAGATACCCTTTGAAATTTTATTTTTCACCCCCGTCTTTTCCTCGGGAAAAGGAGAAAAGTGTCAAGTTTGTGACAAGTGTATCGTTTTTATCTTTCCTTTCCACTCTATCTCTGTGAGGGCTTCTACAACCGAAAGTTTGTTGTGTTTAGTTCTTCAGATAGTTTGACCTAGTTAGGGTTGCTCACACACCTTATGCATTAAAGGGTTATTAAGAGAGAGTGGGGAAAACAGAGCACAAAGAGACGTGGTGTATACACATTACAGTGGCATTATTACAGTGCTGTTGTGCAATACCAATGCTAAGGGTGTAGTCAAAGAAGTCACAACCAAATACAATGTTAATGCTAACAAGAAAGACTGAAATTATTTTTTTGAATTGTCATTTGATAGATTATAAAGTTTTCTCATTCTAATTAAACGAGGTGCAACATCTTTCTAACACAATCATTCAAATGGGGCCCAGAAGACACTATTTCAGTTTGAGTAACAACACAAGAAGCCTCTTAATTGAAATTTTACATTTGTTTGTTTCAAACAGGTCCTTTCATTGCAATCTTTTCAGGTGTTGATATTTTGTCCTAGCGTTTGTTTGTTTTTTAAATTCTCTGGAGTATAATTTATTTACTAATTTAGTAATACAAGGTCATAAATAATTAAATTGCAATTAAACTTCTAAATTAATAACAGAGGTTTTCATTTAAAATAAAATAATTAAACATTGATGAATTTAAAACAATCAGTTTCTAAACACAACTGAGTCCGTCATCATTTCCGTATGCTCAAGACCTCCAAATGTATTTAAACAATAACACACAACTTTTAATGAAATGTTCAATAATCTATTAGGAACTTCATAACTTCCTTAAATACTCACACTAACACCTTTCTAATTAGTTTGATCATATTACTGTACTGTATTATTGTCGGGTGACATGTACCAACGTTATCCTTACAGTGTTTTGGAACCAAGTTTATAATTATAACTCTGCACTGTACATCCTATATCTCTTCCCATTGTCTATTGTATGATCTCTCTCTCTCTCTCTCTCTCTCTCTCTCTCTCTCTCTCTGTCTCTGTCTCTGTCTCTGTCTCTGTCTCTGTCTCTGTCTCTGTCTCTGTCTCTCTCTCTCTCTCTCTCTCTCTCTCTCTCTCTCTCTCTCTCTCTCTCTCTCTCTCTCTCTCTCTCTCTCTCTCTCTCTCTCTCTCTCTCTCTCTCTCTCGCTCATTGTGTTGAGACAGTGATCAGTATAGTGAGGGGAGTTTCTGTGATAGCTTTATGAGAGGCTGAGTTAGCTTCTAGCTTCTACGTCCATGCTCCTCTCTGGCATTCTCTGTGCCACTCCAGTTTTGATGTCCTATTAAAAAGACCCAAACATCAGACGAGTCACTCAAACCAGGACTCGTGGGACAGCCAGACTCCACGACATTGGATGTGTGCATCATTAAACACAGTGCCACTCACATTACCTCCCATCTCAAACCCATCGCCTGCCTGCCTGCCGGAAAAAGAAGTGGAAAACAACACTCTCTCCACCAAAGATCTTTCCATACAAAGAGGAAGCAGAAAGCTCCGAGGGACGGGGGGAATGTACTTAGAGATATTTAAAGCGGAGATGGGCTTTGTTAAAGAGATGGTGGGTCCCCTGGGCTTCCTGCACTGGAATAAGTTTGTGGATCTGATGGTGTTCTCGCCCTGTTAGAGTAGCACCTTGGAGCTGACAGGGATACAATGGTATAATTATACTGCAGGGTTTCAGGCCCTGACATAGCTGTCACCTGGGAAGTACAGAGGAGAGAGACTAAAACACTTCTTGTTCTTGTTTTTATTCTTCCAGGTGATTAGGGTTTTGTTTCCACCCTTGGTGGCAGCTTTTTCAGAGGAGTGTAAAATTGTTTTAAAGTTTTGAAGACTTACATGTATGGATCATGAGGAAGCCATACAATACACACCTATGAGTTATGCATCTACGCTAGTTAGCATTGGCTCGAGAAACTACCTAGCAGTAGATACACATAGACTCCCAGTCATTTAGTTACCAGTTGTGCTAGCGCTAATTAGCAACTTCCTTCAAACAGCACGCAGAGGTGTAAACATTGTATCCATAAATTAATCTGACTCTGGGAAAGTAGATAAAGGGCTGCATTGTCAAAGCATCCATTTATGTATAAGTAGGTAACTGTAGTCCATCAAAATAATTATAGGAACGGGTTATCAGGGGCGCAAAGCCCAAAGCTGGAAATGCAACAACACACCAAAAGACAGGCAAACAATTGATTGACTCTTCCTCTCTTCCTATATTTGATAAAGAGACAGAGAGAGAAGAGCAGAGTGAAAGGCATATTATGAAAACATTCTGAGACTCTTTTTACAGGTAACAGTGGTAGCAGTGGAGACCTCGCAGAGTTCCCTTTTATGCAAAGCAGTGTGAAGCAGTGTGTGGGAAATTATCAATTGAACCAGGCCTCTTTATATGGACAGTGGCTTGCGAAAGTATTCACCCCCTTTGGCATTTTTCCTATTTTGTTGCCTTAAACCCTGGATTTAAAATAGACTTTTGGGGGGGGGGGGTTATCATTTGATTTACACAACATGTCTACCACTTTGAAGATGAAAAATATGTTTTATTGTGAAACAAACAAGAAATATCACAAAATAACTGAAAACTTGAGTGTGCATAACTATTCACTCCCCTGAAGTCAATACTTTGTAGAGCCATCTTTTGCAGCAATTACAGCTGCAAGTCTCTTAAGGTGTCTCTATAAGCTTGTCACATCTAGCCAATTGGATTTTTGCTCATTCTTCAAGGTAAAACAGCTCCAGCGCCTTCAAGTTGGATGGGTTCCACTGGTGTACAGCAATCTTTAAGTCATACTACAGATTTTCAATTGGAATTAGGTCTGGGATTTGACTAGGCCATTCCAAGACATTTAAATGTTTCCCCTTAAACCACTCAAGTGTTGCTTTAGCAGTATGCTTAGGATCACTGTCCTGCTGGAAGGTGAACCTCCATCCCAGTCTCAAATCTTTGGAAGACTGAAACAGGTTTCCCTCAAGAATTTCCCTGTATTTAGTGCCATCCATCATTCCCTCAATTCATCCATCATTCCTTCAATTCATTCCTTCAGTTTCACAGTCCCTGCCGATGAAAAACAGCCCCACAGCATGATGCTGCCACCACCATGCTTCACTGTAGGGATGATATTCTTGGGGTGATGAGAGTTGATGAATTTGCACCGTATATAACATTTTCCTTGATGGCCAAAAGGCGCAATTTAGTCTCATCTGACCAGAGTACCTTCTCCATGTGTTTGGGGAGTCTCCCACATGGCGAACACCCAACGTGTTTTCCTTTTCTGACCACTTTTCCGTAAAGCCCAGCTCTATGAAGTGTACGGCTTAAAGTGATCCTATGGACAGATGCTCCAATCTCCGCTGTGGAGCTTTGCAGCTCCTTCAGGGTTATCTTTGGTCTCTTTTTTGCCTCTCGGATTAATGCCCTCCTTGCCTGATCCGAGAGTTTTGGTGGGCGGCCCCATCTTTCCATTTTTTTAATAATAGATTTAATGTTCCTCCGTGGGATGTTCAAAGTGTTTATAACCCAACCCCGATCTGTACTTCTTCACAACTTTGTCACTGACCTGTTTGGAGAGCTCCTTGGTCTTCATTCTGCCACTTTCTTGGTGGTGCCCCTTGCTTAGTGGTGTTGCAGACTCTGGGGCCTTTCAGAACTGGTGTATATATACTGAGATCATGTGGCACTTAGATTGCACACAGGTGAACTTTATTTAACTAATTATGTGACTTCTGAAGGTAATTGGTGGCACCTGATCTTATTTAGGAGATTCATAGCAAATAGGGGGTGAATACATACTTTATGCACACACCACTTTAGAATTTTTGAAACAAGTAATTTTTTTCATTTCAATATCACTTCACCAATTTGGACTATTTTGTGTATGTCCATTACATGAAATACAAAATAAAAATCTATTTAATTTACAGGTTGTAATGCAACAAAATAGGAAAACACCAAGGGGGATGAACACTTTTGCAAGGCACTTTGTGTACAAATGGTGTACTGTATCTTCAGTAGCCGATGTGTTTCCCAGAGCCTTCATTAGAAACATGGCTCTAAAAAACCTTAGCACATCTACTAGCTACCCAGTCCACTCATAGAGCATCCAAAGTGCATTATTAGATGTTTCTTTGGCTTTCTGTGCCACTTTATTCACAGAAGATCTCTGCTAAACATAGAATCAAGATGTTTAGGCTCTCTGTCTGACTGTGACTGCCGATAACCTTAGAATGAGATTGACTACAAATACAAAGTTGCCAAAGTATTAACAATTCTAAAAAAACAAGTGAAGGATAAAATGTTGCTTCAAATGAAAACTGAGATGACAGCATTATATTATACATACACTCTTAGAAAAAAGGGTTGCAAAAGGGTTCTTCAGTTGTCCCCATAGGAGAACCCTTTCTGGTTCTAAGTAGAACCCTTTTAGGTTCCAGGTATAATCATTTTGGGTTCTAATTGGAACCCTCTGTGAAAAGGGTTATACATCAAACCCAAAAAGGTTCTACCTGGAACCAAAAACGGTTCTTCAAAGGGTTTTAGATACCTCCTTTTTGCTAAGAGTGTAGGCTACACTGGCCTATATAGGCTATTTCAATCATATCAATCAATTTCATGTTCAATGAATTGAGTTCTATTTTGTGACTAGGCTACTGTCGTTAATTTCTGCCTCAATGTGTTTCATTATGTTTGACAACATGTGAGCAATGATGTGCCCAATCTGTGATTTAGTGCATTAGTATTGGATAGGCATAATAAGCTGCCTCAATAGCCTATTTGCAGCCATAGTTGGAAATATCTCTCTAGGACCTGATCCATCGTCAGTATTGTGGAATAATTCTAATGTTAAGCTAAGATTTGAATGGAAAGAACCGCTGCTTTTCTGTCAATCCTATCAGTATGGACACATGGTCTAACGATGCAGTTAGAGAACATTCTCTCTGCGTGCTTGTTTGGGAAACACTTTCAAAATAAATTGGCTCGTAAAATAACCATGGATCTGGTACGATCAAATGGGCAAATGGGAAATAAGGCCCTGAACAAGATGCTTATCTTAATAGAAGAAGTGAGAGCAAAATAACTATCATTTTTATCAAATCTGGGCCTCATTGGTGTGACGCTGTCGAGCGCAATTGAGTTTTTAAATGCATGTTCTTGGGCCTTGGAGAATGGGCTCGGCGGGGGGTGTCTCTCGACATAATTATCCTTCACTTACAGGTATTTCTGTTGCCAAGGTCTTTATCTTCTCTTGTAAAGAGGAAATCAATTTCTACAGATGTATATGAGAGATAGAGAGAGAGAGAGATTGCCTGAAAGAAAAGAGGGGGAAGAAAAAGAAAGACTGAGCCACACAAAAAGGCATTCTTATAAAATATGGACATGTCATTGTGAAAACTGAGGAGAAGTGTAGCTTATATATGATTCAATATTATTATAAGTGTATTTTGGTTTGTCAGATTGTTTGATTACACTGCCATCAGGATTTTCAGGATAAAAGAAGACTTGCTGTTTCACGTCTCAACATTAAAACCATTATGAATTTATGTTACAGACAACAACATTCCTTAAAATACGTAAGCACACACCTTCCACTCATAATGCTCTGACATATCCATATCGTCCATTACACCTCATCCACTACAATCACACCTTCCACTCATAATGCTCTGACATATCCATATCGTCCATTACACCTCGTCCACTACAATCACACCTTCCACTCATAATGCTCTGACATATCCATATCGTCCATTACACCTCATCCACTACAATCACACCTTCCACTCATAATGCTCTGACATATCCATATCGTCCATTACACCTCGTCCACTACAATCACACCTTCCACTCATAATGCTCTGACATATCCATATCGTCCATTACACCTCATCCACTACAATCACACCTTCCACTCATAATGCTCTGACATATCCATATCGTCCATTACACCTCGTCCACTACAATCACACCTTCCACTCATAATGCTCTGACATATCCATATCGTCCATTACACCTCGTCCACTACAATCACACCTTCCACTCATAATGCTCTGACATATCCATATCGTCCATTACACCTCGTCCACTACAATCACACCTTCCACTCATAATGCTCTGACATATCCATATCGTCCATTACACCTCATCCACTACAATCACACCTTCCACTCATAATGCTCTGACATATCCATATCGTCCATTACACCTCATCCACTACAATCACACTTTCCACTCATAATGCTCTGACATATCCATATCGTCCATTACACCTCGTCCACTACAATCACACCTTCCACTCATAATGCTCTGACATATCCATATCGTCCATTACACCTCGTCCACTACAATCACACCTTCCACTCATAATGCTCTGACATATCCATATCGTCCATTACACCTCATCCACTACAATCACACCTTCCACTCATAATGCTCTGACATATCCATATCGTCCATTACACCTCGTCCACTACAATCACACCTTCCACTCATAATGCTCTGACATATCCATATCGTCCATTACACCTCATCCACTACAATCACACCTTCCACTCATAATGCTCTGACATATCCATATCGTCCATTACACCTCGTCCACTACAATCACACCTTCCACTCATAATGCTCTGACATATCCATATCGTCCATTACACCTCATCCACTACAATCACACCTTCCACTCATAATGCTCTGACATATCCATATCGTCCATTACACCTCGTCCACTACAATCACACCTTCCACTCATAATGCTCTGACATATCCATATCGTCCATTACACCTCGTCCACTACAATCACACCTTCCACTCATAATGCTCTGACATATCCATATCGTCCATTACACCTCGTCCACTACAATCACACCTTCCACTCATAATGCTCTGACATATCCATATCGTCCATTACACCTCATCCACTACAATCCACTTCCACAATCTGACATATCCATATCGTCCATTACACCTCATCCACTACAATCACACCTTCCACTACACCTCATCCACTACAATCACACCTTCCACTCATAATGCTCTGACATATCCATATCGTCCATTACACCATCCACTACAATCACACCTTCCACTCATAATGCTCTGACATATCCATATCGTCCATTACACCTCGTCCACTACAATCACACCTTCCACTCATAATGCTCTGACATATCCATATCGTCCATTACACCTCGTCCACTACAATCACACCTTCCACTCATAATGCTCTGACATATCCATATCGTCCATTACACCTCATCCACTACAATCACACCTTCCACTCATAATGCTCTGACATATCCATATCGTCCATTACACCTCGTCCACTACAATCACACCTTCCACTCATAATGCTCTGACATATCCATATCGTCCATTACACCTCATCCACTACAATCACACCTTCCACTCATAATGCTCTGACATATCCATATCGTCCATTACACCTCGTCCACTACAATCACACCTTCCACTCATAATGCTCTGACATATCCATATTACACCTCCATACAATACATCCACTACAATCACTCATAATGCCTTCCACTCATAATGCTCTGACATATCCATATCGTCCATTACACCTCGTCCACTACAATCACACCTTCCACTCATAATGCTCTGACATATCCATATCGTCCATTACACCTCGTCCACTACAATCACACCTTCCACTACAATCACACCTTACAATCACACTCATAATGCTCTGACATATCCATATCGTCCATTACACCTCATCCACTACAATCACACCTTCCACTCATAATGCTCTGACATATCCATATCGTCCATTACACCTCATCCACTACAATCACACCTTCCACTCATAATGCTCTGACATATCCATATCGTCCATTACACCTCATCCACTACAATCACACCTTCCACTCATAATGCTCTGACATATCCATATCGTCCATTACACCTCATCCACTACAATCACACTTTCCACTCATAATGCTCTGACATATCCATATCGTCCATTACACCTCATCCACTACAATCACACCTTCCACTCATAATGCTCTGACATATCCATATCGTCCATTACACCTCGTCCACTACAATCACACCTTCCACTCATAATGCTCTGACATATCCATATCGTCCATTACACCTCATCCACTACAATCACACCTTCCACTCATAATGCTCTGACATATCCATATCCATTACACCTCGTCCACTACAATCACACTTCCACTCATAATGCTCTGACATATCCATATCGTCCATTACACCTCATCCACTACAATCACACCTTCCACATAATGCTCTGACATATCCATAATGCTCTGACATATCCATATCGTCCATTACACCTCATCCACTACAATCACACTTTCCACTCATAATGCTCTGACATATCCATATCGTCCATTACACCTCATCCACTACAATCACACCTTCCACTCATAATGCTCTGACATATCCATATCGTCCATTACACCTCGTTCACTACAATCACACCTTCCACTAATAATGCTCTGACATATCCATATCGTCCATTACACCTCATCCACTACAATCACACTTTCCACTCATAATGCTCTGACATATCCATATCGTCCATTACACCTCGTTCACTACAATCACACCTTCCACTCATAATGCTCTGACATATCCATATCGTCCATTACACCTCATCCACTACAATCACACCTTCCACTCATAATGCTCTGACATATCCATATCGTCCATTACACCTCGTCCACTACAATCACACTTTCCACTTTCAACACATCTAACGGCTTCATGAGTGTATGGTGGTGGGAACTAGTGGTTCATTAATTTAATGTGTATTAGGACTATCTGCATATTTATACCCTGATTAACAACATGGCAGGCCTTGTCGGGCTAGAGCAGAGCCGTCCACGGTGTTAGTTCTCTTGCTCTCTGCTAAATAACTACCTCTCAGGAGGGGCCCTATTCAATTAGATTAAACATCACACTGATTACCATTACCAAGCTGTTTAAACAGCACAGTTGCACATCCTTTATGTAATAAATCCTATTTTATTGTCAACGTATAAATTAAGTATTTAGGAGACGTACTGTAGATAGCAAGAAACTGCTCTTCATTCTCTGTTCCTAGTATTAATGCTGAGATTATAATGGAATAGTGCTATTGGATATTAGGAGCGCGCTGGACACTATGCCAGCTGCACAGTCTATTTTGATTATTTAATGAAAGTGTTAATCTACTGATATTCATTATAATTTCCTCCCGCTCCCATTCCCTCTGCTAATTAACAGTGTCTTTGATTTGACATGGGACAATCTGTGTGACGGATCGATGGTATCCATGCCAGGGAGCCAGAGAGTCAGAGAGCCACAGACGCACTCTGGCTGAAAACAGCATTAGAGCAATTAAGGTCAGCATCGTCCCACTGTAGACTGGTCAAGAGCGATAACATCACTACAGCCCTTAAGAACCGTGCAAGGTCCTCACACCCACACACCCACACACTCACACACACAAACATACACACATACACAAATCAACTCAAATAAAATCAAATGTTATTCGTCATATCTACCGAATACAGTACAACTACTGTAGACTTCACCATGGAATGCTTGCTTACAAGCCCTTCCCAACAACGCAGAGTTTAAAAATAAAATAGTTTAACCACAGGAATAAAATTATTATTATCATTATAAAGCAACCAAGAATGGAGCAAGTACAGTGAAATGCCTTTCTTGCAAACTCAGTACCAGATCAATGTGCAGAGGTACGAGGCTTTTGAGGCAGATATGTACATGAAGGCATACCCACAGCATGATGCAGCCACCACTATGCTTGGAAATATGAAGAGTGGTACTCAGTGGTATGTTGTGTTGGATTTGTCCCAAACGTAACACTTTGTATTCAGGACAAAAGTACATTTCTTTGCCATGTTTTTGTTGTTGCAGTTTTACTTTAGTGCCTCGTTGCAAACAGGATGCATGTTTCGGAACATTTCTTTTCTGTACAGGCTTCCTTCTTTTCACTCTGTTGTTCACGTTACTATTGTGGAGTAACTACAATGTTGTTGATCGATCCTCAGTTTTCTCTTATCAGAGCCATTAAACTCTGTCACTGTTTTAAGGGAATACTTCGGGATTATGGCAATGAGTCAGATGAAATCTTGGATACAATTTTCTGTGTCTGTCCAGTGTGAAGGAAATTAGAGGTAGTTTTGCAAGCCAATGCTAACTAGCATTAGCGCAATGACTAGAAGTCTATGAGTATCTGCTAACACACACACACACACACACAGCCCTGGCATTGGTCACACTCCAGCTACCCACCGGGAAATGACAACGAAGATGACACCATTAGTGTTCGGCTCTAACTGCACATATCAGATGACTGTTGGTGTCGTTAATTTAGCGGTAGCGTTTTTCTAGCATATTCTCTAGTTAGCGTGGAGCTGTGGACACTCAGAGGAGGCGAGGGTTGTGTAGTAGGCTTTTGTCAGGGGAGATACCGGACATCGGAGCTGATCTCCAGACCAATTAGACCCATTAGAAAATGGTCCGGCACCGGCCTGTCTGAGGAGATGGACCTATACCGCCTGGAGGTGGTCAGTTCTGGGACGGACATGACGCCTCAGATAGCAGCCTAATGATGGTGATGGCTATGGCTATCACCCATCCCTGTCCATCTATCCCAGCCCACCCACAGACCAGACCAGACAGCTCCCAGGCCAATCCTGGACCATCACAGACTCGTCTCCCAGCCCAGCTCAGCCATGGATATGACAGCCTTCCTCAGCTCCACAGACAGTTCCAAATGGCACCCTGTTCCCTTTATAGTGCACTACTTTAGCTCTATGGCCCCTGGTCAAAAGTAGTGCCCTGCAAGAGGAACAGGGAGCCATTTGGGAAACAGTACTACGCTACAGTATGGACAGGCGGGGATTTCAAAGCTACAGCAAGTGAACGAGCGGACATACTTCACGCCTGTCTGGAGAGCTGTGGATGTGATAGCCCCATGCTGGCCCGGCTATGGAGATGTCACTGACTTCAGCCGAGAGGCTAGCCCTGCCCTGACACCTCCCAGCTGAGCAGAGGAGAGGACATCAGATCAGGGATAATAGCCCTGCTAATAATATGACGGCTGGCGTCCTGTCTTTCTGGCCATTGCACGGTGTAGGCCAGCTGCTCTCTGTGTGGCCCAGCCGCCTGGCCCAGGCCTCAGTGTAGACTGCCTGATTCCCAGAGACACACCAGTCTGTGGCCGGAGAGAGATCCAAGGCATCGGGGTAATCAGGCGAAGCACATGCCTGATGCTGCATTTAGGCCTATGGCCCAAAAGGTCAACTGGGAAAGAATAGCCTGGGATTTCTTAGCGTCTTGAAAGTCTTATCCATTCATTTATCAAGCCATCATAGTGGTAATGTCTTGGACTTGCTTAGCATTTCCATAGCAAGTGGGAGCTGTGTACATACAACAATATGAGTGGTTGTTGACTGCAGTGGGTGGGGAGAAAGAGAGGAAGTGAAACAGTTCCCCCATGTTTTTCACCTGACCCAATTATTGGTCCTTCGGTGGTTACTGTACTGGCATATTCTGTGGTTACCGGCGGCAACAAATCTCAACTTTCTACCTTTGGGATCCGACATGTTTAATATTCAGAGTTATTCTCATTGCAGGTTTTGAAATCTTTCCCTTTGTTTTGCCACCTTTGGGACTGGTGGTTGTGATGGAGTTGGAGGCGGGGAGAAGGAGGAGAGGAGAAGGATAAGGGGAGAGGGGAGAAGGAGTAGAGGAGAGGGAAGAGGGAAGAAGGAGGAGAGAAGAGAGGAGAGGAGAGAAGGTGGAGAGGGGCAAAGGATAGAGAATAGGGGAGAGGGCAGAAGGAGAGAGAAAAGGGGTGAGGGGAGAAGGTGGAGAGGAGAGGGGCGAAGGAGACAGGAGAGGAGAGAAGGGGGAGAGGGAAGAATGAAAGAGAAGAGGGGAGAAGGAGGAAAGGAGAGGCAGATGGGTGAAGGATGAGAGGAGAGAAGGAAGAGAGGAAAGGGGAGAGGGGCGAAGGTGATAGAAGAGGGGAGAGGGGAGAAGGAGAGGGGAGAGGGAAGATGGAGAGAGACGAGGGGAAAGGAGAGGAGAGTAGAGAAGTAGAGAGAAGAGGGGAGAAGGAGAGAGAAGAGGGGAGAGGGCAGAGTTACTCTGCTTTTCCTTTGGGTAACTTTATACCGAGAATAAAAATAACTCCTGAAAACACAAGACTATAATTCTGTATGGCTGCAACGACATGATTCATCCAAAACAAGCAGGTTAATAAACACTTATAAAGTATGCCAGAGAGTGGGATAGTCATTAACTAGTGGATATGAGGTTACATTGGAGTATTTTCCACCAATAAATAGGTGACCATGATGACAGAACAGGTTAAGTTCATCCTCATCAAATACTGTTTCACCAATATATAATATATATATATATATATATATATATATATTTATATAATATATCTCTATATAACACACACACACACACCTCCCATCCCACCAAGCCCCTCAGCATCTTACCTGCAGGCCCAGAGGACGGTAGGTCTGCCAACGGAGGGCCCAAATACGAGATCATCTCAGTCATTCATATTCCACTTCCTGACACAAATGATCTGATAATTCACATCTGAAGTGAATTAACATCTGTTGTTTGAATGGGGCTAATGTCTAGCCATTCATCAATTTCACAGAATTATATTGCTGACCGGAGGTGTGTGTCTGTGCCTGTGTGTGTGTGTGTGTGTGTGTGTGTGTGTGTGTGTGTGTGTGTGTGTGTGTGTGTGTGTGTGTGTGTGTGTGTGTGTGTGTGTGTGTGTGTGTGTGTGTGTGTGTGTGTGTGTGTGTGTGTGTGTGTGTGTGTGTGTGTGTGTGTGTGTGTGTGTGTGTGTGTGTCTGTGTGTGTGCGTGTGCGTGTGCGTGTGTGTGTGTGCCTGTGTGTGTGTATTATTTAAATGAAGGTCCATGAAGATTAATCAAAATCACCCAGTCAATCACATTAGCTAAGTCTGTAAACCCTATGTTGATTTGAAGACATAAAGACTCACATTGACATCAATGTTAAACATGCTTGATCACAACACCTCATCCAGACTTGAATTCCATCTCCAGGGCTCAAATACATTCATGAATGTATGAAATGCAACCTTTTCCTTTATATTCACTCTGAGGCATTTTCTTCCAAATGTTATTGATTATTGATCAAGGCAAAATAAGGCATAACAAGGAAGAGCAAGCATAGACTGCAGGTAGAGTACACCGCAGGAAGAGTACACTGCAGGAAGAGTACAATGCAGGAAGAGTACACTGCAGATCTAGTACACTGCAGGTAGAGTACACTGCAGGAAGAGTACACTGCAGGAAGAGTACACTGCAGGTAGAGAGAGTACACTGCAGGAAGAGTACACTGCAGGAAGAGTACAATGCAGATCTAGTACACTGCAGGTAGGGTACACTGCAGGAAGAGTACAATGCAGATCTAGTACACTGCAGGTAGAGTACACTGCAGGAAGAGTACACTGCAGGAAGAGTACACTGCAGGAAGAGTACAATGCAGGAAGAGTACAATGCAGATCTAGTACACTGCAGGTAGGGTACACTGCAGGTAGAGTACACTGCAGGAAGTGTACAATGCAGATCTAGTACACTGCAGGAAGAGTACAATGCAGATCTAGTACACTGCAGGAAGAGTACAATGCAGATCTAGTACACTGCAGGTAGAATACACTGCAGGAAGAGTACAATGCAGGAAGAGTACAATGCAGATCTAGTACACTGCAGGTAGAGTACACTGCAGGAAGAGTACAATGCAGATCTAGTACACTGCAGGTAGAGTACACTGCAGGAAGAGTGCACTGCAGGAAGAGTACAATGCAGATCTAGTACACTGCAGGTAGAGTACACTGCAGGAAGAGTACAATGCAGATCTAGTACACTGCAGGAAGAGTACACTGCAGGAAGAGTACACTGCAGGAAGAGTACACTGCAGGTAGAGTACACTGCAGGAAGAGTACACTGCAGGAAGAGTACAATGCAGATCTAGTACACTGCAGGTAGAGTACACTGCAGGAAGAGTACACTACAGGAAGAGTACACTGCAGGAAGAGTACAATGCAGATCTAGTACACTGCAGGTAGAGTATACCGCAGGAAGAGTACACTGCAGGATTAGTCAACTGCAGGTAGAGTATACTGCAGGATTAGTCAACTGCAGGTCTACTACAATGCAGGTAGAGTACACTGCAGGCACACTGCAGTGTACTCTACCTGCATTGTAGTAGACCTGCAGCATGTAGAGTCTACACTGCATGTAGAGTACACTGCAAGTCTAGTAAACTGCAGGTAGAGTATACTGCAGGATTAGTCAACTGCAAGTCTAGTACACTGCAGGTAGAGTACACTGGAGGCTTAGTAAGCTGCAGGTAGAGTACACTGCAGGTAGAGTACGCTGCAGGCATAGGAAGCTGCAGCTAGAGTACACTGCAGCTAGAGTACACTGCAGGTAGAGTACACTGCAGGTAGAGTACACTGCAGGTCTAGTACAATGTAGATCTAGTACACTGCATATCTAGTACACTGCAGGTCTAGTACACTGCAGGTAGATTAAGCTGCAAGTCTAGCGCACTGCAAGTCTAGTACACTGCAGGTAGAGTACATATCAGTACAATGCAAGTCCTGTACACTTCAGGTGGAGTACACTGCACGTCTAGTACACTGCAGATAGAGTATACTGCAAGTTTAGTACTCTGCAAGTCTAGGACACTGCATTTATAGTACACTGCAAGTCTAGTAAACTGCAGGTAGAGTACACTGCAGGTAGAGTACACTGCAAGTCTAGTACACTGCAAGTCTAGTACACTGCAAGTCTAGTACCCTTCAGGTAGAGTATACTTCAGGTAGAGTACACTGCAGGGAGAGAACACTGCAGGTAGAGTACACTGCAAGTAGAGTACGATGCAGGTAGATCACAATGCAGATCTAGTACTCTGCAGGTAGAGTACACTGCAGGAAGAGTACAATGCAGATCTAGTACACTGCAGGTAGAGTACAGTGCAGGAAGAGTACACTGCAGGAAGAGTACAATGCAGATCTAGTACACTGCAGGTAGAGTACACTGCAGGAAGAGTACAATGCAGATTTAGTACACTGCAGGAAGAGTACACTACAGGAAGAGTACACTGCAGGAAGAGTACAATGCAGATCTAGTACACTGCAGGTAGAGTACACCGCAGGACGAGTACACTGCAGGAAGAAAACAATGCAGATCTAGTACACTGCAGGAAGAGTACACTACAGGAAGAGTACACTGCAGGAAGAGTACAATGCAGATCTAGTACACTGCAGGTAGAGTATACCGCAGGAAGAGTACACTGCAGGTAGAGTACACTGCAGGAAGAGTACACTGCAGGATTAGTCAACTGCAGGTAGAGTACACTGCAGTGTGCCTGCAGTGTACTCTACCTGCATTGTAGTAGACCTGCAGCATGTAGAGTCTACACTGCATGTAGAGTACACTGCAAGTCTAGTAAACTGCAGGTAGAGTATACTGCAGGATTAGTCAACTGCAAGTCTAGTACACTGCATGTAGAGTACACTGCATGTAGAGTACACTGCATGTAGAGTACACTGCAAGTCTAGTACACTGCAGGTAGAAGTACACTGCACTTCTAGGACACTGCAAGTCTAGTACAGTTCAGGTGGAGTACACTGCAGGTCTAGTACACTGCATGTAGAGTACACTGCAGTTCCAGTACACTGCAGGTAGAGTACACTGAAGGTTGAGTACGCTGCGGGTAGAGTACACTGAAGGTCGAGTACGCTCCAGGTAGAGTACACTGGAGGCTTAGTAAACTGCAGGTAGAGTACACTGAAGGTCTAGTACACTGCAGGTAGAGTACACTGGAGGCTTAGTAAGCTGCAGGTGGAGTACACTGCAGGTCTAGTATGCTGCAGGTAGAGTACACTGAAGGTCTAGTACACTGCAGGTAGAGTACACTGCAGGCTTAGCAAACTGTAGGTAGAGTACACTGAAGGTCTAGTACACTGCAGGTAGAGTACACTGCAAGCTTAGCAAACTGTAGGTAGAGTACACTGCAGGTAGAGTACGCTGCAGGCATAGGAAGCTGCAGCTAGAGTACACTGCAGCTAGAGTACACTGCAGGTAGAGTACACTGCAGGTAGAGTACACTGCAGGTCTAGTACAATGTAGATCTAGTACACTGCATATCTAGCGCACTGCAAGTCCTGTACACTTCAGGTGGAGTACACTGCACGTCTAGTACACTGCAGATAGAGTATACTGCAATTTTAGTACTCTGCAAGTCTAGGACACTGCATTTATAGTACACTGCAAGTCTAGTAAACTGCAGGTAGAGTACACTGCAGGTAGAGTGCACTGCAAGTCTAGTACACTGCAAGTCTAGTACACTGCACATCTAGTACCCTTCAGGTAGAGTATACTTCAGGTAGAGTACACTGCAGGGAGAGAACACTGCAGGTAGAGTACACTGCAAGTAGAGTACGATGCAGGTAGATCACAATGCAGATCTAGTACTCTGCAGGTAGAATACACTTCAGATAGAGTACACTTCAGATAGAGTACACTGCAAGTCTAGTACTCTGCAGATCTCGTACACTGCAGGTAGAGTACACTGCAATTATAGTACATTGCAGGATGATTACACTGCAGGTAGCCTACACAGTAAGTAGAGTACACTGCAGGTTTAGTACACTGCAGGAAGAATACACTTCATGTAGAGTACACTGCATGTAGAGTACACTGCAGGTTTAGTACACTGCAGGAAGAGTACACTGCAGGTAGCCTACACAGCAAGTAGAGTACACTGCAGGTTTAGTACACTGCAGGAAGAGTACACTGCAGGAGAGTACACTGCAGGTAGCCTACACAGCAAGTAGAGTACACTGCAGGTTTAGTACACTGCAGGAAGAATACACTGCATGTAGAGTACACTGCATGTAGAGTACACTGCAGGTTTAGTACACTGCAGGAAGAGTACACTGCAGGTAGCCTACACAGCAAGTAGAGTACACTGCAGGTTTAGTACACTGCAGGAAGAGTACACTGCAGGAAGAGTACACTGCAGGTTGCCTACACAGCAAGTAGAGTACACTGCAGGTTTAGTACACTGCAGGAAGAATACACTGCATGTAGAGTACACTGCATGTAGAGTACACTGCATGTAGAGTACACTGCAGGTTTAGTACACTGCAGGAAGAGTACACAGCAAGTAGAGTACACTGCAGGTTTAGTACACTGCAGGAAGAGTACACTGCAGGTAGAATACACTGCATGTAGAGTACACTGCAAGTAGAGTACACTGCATGTAGAGTACACTGCAGGTTTAGTACACTGCAGGAAGAGTACACAGCAGGAAGAGTACACTGCAGGTAGCCTACACAGCAAGTAGAGTACACTGCAGGTTTAGTACACTGCAGGAAGAGTACACTGCAGGTAGAATACACTGCATGTAGAGTACACTGTAGGGAATGTACACTGCAGTATTCAACATTTGCGTGTGTTTAGATAAAGGTGATGTATATACATTCCCATCCTCATCTAACGTTTGAAGATAACACAATGAACAAGTGATTGAGGCTTCTCACTACTTTGCATAACAGCCTTGAGTAACAATGCAGATGAGCCTTCCCATTCATAAGTGATGCAATTATGTTCCTCGTCAACAGCTGAACGTGGAGTATTTATACTCAGAGAGGTAAGAAAGCGCATTTATCAGAAGGAATGCTCTCTGAAAATGTCTGCTTCTCAGGAACTGAGACAATTAAAAAAAAATGTGTAGTGATAAGTCACATTTAACCATCTACATTTGATAAACCTGACTATCTGACTCCATGTGATATTATAGTAAAACCAGGTGTAAAGTAGTATTTATTTAGCTGACTAAGATCAATAAATGGTCATGAGAAGTGAATGCAAAATGCAAGTATTAATAACTTTGTAAAATGCTTAAGTTAATTAACATGCAACACAATGCATTATTCTAGAGAGAGAGAGAGAGAGAGAGAGAGAGAGAGAGAGAGAGAGAGAGGCCATGTCCCAAGAGTCACTGAGGTGGGGAGAGAAATAGTGTATCTCACCAGCGCAGGTCAGGAACAAAGAGACAATGACTCTGAATCCCCGTTTTAACATCTGAGTAGTTTGGATTTAAAATCAAGTTGTTGACCAATAGTATTAATTGAAAGTTAAACTCCAATCAGTTATCAGACCTACAGAATGTAAAGAAAACACCCTGCATTGTTATTGTAGTCCTTTTTTTACTTCATCAGTTTCACACAGATGCTATAATAGCGTTTTAGAAATGAAGACAGGGTGAAGAAAAGAGGGGCTGGAAGAGAGAGAGAGTGAGGGAAGCTAAGGCAAAATCCGGAGGATGAAGGGCAGGGATGAGTCAAATTCTAGAAGAAATCTATGCGATTCAATCAACCTGAATTCTATTTTGATAATGGTCTGCGTTTGCATCTCTGCCTCTCTCCATAGGGATGCTGTGACTTGTGTATGAGACTGACAATGAAGTCGGTAACAGCAGCTGCTTGGTGCTGGGGAGCTTGTGTACCTCACTGCTCAAGTCTTGTCTGTCACATGTCTCCTAATTAACTAACATCTGCTTTCCATTTCCAGTTACACTGCAAGAATCCTGACCTCCCCTGAGGTAGGAGCTCACTGTCAGAAGAACCCCCGCAACCACCCAGCCACCTCTTAAGAGTGGTGCTTTAAAGGCCCTGAACACACTGGGTGAAACAGAGTGGAGAGAACACACATTTACACACACACACACACACACACACATTACCACACACACACAAACAGAGTGTGCCGAGGCCACGCCAGACACCAGAGGGGCATTTGGCGGGTTAACCTCTGAGACTTTGGCTGGAGACGGTCCCTGCGATAAGCATTCTCTGATGACTTCAGACTCTTTTTCTCCCTGAAGGACCAGAACATCCCTCTCTGTGCTTTGCTGTTCGCCAGAATGTGTGTGTGTGTGTGTGTGTGTGTGTGTGTGTGTGTGTGTGTGTGTGTGTGTGTGTGTGTGTGTGTGTGTGTGTGTGTGTGTGTGTGTGTGTGTGTGTGTGTGTGTGTGTGTGTGTGTGTGTGTGTGTGTGTGTGTGTGTGTGTGTGTGCGTGTGCGTGCGTGCGCGCGTGCGTGCGTGCGTGCGTGCGTGTACAGATGGGGATGGGCTTGTTGATCAAGTAGTTTCTGTGCCTGAATACACATCACAAGAGCAACTGAAACGGTACCAGGTGGCAACTGTACAGAACAAAACATGCATTTATGTACACTGTATTTCTGCTATCTAAGTCAAATATTATTAAGACTTAGTTCTCAATAAGGGAAGCAACGTATCACATCAGTTACACAGCACTTCTTGTACATTTCACCTTTAACTTGTTTGGTTTTAATGTTGTGGTTTGACATCATGATAGTATGGTACATTTTAGTATTTAATCCACAGTTAAAATAGATTGTGTGGGATACCACTTAATTCAAATCCCTTTTCCAGACAACTACAAGCCTTAGCCACTGCACAGTCTGTTGTTGTCTACTCATCACTGTACTGATACAAATCTATATGATTTACTCATATATCAGAGAATATATTATCAAGACGTGAATATATACATGCATATCTTTAAATATATGTATGTTAATAAGGTGACTTTAAATGACAAGTGCTAGTGTAATCCCTCAGGAGAGAACTCCTGTCCCAGTGTAGTGCTCTGACAGTTGAACTGTCACTGTTTTTCCTCTGCCAGCTGGAAATACACAAACCAAACAACTGAGCAAGATGGCCTCTAGTCACCATATAGATGTGTGAGAGCTGTCAGTGAAAAGGCTGTTTACGCCCACGTGATGCTACAGTAGTATAGCATTACACAAACCTTCTCTCATGTCTGACTACACCACATGCCTCCTTATAATGTTTTAATCATGCATTTCACAATTGTACATATTCTGTCATATTTACCACTGGTCCCATACCTTCTATCTTGTTTGGGAACGGAACAAATCTATGAGGTTTTATAAAAAACAAAGGGTCAATTATTACATAAAAAACACAAAAACACGCATATATAATAATTGTTATGATTAACAGATGGTCCAGCCTAGGAAAGAAATATGATTTTCTACAATGATTGCATTCTCTCCCCTTTGGTGTGAAAAGTAGATTCAAGAACACTTTTAAATAATTTGTTCAATTTGTTCCACAGCCAAAGAAAAGCGTCTTGGTGGAAATTCAAATTCATTAAAATGTAATTAATATGCATCATTATGTAAATGAGGTTGCAGTTAATGAGTTCTTAAAAGAAGCCTTCCTTAATTAGTTAACTTTTAATGGCATCATCATTTATCTTTTTTCTTTGAAGCAGAATGACGCGCGGAACTAGCCGTTCCCAAAAGTGCCCACATTTTCAATCTTTTAATTATTCTTATTTCCTTCATTTATATATGATTAAGAATGCATTTAGAATATTCAACATATTTGAAAAAAATATTTTCTTACTCACCTATTTGAATTGAAAAGGGATGTCTCTTTAGATGGAAAGGTCCTACAAATTTAAATGAAGAAGAGCATCTTCTCTCCTAAAACAACACAGAGATGATCTCTCTCCATCACCTCTCCACTCTTTGAAAAAAAAGGTGATATCTAAGAACCTAAAATGGTTATTCGGCTGTCAACATAGTAGAACCCTTTGAAGAACCATTTTTGGTTCCAGGTAGAACCCTTTTCAAATCAAATCAACAACAAAAAAACTTCAGATGAGCCGAGTACAACTGGTGTAAACTTGACCTTTCCACAGAGGGTTTCACATGGAACCCAAAGAGGGCTTTTCTAACAGTGTACAACAGGCCCTCATTAAGATAGTCTAGATAGAGATACACATATTCATTTGACTTTAAGCCATATAACTTACATATCTGCTTGATGAATAAGTATATATAGAAGTTGTTGACTTTATTACTTTATTACTATTTATACAGTGTTATACATGGATGCTTTCTCTCATGGGAAATAAAAGACAACGCCACAGATTGTCATGCAGGTGATAGAGGACCCAAAAGCGACTTAACAGAAACAGAGTTTATTCAAGTCCAAACAGGGAATAACAGAAATCCTCTAGTCTGTAGAGGGGAATGACAAGAGAAGCGGCCACAGACTGCAGGTCGCTTCGGGTAGGCGCAGGCCGTAGTAGACAGAGACACCTGCTCACACGCAGCATCTGATGAAGGCAAAAAACACGACAGGACAGGGCGAAACACAATCACAGCATGGTGAATACAAAACAAGGAACCGACGGGACAGGAACGGAACACAAAGGAATAAATAGGGACTCTAATCAGGGGAAAGGATCGGGAACAGGTGTGGGAAGACTAAATGATGATTAGGGGAATAGGAACAGCTGGGAGCAGGAACGGAACGATAGAGAGAGGAGAGAGAGGGAGGGGAGAGAGAGGGATAGAAAAAGGGAACGAACCTAATAAGACCAGCAGGGGGAAACGAACAGAAGGAAAAGCAAAATGACAAGATGATATAAGACAAAACATGACAGTACCCCCACTCACCGAGCGCCTCCTGGCGCTCTCGAGGAGGAACACTGGCGGCAACGGAGGAAATCATAGATCAAACGGTCCAGCACGTCCCGAGAAAGAACCCAACTCCTCTCCTCAGGACCGTAACGAAAACGATAAAAAGGGAAACTAGGGTACTACTCTAAAAAAAAAAAAAGAGAACTAGGGACAGACTGAGACACAGCAAGGGCAGGGACAAGAACAGGAGAGATGCGATGGCAGGGAACAGACTGAGACCCAGCAAGACCAGGAGCAGAAGCAGAAAAAAATTACCAGACTTCTTCTGCGCGCAGTCTGAACACGCAGCCACGAAACGGCGCGTGTCACGCTCCTGAGTCGGCCACCAAAAGCGCTGGCGAATAGACGCAAGAGTGCCTCGAACACCGGGATGACCAGCTAACTTGGCAGAGTGAGCCCACTGAAGAACAGCCAGACGAGTGGAAACAGGAACGAAAAGGAGGTTACTAGGACAAGCGCGCGGCGACGCAGTGTGCGTGAGTGCTTGCTTAACCTGTCTTTCAATTCCCCAGACTGTCAACCCGACAACACGCCCATAAGGAAGAATCCCCTCGAGATCAGTAGAAGCCACAGAAGAACTAAACAGACGGGATAAGGCATCAGGCTTGGTGTTCTTGCTACCCGGACGGTAAGAAATCACAAACTCGAAACGAGCGAAAAACAACGCCCAACGAGCTTGACGGGCATTAAGTCGTTTGGCAGAACGGATGTACTCAAGGTTCTTATGGTCTGTCCAAACGACAAAAGGAACGGTCGCCCCCTCCAACCACTGTCGCCATTCGCCTAGGGCTAAGCGGATGGCGAGCAGTTCACGGTTACCCACATCATAGTTGCGCTCAGATGGCGACAGGCGATGAGAAAAATAAGCGCAAGGATGAACCTTATCGTCAGACTGGAAGCGCTGGGATAGAATGGCTCCCACGCCTACCTCTGAAGCGTCAACCTCGACAATGAATTGTCTAGTGACGTCAGGAGTAACGAGGATAGGAGCGGACGTAAAACGTTCTTTTAGAAGATCAAAAGCTCCCTGGGCGGAACCGGACCACTTAAAACACGTCTTGACAGAAGTAAGAGCTGTGAGAGGGGCAGCAACTTGACCGAAATTACGAATGAAACGCCGATAGAAATTAGCGAACCCTAAAAAGCGCTGCAACTCGACACGTGACCTTGGAACGGGCCAATCACTGACAGCTTGGACCTTAGCGGAATCCATCTGAATGCCTTCAGCGGAAATAACGGAACCGAGAAAAGTAACGGAGGAGACATGAAAAGAGCACTTCTCAGCCTTTACGTAGAGACAATTCTCTAAAAGGCGCTGTAGAACACGTCGAACGTGCTGAACATGAATCTCGAGTGACGGAGAAAAAATCAGGATATCGTCAAGATAGACAAAAACAAAAATGTTCAGCATGTCTCTCAGAACATCATTAACTAATGCCTGAAAAACAGCTGGCGCATTGGCGAGACCGAACGGCAGAACCCGGTACTCAAAATGCCCTAACGGAGTGTTAAACGCCGTTTTCCACTCGTCCCCCTCTCTGATGCGCACGAGATGGTAAGCGTTACGAAGGTCCAACTTAGTAAAGCACCTGGCTCCCTGCAGAATCTCGAAGGCTGATGACATAAGGGGAAGCGGATAACGATTCTTAACCGTTATGTCATTCAGCCCTCGATAATCCACGCAGGGGCGCAGAGTACCGTCCTTCTTCTTAACAAAAAGAACCCCGCCCCGGCCGGAGAAGAAGAAGGCACTATGGTACCGGCGTCAAGAGACACAGACAAATAATCCTCGAGAGCCTTACGTTCGGGAGCCGACAGAGAGTATAGTCTACCTCGAGGAGGAGTGGTCCCCGGAAGGAGATCAATACTACAATCATACGACCGGTGAGGAGGAAGGGAGTTGGCTCGGGACCGACTGAAGACCGTGCGCAGATCATGATATTCCTCCGGCACTCCTGTCAAATCGCCAGGTTCCTCCTGAGAAGTAGGGACAGAAGAAACGGGAGGGATGGCAGACATTAAACACTTCACATGACAAGAAACGTTCCAGGATAGGATAGAATTACTAGACCAATTAATAGAAGGATTATGACATACTAGCCAGGGATGACCCAAAACAACAGGTGTAAACGGTGAACGGAAAATCAAAAAAGAAATAGTCTCACTGTGGTTACCAGATACTGTGAGGGTTAAAGGTAGTGTCTCAAATTTGATACTGGGAAGATGACTACCATCTAAGGCAAACATGGGCGTAGGCTTGTCTAACGGTCTGAAAGGAATGTTATGTTTCCGAACCCATGCTTCGTCCATGAAACAACCCTCAGCCCCAGAGTCAATCAAGGCACTGCATGTAGCACCCGAACCGGTCCAGCGTAGATGGACCGACATAGTAGTACAAGATCTAGATGAAGAGACCTGAGTAGTAGCGCTCACCAGTAGCCCTCCGCTTACTGATGGGCTCTGGCCTCTTACTGGACATGAATTAACAAAATGTCCAGCAACTCCGCAATAGAGGCACAGGCGGTTGGTGATCCTCCGTTCCCTCTCCTTAGTCGAGATGCGAATCCCTCCCAGCTGCATGGGCTCAGTCTCAAAGCCAGAGGAGGGAGATGGTTGTGATGCGGAGCAGGGAAACACCGTTGATGCGAGCTCTCTTCCACGAGCCCGGTGACGAAGATCTACCCGTCGTTCTATGCGGATGGCGAGAGCAATCAAAGAGTCCACATCTGAAGGAACCTCCCGGGAGAGAATCTCATCCTTAACCACTGCGTGGAGTCCCTCCAGAAAACGAGCGAGCAGCGCCGGCTCGTTCCACTCACTAGAGGCAGCAAGAGTGCGAAACTCAATAGAATAATCCGTTATGGACCGTTCACCTTGGCATAATGAAGCCAGGGCCCTAGAAGCCTCCCTACCAAAAACTGAACGGTCAAAAACCCGAATCATCTCCTCTTTAAAGTTCTGGAACTTGTTAGAGCAATCAGCCCTTGCCTCCCAGATAGCTGTGCCCCATTCTCGAGCCCGGCCAGTAAGGAGTGAAATGGCGTAAGCAACCCGAGCTCTCTCTCTAGAGTATGTGTTGGGTTGGAGAGAGAACACAATCTCACACTGCGTGAGAAAGGAGCGGCACTCAGTGGGCTGCCCGGAGTAGCAAGGTGGGTTATTAACCCTAGGTTCTGGAGACTCGGCAGGCCAGGAAGTAACAGGTGGCACGAGACGAGACTCTGGAACTGTCCAGAGAGGTCGGAAACCTGAGCGGCCAGGTTCTCCACGGCATGGCGAGCAGCAGACAATTCCTGCTCGTGTCTGCCGAGCATAGCTCCTTGGATCTTGACGGCAGTGTAACGAGCGTCTGAAGTCGCTGGGTCCATTCCTTGGTCGGTTCCTTCTGTCATGCAGGTGATAGAGGACCCAAAAGCGACTTAACAGAAACAGAGTTTATTCAAGTCCAAACAGGGAATAACAGAAATCCTCTAGTCTGTAGAGGGGAATGACAAGAGAAGCGGCCACAGACTGCAGGTCGCTTCGGGTAGGCGCAGGCCGTAGTAGACAGAGACACCTGCTCACACGCAGCATCTGATGAAGGCAAAAAAACACGACAGGACAGGGCGAAACACAATCACAGCATGGTGAATACAAAACAAGGAACCGACGGGACAGGAACGGAACACAAAGGAATAAATAGGGACTCTAATCAGGGGAAAGGATCGGGAACAGGTGTGGGAAGACTAAATGATGATTAGGGGAATAGGAACAGCTGGGAGCAGGAACGGAACGATAGAGAGAGGAGAGAGAGGGAGGGGGGAGAGAGAGGGATAGAAAAAGGGAACGAACCTAATAAGACCAGCAGGGGGAAACGAACAGAAGGAAAAGCAAAATGACAAGATGATATAAGACAAAACATGACACAGATGTAACTAACATATGATAGTCAGACTTGGCATCGTTCCACATTTTTTTTGTAGACATGTGCTTTGGCTAATCATTTGAAATCTTCTTTCTGTCTACCATATCCGGCATTACCCAGCATTACCCTCACCTGGCACAGCAGTGGTACACTGATGTGTACTGAGTCTCATATATCTCTCTGGCATGATTGTTGTTGCTTTCCCAAAAGTTGGTGTGCCTATTTATAGCAGTGTAGGATGGTGGAGAGAATGTTGTAGCATTTATATAATTCTGATTGATACTTTTTATAGGTGGAGGTAATGAACTTAACTTGGGAAGAACATTAGCTATAGACTCCAATTGAAAGTAATGCTACATAGGAATTCTAACAAAGTTGCTAGTTACATCATTACTACACAGGTACAAGAGGATGTTCATGTAAAGTGTTACCCAAAGACCAAATGTATCTGCAATTTTAAACCTATTGTGACTATTGTCACACGAAACTTTAAGAATACCTTCCTAATATTGAGTGAATTTAACAGGTGATCAACAAGGGATCATAGCTTTCACCTGGATTCACCTGGTTAGTCTATGTCATGGAAAGAGCAGGTGTTCTTAATGGTTTGTACACTCAGTGTAAAAACATGACAGTAGATTACCATCTGATTTTACCGGTGTGAGGAATGTTCAACCATTTGAAAAGTTTTGGTGAAATAAATTCAGAGATCTTTTTTTCATATAGAAACATTTTGGGTGAACGATCTCTGTTCTACCCAGTCTGTATCATTGGAGGGATAGTGTTTCTCCTTTTCTATCTTGCTGAGGAAGTGCCATATTACCAGAGAGGTAAGAGGCAGCAGCAAGGCCTACAGTACACTAGCGTTTCATGTTGTCAGAGCGCACCTTCCCTCTTAATTGATAACCACTCGCATTTGATCTGAAGGCGTTCAAACACACAGTCTATCTTTGTACCTCCAATAAGAAAACCATCTGTTGTTGCTGAGCGATCGTTCATTACAATGTATTTCCTACTGCAGGAATATCTCACCAGCTGAATTCCTGGACACCATGGGTAAGGTAAAATGACTGTTGTAAAGAATGAGTTTGAGCTGGTAAAGTGTTAAACAATTAGATTGTTTCTGTCTATTTGGTTCATTTATGGGACTTTAAATAAGGGATTGTTAATACAGTTGAAGTCGGAAGTTTACATACACTTAGGTTGGAGTCATTAAACTAGTTTACATACACTTAGGTTGGAGTCATTAAACTAGTTTACATACACTTAGGTTGGAGTCATTAAACTAGTTTACATACACTTAGGTTGGAGTCATTAAACTAGTTTACATACACTTAGGTTGGAGTCATTAAACTAGTTTACATACACTTAGGTTGGAGTCATTAAAACTAGTTTACATAAACTTAGGGTGGAGTCATTAAAACTAGTTTACATACACTTAGGTTGGAGTCATTAAAACTAGTTTACATACACTTAGATTGGAGTCATTAAAACTAGTTTACATAAACTTAGGGTGGAGTCATTAAAACTAGTTTACATACACTTAGGCTGGAGTCATTAAAACTAGTTTACATACACTTAGGTTGGAGTCATTAAACTAGTTTACATACACTTAGGGTGGAGTCATTAAACTAGTTTACATACACTTAGGTTGGAGTCATTAAACTAGTTTACATACATTTAGGTTGGAGTCATTAAAACTAGTTTACATAAACTTAGGGTGGAGTCATTAAAACTAGTTTACATACACTTAGGCTGGAGTCATTAAAACTAGTTTACATACACTTAGGTTGGAGTCATTAAAACTAGTTTACATACACTTAGGGTGGAGTCATTAAAACTAGTTTACATACACTTAGGTTGGAGTCATTAAAACGAGTTTACATACACTTAGGTTGGAGTCATTAAAACTAGTTTACATACACTTAGGGTGGAGTCATTAAAACTAGTTTACATACACTTAGGGTGGAGTCATTAAAACTAGTTTACATACACTTAGGTTGGAGTCATATAAACTAGTTTACATACACTTAGGGTGGAGTCATTAAAACTAGTTTACATACACTTAGGTTGGAGTCATTAAAACTAGTTTACATACACTTAGGCTGGAGTCATTAAAACTAGTTTACATACACTTAGGGTGGAGTCATTAAAACTAGTTTACATACACTTAGGTTGAGTCATATAAACTAGTTTACATACACTTAGGGTGGAGTCATTAAAACTAGTTTACATACACTTAGGTTGGAGTCATTAAAACTAGTTTACATACACTTAGGGTGGAGTCATTAAAACTAGTTTACATACACTTAGGCTGGAGTCATTAAAACTAGTTTACATACACTTAGGTTGGAGTCATTAAAACTAGTTTACATACACTTAGGGTGGAGTCATTAAAACTAGTTTACATACACTTAGGTTGGAGTCATTAAAACGAGTTTACATACACTTAGGTTGGAGTCATTAAAACTAGTTTACATACACTTAGGGTGGAGTCATTAAAACTAGTTTACATACACTTAGGGTGGAGTCATTAAAACTAGTTTACATACACTTAGGTTGGAGTCATATAAACTAGTTTACATACACTTAGGGTGGAGTCATTAAAACTAGTTTACATACACTTAGGTTGGAGTCATATAAACTAGTTTACATACACTTAGGGTGGAGTCATTAAAACTAGTTTACATACACTTAGGTTGGAGTCATTAAAACTAGTTTACATACACTTAGGCTGGAGTCATTAAAACTAGTTTACATACACTTAGGGTGGAGTCATTAAAACGAGTTTACATAAACTTAGGTTGGAGTCATTAAAACTAGTTTACATACACTTAGGGTGGAGTCATTAAAACTAGTTTACATACACTTAGGTTGGAGTCATATAAACTAGTTTACATACACTTAGGGTGGAGTCATTAAAACTAGTTTACATACACTTAGGTTGGAGTCATTAAAACTAGTTTACATACACTTAGGCTGGAGTCATTAAAACTAGTTTACATACACTTAGGGTGGAGTCATTAAAACGAGTTTACATAAACTTAGGTTGGAGTCATTAAAACTAGTTTACATACACTTATGGTGGAGTCATTAAAACTAGTTTACATACACTTAGTTTGGAGTCATTAAACTAGTTTACATACACTTAGGTTGGAGTCATTAAACTAGTTTACATACACTTAGGTTGGAGTCATTAAAACTAGTTTACATAAACTTAGGGTGGAGTCATTAAAACTAGTTTACATACACTTAGGCTGGAGTCATTAAAACTAGTTTACATACACTTAGGTTGGAGTCATTAAAACTAGTTTACATACACTTAGGGTGGAGTCATTAAAACTAGTTTACATACACTTAGGTTGGAGTCATTAAAACGAGTTTACATACACTTAGGTTGGAGTCATTAAAACTAGTTTACATACACTTAGGGTGGAGTCATTAAAACTAGTTTACATACACTTAGGGTGGAGTCATTAAAACTAGTTTACATACACTTAGGTTGGAGTCATATAAACTAGTTTACATACACTTAGGGTGGAGTCATTAAAACTAGTTTACATACACTTAGGTTGGAGTCATTAAAACTAGTTTACATACACTTAGGCTGGAGTCATTAAAACTAGTTTACATACACTTAGGGTGGAGTCATTAAAACTAGTTTACATACACTTAGGTTGGAGTCATTAAAACGAGTTTACATACACTTAGGGTGGAGTCATTAAAACTAGTTTACATACACTTAGGGTGGAGTCATTAAAACTAGTTTACATACACTTAGGGTGGAGTCATTAAAACTAGTTTACATACACTTAGGTTGGAGTCATATAAACTAGTTTACATACACTTAGGGTGGAGTCATTAAAACTAGTTTACATACACTTAGGTTGGAGTCATTAAAACTAGTTTACATACACTTAGGCTGGAGTCATTAAAACTAGTTTACATACACTTAGGGTGGAGTCATTAAAACTAGTTTACATAAACTTAGGGTGGAGTCATTAAAACGAGTTTACATAAACTTAGGTTGGAGTCATTAAAACTAGTTTACATACACTTATGGTGGAGTCATTAAAACTAGTTTACATACACTTAGTTTGGAGTCATAAAACTAGTTTACATACACTTAGGTTGGAGTCATTAAAACTAGTTTACATACACTTAGGGTGGAGTCATTAAAACTAGTTTACATACACTTAGTTTGGAGTCATAAAAACTAGTTTACTTACACTTAGTTTGGAGTCATAAAAACTAGTTTACATACACTTAGGTTGGAGTCATAAGAACTAGTTTACATACACTTAGGTTGGAGTCATAAAAACTAGTTTACATACACTTAGGGTGGAGTCATTAAAACTAGTTTACATACACTTGGGTTGTAGTCATTAAAAATTGGTTTTCAACCACTCCACAAATTTCTTGTTAACAACTATAGTTTTGGCAAGTCGGTTAGGACATCTACGTTGTGCATGACACAAGTATTTTTTCCAACAATTGTTTACAGACAGACTATTTCACTTATAATTCACTGTATCATAATTCCAGTGGGTCAGAGAAAACATACACTAAGTTGACTTTGCTGTTAAACAGCTTGGAAAAATTCAGAAAATTATGCAGCTTTAGAAGGTTCTGACAGGCTAATTGACACAATTTGAGTCAATTGGAGGTGTATATGTGGATGTATTTCGAGGCCTATCTTCAAACTCAGTATCTCTTTGCTTGACATCATGGGAAAATCAAAACAAACTCTCAGGACCAAGACCTCAGAAAAGAAATTGTAGACCTCCACAAGTCTAGTTCATTCTTTCCAAATGCCTGAAGGTACCTCGTTCATCTGTACAAACAAGACTACGCAAGTATAAACACCATGGGACCACGCAGCCGTAATACCGCTCAGGAAGGAGACGTGTTCTGTCTCCTAGAGATGAACGTACTTTGATGCGAAAAGTGCAAATCAATCCCAGAACAACAGCAAAGGACCTTGTGAAGATGCTGGAGGAAACAGGTACAAAAGTATCTATATCCACAGTAAAGGAGGCCTATATAGATATAATCTGAAAGGCCGATCAGCAAGGAAGAAGCCACTGCACCAAAACCACCATAAAAAAGCCAGACTACAGTTTGCAGCTGCACATGGGGACAAAGATTGTATCTTTTTGGAGAACTGTCCTATGGTCTGATGAAGAAAGAATTTAACTGTTTGGCCACAATGACCATTGTTATGTTTGGAGGAAAAAGGGGGAGGCTTGCAAGCCAAAGAACACCATCCAACTGTGAAGCATGTCTTCCAATGGACAATGACCCCAAGCATACTTCCAAAGTTGTGGCAAAATTGCTGAAGGACAACAAAGTCTAGGTATTGGAGTGGCCATTGCAAAGCCCTGACCTCAATCGTATAGAAAATTTGTGGGCAGAACTGAAAAAGCGTGTGCAAGCAAGGAGGCCTACAAACCTGACTCAGTTACACCAGCTCTGTCAGGAGGAATGGGCCAAAATATTGTGGGAACTTATTGTGGGAAGCTTGTGGTAGGCTACCCAAAACCTTTGACCCAAGTTAAACAATTTAAAGGCAATGCTACCAAATTCTAATTGAGTGTATGTAAACTTCTGACCCACTGGGAATGTGATGAAATAAATAAAAGCTGAAATAAATATTTCTCTCTACAATTATTCTGCCATTTCACATTCTTAAAAGAAAGTGGTAATCCTAACTGACCTAAGACAGGGAATTTTCACTTGAATAAATGTCAGGAATTGTGAAAAACTGAGTTTAAATGTATTTGCCTAAGGTGTATGTAAACTTCCGACTTCACCTGTATGCCGGAAGGTTTAGGAGAATGTTTTTTATCAACCTACTCTTTTGTTTCAGGCTATAAATGTCCAGGTATTTCCAATGAACATCCATTCAAATAGAATCAATGCACTACCAACACGCGACCTAAACTCTAATAACCAAAATAATGGTTGAGTGATGTGTGGATGTAGCCAGTTATCTCCTCCTGTGATGTATAGAGACACTGGTGACATTCTGTACGTAATTCAACCAACTCACCGAATATTTCAGTCCGTCAGTCCTATGAAAGAGCTCCAGCTCTAATAGATAAATACGATTTTTGTTTCACCACGCCAACTTTGGTCTCTTGGATTTGTCCCCCCAAAAATTATCTCAACTACACATTATATGCGATGAGTGAACACTCCTTTGCAGTTAAGTGCATTGTTTGTGAGACCACGGATTTCGTTTTTCCGGTTTTAATTGCCATCTGTGCCAGAGAGGGAAAAAAGACATGGTGAGAGAGTTAACCAATTGAAGAACCTTTAGTTTGCTGCAAATGAAAGAAGAGAAGGAATCCAATCTCCAGCTAGATGCATTAGCGCTGCACTGTTAGCTATTATGTTACGTTTTAGGGTTTGGGTTTTAGAGTCAATGGCTTAGAGGATGAAGGGAACTGATTTCTGTACAGTATATTTAGGAAGTGACAATATGAGTCTCTTATTAAAAGTGGATGTGCCCGCTTGCATGTTGTCCATTTTGTACATCATCAAAACATCAACAGTGGCGTTTACATGCAACCTCCTGTGTGTGGAATATGACTATCACAGACTATACACTCTAATCACATGATCATGCTATTCAACATACCACACTGTGATGTACATTATAGATGCCTCTTTGTCTTGGGTGACACTAGATCTCATTGGTAGGTGCCTGTAGATAAACTCCTGTAGGGCCTCCAGCCCCAGTCCAGACATAACTGATCATGACACAGAGCCTTGGAGACGGAGTGAGGGATAGGAGGTGAAGCCATGTCGGGTAGACATGGCCCTTCCACAAGGCCTGGCCAATAAGAGCTCCGATATCTGGGAGGGCCAAGCGGGTAAGTTGGCGTTTGATTGTATTCAATGTGATGTCGGAAGTTAGGCCCAGCGCCAGCCCATTTATTGATGCTCTCTTGGATTAGAATGGGCCGGTGAGTGTGAAATGATGGAGTGATCATAACATGTTAATCTCATCCCTTTGCTTTTTCTTCTTCTCTGGCGAGGGGGAGGAGGGATCGGGAGATGTGGAGATAGAGTGATGAGGTTTGACAAAGGGAGGAGGGGACACGATTATTTATCCAGATGTTTGTTTGAATGTGTTGATGATTGATGGGACGTATGTGTGTGTGTGTGTGTGTGTGTGTGTGTGTGTGTGTGTGTGTGTGTGTGTGTGTGTGTGTGTGTGTGTGTGTGTGTGTGTGTGTGTGTGTGTGTGTGTGTGTGTGTGTGTGTGTGTTGTGTGGAAATGTGTGCATCACACCTAAACAATCGTCCATTTGAGGTCTGCGTCTCTACACTTCTAAAATTCTACAATCTACGTCAGTCTAGCATAGGAAGTGACTGTAAACAGTTAAACAGTTAAACTGGGCCATGTTTCTTTCTGTGTTTCTGTGCAGTGTGTTTAGAACAGCAGCGGAGGCCAGGCTTCCTTTTGTTCTAAGTCTGATGAGGAGGGGAACCCTGCTAGGCTGCTATGAGCGCTCATCATCGCCCTGCGCAGCCCCACAGCCCTGCCAAGCTGTCGACAGCACATTTCTCACAGACTGGGGGGTGTGATTGACAGGGAAAGGAGTAAGGAGAGCAGCTTTTGGTACAGAGAGATCTTTATCGTTCTGTAAGGCAGATGTACCACAGTGTTCTGCTAAGGACCCAGGGACTGAACGTTGGGTGAGAGTAGAACACAGAATGTACAGTAGAGACGCTTCTAGAACTGGTGTGTGTTGTGGTGTCAACCTAGACTTGACCTTTTGTTGCAGATACACACACACACACACACAGATAGAATCACAAATAACAGCATTGGCCATAAAAAGTCTTCTTTAGAATTACACTGTTGAGTTTGTTGTTTCATGGTCACCTTGGGTTGTGCTCATGAATCTCTGTAAATTGTGGTACGTAAGATAAAATATCAATATTTCTTGTGCAAGTGCAGGCAGTCAATGTCAAAGGCGTTTTTTCAAGTTCTGCATCAACAAAGCAATTTGTTTCCCTTGAGTATACTAATTTCTGGATTTCACAGTGGCAGGTGTTATGGCTGCCAGTCATTATATGAAAATCAGCAAAATCCTAACCATGGTGCTTATCCTCCTGACAAAATGGGACGGATTCCTTCTGCCTGATTTGACAACCTGGTCTCAGAGCATTTTGTATTATTCTGTATGTAAATCCAAGACACTCTATTTAGTATGATATGTTACGTTTCATATGGCACAGTATGTATTAATTTGTGGATGTCCATGACCCATTTCATATGATATGTTACGAATAACCATTTTTATTACATGTTATGCATTTGCAAAACATACAATATGTTACGCATTCGCAAAAAAATGGAGCATCCCAAATGTACATTGTGTGTTAAATCTAGTCTATGAGACTGGGCTGAATTTGAGGGAGGGCAGGCAGAAGACAGGTTAACTTTCTGATTTGAGGGAGGGCAGGCAGAAGACAGGTTAACTTTCTGATTTGAGGGAGGGCAGGCAGAAGACAGGCTGATTTAAGGCCAGGTTAACTTTCTGATTTGAGGGAGGGCAGGCATAAGACAGGTTAACTTTCTGATTTGAGGGAGGGCAGGCATAAGACAGGTTAACTTTCTGATTTGAGGGAGGGCAGGCATAAGACAGGTTAACTTTCTGATTTGAGGGAGGGCAGGCATAAGACAGGTTAACTTTCTGATTTGAGGGAGGGCAGGCATAAGACAGGTTAACTTTCTGATTTGAGGGAGGGCAGGCAGAAGACAGGTTAACTTTCTGATTTGAGGGAGGGCAATTGTGAGACAGGTTAACTTTCTGATTTGAGGGAGGGCAGGCAGGAGACAGGTTAACTTTCTGATTTGAGGAGGGGAGGCGGTTGACAGGTTAACTTCCTGATTTGAGGAGGGCAGTTGTGAGGCAGGTTAACTTCCTGATTTGAGGAGGGGAGGCGGAAGGTATGTGCTTTACTTTTAAGAACAAAAATTCCAAACCGTTTTTGTCTCAACAGACAGCATTCCTGATTCCAACAGTCTCCACAGAATTACTCCACTCTTTTCCCTCAGACAAAGATCAGTGTTGTTTGATACAAGCATTTTGCATTAACAATGAACAATGCATGACTATAGCACCCTTGTGAATTGTGAGGTTGCCATAAATATATAAGGGATGCCTTGCAACATTAAAGTTAATAGCATCGGGGAGAAGATGTGCAAAAATGCACTGGTTGAGGAAAACAGTGAATCCATACTTCAGCGAATGCTTGAGTTATGCGCCGGTAGCAACCTGCACGCAGTTGTGAATGTGTGGTAAAAACAGAGCTTTGCACAAAGATGTGTTTTATATTCGTGCGAACATTCCTATCGCTGTAAAAGAGAAGTGTGGGTCAACTCAGTCCCTGGCAGAACATATCCACTTTGTCTGAAATGGAAAAGGGATGACTTGAAAAATAAAAACTTAACCTCTTAAGATCAGTGTCTGAAGATATAGAAAATAACAAAATACAGAAATGTGTTGTTGTATGATTGTCTTGTTTCACTTGAGAACAGCGTTCCTCTCAGAGGCCATAGAATTGTCTGCTAATTGATGAAAATATTTCACAACATTAACATTTTATTTTGACAGTTTATTAATCAGTCAGTTGTAAAAAATAAAATTGGGAGGTATGGTAAGGTATGGCTACCATATGTTATTTCTGAATAACTAGATATTGTGTCAAAAGTAGTTTTCAGATTAATTGCTGTGAACATGTACATATTGAAATTGAAATAGATAAATGTATATTCAAAATGTGTACATCTGCAGCCATAGTTTCTGCACTTATTTTTATTTTTTTATATTATGGATGAACATTATAACTAGGGCTGTCAAACAATTTAAAAAATAGATTTTTGTTCATTGCAGGATTTACTGTGATTAATCACAATTAATCGCAAATTCTGAATTTGCCCAAATAGAGCTGCAAAAAAGTATTGATTTTGTAATGTAAGTAATGGAAAGCACAATCAGGTCAATTGATAAAGCATTTTGTGTTTTGGATGTTTTCAGTGTATTTTTAATGATTTCAGACAATGAGATTAATCGTGAAAAAAAATGGTTTAATTGTGATAGTAATTAATTTGTGTAGTGTAATATAATACATTACAATGGTTTTGGAGTATGAAGCAGTTTCATTGCAGTTATGTTCATGTCATAGAAGCTATGTTGTTGTTGAGATATACAGTATGTTTAGATTTACTGAGAGCAGCATTCCATTTCTTCAATCATTATGTACACTTGTGTTGAGCTAATTGAGTCAATCAGATACAGAATTAACATGAGGAGATAAAGATGAATCTAAAGTGATAGGGTGGTGTGTGTGTGTGTGTGTGTGTGTGTGTGTGTGTGTGTGTGTGTGTGTGTGTGTGTGTGTGTGTGTGTGTGTGTGTGTGTGTGTGTGTGTGTGTGTGTGTGTGTGTGTGTGTGTGTGTGTGTGTGTGTGTGTGTGTGGCTGTGCGTTATCTCAGATTGAAACACAATTGACTGTCTATACATGCACATTTTAGGAATATGTTCTGGTTAATGTGAATATTGTCATTAATGATAATTCATGATAACAGCAAGTATCATTTTTTGTTATTATTATTAATATTATTATTATTATAGATAACTTTGGTAAGAATAATTTCCTAATTTTGGACATTGAACCAAATTTAACAATGAATTTGTGTTTATCATTCCCCGTTTCTTTATGCATATATACAACTAATGGAATCAATCTTGGCAGAACACAGAGTCATTTATTTGAAGGAAAACCCACACTTGATAAATGATTTAAAGCAACTGGGATTACAGTATGTTGTCAAATCAGAGCCAACAAAGTGTTCTCTTTCTCTCGCTCTGCGCTGTCGGCAGAGAGGAGACGTGTAACAGTCAGTCTTCAGAACCGGGGGGTCTGATGCTAAATAAACAGACATTCCCTGCAAACTGCTTATGATTCCAGAATAATTGGTAAATTCCACATCGAGGTACATACTGTAGACACTGTTATTCAAATGTGGCCTTTGTTGGCCTTGTTTACAGGAATGTTAATTGGTCTATTGACTCTCTCTGAGTGGACTGCTGTTCTCCTTCAGCTTGTCTTATTTTCTCTCTCGCTCGTTTTATTTTCCTTGTTTCATTCCCTACTTCTGAATGAACTTTCTTTCACGGTCTCCTTTTCTCTCCAGTCTCAGACAGTGTTAGTTTACTGAAGGTACTTGCTGTTGCATGTGAACACACATCCAGTCTGCTGTAGTAATTTACTGTTCAATGATGAAATAGGAACGATTGTCGAGAAATAATGATAAGAACGTTTTTTTGAAACACAATTTGTTTTGATTGATGATTCGGATCATAATTCAATTGAATATAACTGATATGTGTAAAAAAGAAAAACACGATTCAAAAAGCTACCATGATGAATGGAGGCACAACCCCTGAAGCAGCTGTGACCTTTTCATATTGGTTTTGTTTTGTGGGTTTAAGGCGTTTTTAAATGTATCATTAATTCAATTGAAAAAAATTGAATCAATAATAATACAAATAGTTGTTTGAATAATTGAATAAAGAAGCAATTATAGAGAAAAGTTACTGCATTTTACATTTAGGATTTCTTTCCCAAAACAATACATATATTTCTACACAAACAAAAACTAACAGATATAGCCTCTACACAAAAAACTAACACATATAAGTAGACATAGGCTTACAGGTCTTAGTCATGCCCGTACACTTAACAACGTCGGTCCCTGCTAAAATGACCACAAGATGAAGTATATGTACACACTCCATCCTGCATAACGGACCTGTAGTGGTGTTCAGGGCATGTATTCTATGTTGGGGAGTGTGTTTTCTAGGTCCAAACTAAAGAGAGAGAGATAGAGAAAGAGAGAGATTTCGCTTCTCCTCTCCCTCTCCTCTCCTCCTCCCCCTCTCCAGCTGTAGTCTATATGATGCCACCATGGTACTTGTGGGTTGGTAAATATGAAGGAAAAAGGAGGGGGCATCATTTCATCCTTCCTGTCATCACGCTTAACCCCAAACCATGCCACCCTTCGGCAACAGCTACAGCACAGGTGGGCACACCTCCGCACTGCCAGGGCATGGAAGTGGGTGGGCGGGCAAGCGGGGCACACAGGGCACTTGGGGCTCGGCAGGAAGCCAGACAGGAAGCAGAAAGCTGACAGAGGAAGCTGCAGGGTGAAGGGTTTAGCGGAGGAGTACGGTGTCTACCATGTTGTGTCAGAGAGAGCTGTAGTCACTCAGACAGAGAGAGAGACGAGGGGAAACCACGCTCAGGCGGTCACACTCCTCACGGGACTAGCACACACACAGATACAATGTCCCAGTTACACTAACCCTACAAACAGGAAGAAGTCGTGCCACATCGGGCACAGATAGATCTCGCCCCTTTCCTTCCCTCCCCAACCGTGGCTCCCTGGCACAACCCGGCAAGACACCAACTCCCCCACCATTCTGCCATCAGAACACACCACAGCCCCTCTGGAAGCTCAACGTGTCACTTATGAAAGCCTCTCTCTGCTGAATATGCTAACGTGGATGATAGGATGGCAAAACTTGGGGTTCATTCGCAACGCACTGAATTCTTCATCTTTTTGTTCCTCTGCTTCTTGCCTCCTCTCCTCTTTTATTTGTTTCAAGGGCAGCTGTCTCCTCTTCGGGTTTCTAGGCCTGAACACAACCCTGTATAGTCAGAGGAAGATTTTTCTCACACAGATATGGCTCAGCTGTATCCTGTAATTATGTAGGCCTCGGCTCAATCAAACCCACATTGCAGTAAGCAATGGCATATACTGTATGTGTATTTTTCCACGTGTCCAACAACAATAAGAAATTCTTGCTCTCAAGGTAAACCTGAAGTTTCAGCTAAATCCCAATTGGAAACACTTAAATGGATACCATCAAATGACTCTGACTTGCAGGTTCACCCCCAGACATTTGCTCTCACAAGAGCCAAGCTGTTTATACATTTCATGTAAGCATTATGTTGAGCATCTCGTATTGTCAGAATTCAAAATGGAAGTAGGCCTAAACACTTGTACTTCTGTGTACCTGGTCGTGTCACCATGGTGACATGTATATGAATGTTTCTATCAGAGGTGGCTGGTGGGAGGAGCTATAGGAGGAAAGGATCATTGTTATGGCTGGAATAGAATAAATGGAACTGGAGTCAAACATGTGGTTTTGATATGTTTGATGTTTGGTACTGTTCCATTTACTCTATTCCAACCATTACAATGAGGCTGTCCTCCTAAAGCTCCTCCCCCCAGCCTCCTCTGGTTTCAATACACGTTGTCTGTTGTCAGAGCAATGTGGATAAATTAGCAAACCAACTTCAGGTGTCTGTCTGAGGGATCGTTCCTTTATCCCCATTGCACCATCCATCTGTCACTCCACACATGTTTCATGTTCAACAACAAGGAAGCAGAACCTCCCCCTTTCCTTCCTTCACAGGACAATCTCAACAACAAGGAAGCAGAACCTCCCCCTTCTCCCTCCTTCCTTTTTCTCCCCCTTCTCCCTCCTTCCTTCACAGGACAATCTCAACAACAAGCAAGCAGAACCTCCCCCCTTCTCCCTCCTTCCTTCACAGGACAATCTCAACAACAAGCAAGCAGAACCTCCCCCCTTCTCCCTCCTTCCTTCACAGGACAATCTCAACAACAAGGAAGCAGAACCTCCCCCCTTCTCCCTCCTTCCTTCACAGGACAATCTCAACAACAAGCAAGCAGAACCTCCCCCCTTCTCCCTCCTTCCTTCACAGGACAATCTCAACAACAAGCAAGCAGAACCTCCTTCCAGGACAATCTCAACAACAAGGACAATCTCAACAACAAGCAAGCAGAACCTCCCCCTTCTCCCTCCCTCCTTCCTTCACAGGACAATCTCAACAACAAGCAAGCAGAACCTCCCCCTTCTCCCTCCTTCCTTCACAGGACAATTTCAACAACAAGCAAGCAGAACCTCCCCCCTTCTCCCTCCTTCCTTCATAGGACAATCTCAACAACAAGCAAGCAGAACCTCCCCTCTTTCTCTCCTTTGAAAGAAACCCATAATGTTACAGCGTGTGCTTAACACATTTCTAATGAGGAGCTGTTGTTGGGCTGGGAGACGTAGCTAGATTAGTCATTGTATAACTACTAGAAAGATCACATTCTCACAGGTACACCATGAATCATAACAGACGCCCCAGAATATCCAGACATCCTTATCCCTTCCCTGTCCCCGTCCCTGTCCCTGGTCACTGGTCCTTGGTCCCATCCCTGTCCCTGTTGCTGTGCCTGTCCCATCCCTGTCCCCGTCGCTGTCCCATCCCTGTCTCCATCCCTGTCCCCGTCCCTGGTGCCATCCCTGTCCCTGGTCAAATCAAATCAAATCAAATCAAATGTATTTATATAGCCCTTCGTACATCAGCTGATATCTCAAAGTGCTGTACAGAAACCCAGCCTAAAACCCCAAACAGCAAACAATGCAGGTGTAAAAGCACCTAGGTAGAAAGGCCAAAACCTAGGAAGAAACCTAGAGAGGAACCGGGATATGTGGGGTGGCCAGTCCTCTTCTGGCTGTGCCGGGTAGAGATTATAACAGAACATGACCAAGATGTTCAAATGTTCATAAATGACCAGCATGGTCAAATAATAATAAGGCACAGGTCCCATCCCTGTCCCCATCCCTGTCCCATCCCTGTCCCTGGTCCCATCCCTGTCCCCATCCCTGGTCCCATCCCTGTCCCTGTCTCCATCCCTGTCCCCGTCCCTGGTGCCATCCCTGTCCCTGGTCCCATCCCTGTCCCCATCCCTGTCCCATCCCTGTCCCCATCCCTGTCCCCATCCCTGGTCCCATCCCTGTCCCCATCCCTGGTCCCATCCCTGTCCCTGTTGCTATGCCTGTACCATCCCTGTCCCCGTCGCTGTCCCATCCCTGTCTCGATCCCTGTCCCCATCCCTGTCCCATCCCAGTCCCAATCCCAGGTCCCATCCCTGTCCCATCCCTGTCCCTGGTCCCATCCCTGTCCCCATCCCTGTCCCATCCCTGTCCCTGGTCCCATCCCTGTCTCGATCCCTGTCCCCATCCCTGTCCCATCCCTGTCCCTGGTCCCATCCCTGTCCCCATCCCTGTCCCATCCTTGTCCCTGGTTCCATCCCTGTCTCTATCCCTGTCCCCATCCCTGTCTCGATCCCTGTCCCCATCCCTGTCCCTGGTCCCATCCCTGTCCCCATCCCTGTCCCTGGTTCCATCCCTGTCCCTGGTCCCATCCATGTCCCTGGTCCCATCCCTGTCCTCATCCCTGTCCCATCCCTGTCTCTATCCCTGGTCCCCATCCCTGTCCCTGTCCCTTTCCCTGTCCCCATCCCTGTCCCCATCCCTGTCCCTGGTCCCCATCCCTGTCCTCATCCTTGCCCCTGTCCCCGTTGCTGTCCCTGCCCGCATACACGTGAACAATGAAGTAGCTCTTTATAATTCACAGACTGATTAGCATAGTTTTCCTGATTAGCGTAAGAAAGCTCTGGTTGGCTGCCCTGTAAAGAAACAATGCAGAAACGAGTTGAGGAGGAAGGAGGGAGGAACGTCTAGTTCGGGTTTATCTCCATATTTCCTAGATTACAGTTTGACTGTTGGCATTGTTGTTAAATAATCATATTTTCCCGTAGATGATGTCAACCTCTTCTCCTTCTTGTGGCAGAGCTGAGGGGGGAACAGGAGGAACTTAACTAACGCTCACAGCACTGTGTTGGTAACAAGAAAAAAAAATCACATTTCAATATTCACACCAGGTCAAAAATGGCACCCTATTCCCTATATAGTACACTACTTTTGACCAGGGCCCATTGGCCTATTCCCTAATGTTATGAATGAAATAGGGGAAACAGGTTACCATTTGGTACACACATTGATTTCCGCCCTTCCTCCTCTTCCAGTATCTCATTAAAGAGTCGTTTTTGATCTTTACCGCTGCCCTGTCCACCATGTGGTCAGTCTCTGTAGAGGAACGCACAGCCCTGTCTCTCTCTCTCTCTCTCTGCCCTGTCCACCATGTGGTCAGTCTCTGTAGAGGAACGCACAGCCCTGTCTCTCTCTCTCTGCCCTCTCTGCCCTGTCCACCATGCGGTCAGTCTCTGTAGAGGAACGCACAGCCCTGTCTCTCTCTCTCTCTCTCTGCCCTGTCCACCATGCGGTCAGTCTCTGTAGAGGAACGCACAGCCCTGTCTCTCTCTCTCTCTCTCTGCCCTGTCCACCATGCGGTCAGTCTCTGTAGAGGAACGCACAGCCCTCTCTCTCTCTCTCTCTCTCTGCCCTGTCCACCATGAAGTCAGTCTCTGTAGAGGAACGCACAGCCCTCTCTCTCTCTCTCTGCCCTGTCCACCATGAAGTCATTCTCTGTAGAGGAACGGACAGCCCTGTCTCTCTCTCTCTCTTCCTCTCTCTGCCCTGTCCACCATGCGGTCAGTCTCTGTAGAGGAACGGACAGCTCTCTCTCTCTCTCTCTCTCTCTCTCTCTCTCTCTCTCTCTCTCTCTCTCTCTCTCTCTCTCTCTCTCTCTCTCTCTCTCTCTCTCTCTCTCTCTCTCTCTCTCTCTCTCTCTCTCTCTCTCTCTCTCTCTCTCTCTCTCTCTCTCTCTCTCTCTCTCTCTCTCTCTCTCTCTCTCTCTCTCTCTCTCTCTCTCTCTCTCTCTCTCTCTCTGCCCTGTCCACCATGCGGTCATTCTCTGTAGAGGAACGGACAGCCCCGTCTCTCTCTCTCTCTCTCTCTCTAACAGACTGCTGAATGTGATCTCTAGTAAAGATCAAATTGAACATGGAGGAGGTGGTTGAAGTATGTCTTAATTGCGATGGGAAAGTGTAGTAATTTCCACCCCTGCAGAAAATACATTCAATTGTTTCTTCCACACCTCATCATCCAATGAAGAGTGCCAGGAATGAGACCAATGTGAGGATAGACTCTGAGTAAATCCAGCTGTCAGATTGAGTTATTTTCTTGTGATAACTCATGTTTTTTGTTGCTTAGTTTCTTTGTTTCAATGTGTTTGTTTTTGTTGTTGCTTTCTTTGATTAATTGTCACCTTAAATTATTTATTTTGTTTTATTTAAGGCATTACAGTCAATAAACAATAATTGTAATTTGATTATAACAGTGTAAATGGATTTTTCTCGGCTAAGACTTTTTTCATTTTTAATAATATAATATTAGCAAAACCTGCGGACTCTCCTTCACTGCAGCCGACGTGAGTAAAACATTTAAACGTGTTAACCGTCACAAGACTGCAGGCCCAGACGGCATCCCCAGCCGCGCCCTCAGAGCATGTACAGACCAGCTGGCTGGTGTGTTTGCGGACATTTTCAATCAATCCTTATCCCAGTCTGCTGTTCCCACATGCTTCAAGAGGGCCACCATTGTTCCTGTTCCCAAGAAAGCTAAGGTAACTGAGCTAAACAACTACCGCCCAGTAGCACTCACTTCTGTCATCATGAAGTGCTTTGAGAGACTAGTCAAGGTCCATATCACCTCCACCCTACCTGACCCTGACCCACCATAGACCCACTCCAATTTGCTTACCGCCCCAATAGGTCCACAGACGACACAATCGCAACCACACTGCACACTGCCCTAACCCATCTGGACAAGAGGAATACCTATGTGAGAATGCTGTTCATCGACTACAGCTCTGCATTTAACACCATAGTACCCTCCAAACTCGTCATCAAGCTCGAGACCCTGGGTCTCGACCCCGCCCTGTGCAACTGGGTACTGGACTTCCTGACGGGCCGTCCTCAGGTGGTGAGGGGAGGTAACAACATCTCCACCCCGCTGATCCTCAACACTGGGGCCCCACAAGGGTGCGTTCTGAGCCCTCTCCTGTACTCCCTGTTCACCTGCGACTGCGTGGCCATGCACGCCTCCAATTCAATCATCAAGTTTGCAGACGACACTACAGTGGTAGGCTTGACTACCAACAACGACGAGACAGCCTACAGGGAGGAGGTGAGGGCACTCGGAGTGTGGTGTCAGGAAAATCACCTCACGCTCAACGTCAACAAAACAAAGGAGATGATCGTGAACTTCAGGAAACAGCCGAGGGAGCACCCCCCATCCACATCGATGGGACAGTAGTGGAGAGAGTAGTAAGTTGTAAGTTCCTCAGCGTACACATCCCGGACAAACTGAATTGGTCCACCCACACAGACAGCGTTGTGAAGAAGCCACAGCAGTGCCTCTTCAACCTCAGGAGGCTGAAGAAATCCAGCTTGTCACCAAAAGCACTCACAAACCTTTACAGATGCACAATCTAGAGCATCCTGTTGGGCTGTATCACCGCCTGGTAAGGCAACTGCTCCGCCCACAACCGTAAGGCTCTCCAGAGGGTAGTGAGGTCTACACAATGCATCACCGGGGACAAACTTCCTGCCCTCCAGGACACCTACACCACCTGATGTCACAGGAAGGCCATAAAGATCATCAAGGACAACAACCACCCGAGCCACTGCCTGTTTACCCTACTATCATCCAGAAGGCGAGGTCAGTACAGGTGCATCAAAGCTGGGACCGAGAGACTGAAAAACAGCTTCTATCTCAAGGCTATCAGACTTAAACAGCCACCACTAACATTGAGTGGCTGCTACCAACACACTGACTCAACTCCAGCCACTTCAATAATGGGAATTGATGGAAATTGATGTAAAATATATCACTAGCCACTTTAAACAATGCTACTTAATATAATGTTTACATCATCTCATATGTACTCGATACCATCTACTGTATCTTGCCTATGCCGTTCTGTACCATCACTCATTCATATATTTGTATGTACATATTCTTCATCCCTTTACACTTGTGTGTATAAGGTAGTAGTTTTGGAATTGTTAGGTTAGATTACTCGTTGGTTATTACTGCATTGTCAGAACTAGAAGCACAAGCATTTCGCTACACTCGCATTAACATCTGCTAACCATGTGTATGTGACAAATACAATTTGATTTGATTTGTAGAGATGATAGCAGTAACACTGTTAGGGGTCGTAGTAGAACACCTGTATGCTTGTAATATCATATAATATCAATACTTTCTGTTATTAATGATTGATATCTCGGAGATGATATTTTAGCACCTGCCTGTATTATAAAATGCTAATCACAGATTATAATATGCTATATAATAAACCATTTTCTTATAATTTAGAATTTACAGAATGCATCCATTTATTCATTTCACATTTTCAAAAGCAACCGTGCTCAAACAACAAATATGAAAGCCACCTCCTCCAAGCGACACTACATTTAATTAGCATATTAACAGACATCCTGTGTTGTTGTTTCTCTCGCTCTTGTCTGCGTTCAAACCTGAGAGATTATTACATACACATGAGAGTCACTCTCAGCACTGTTCAAACTGACACACAATCTTCATTTGATTGGCATATTCTATTTATTTCCATGCAACTGGCTCTTTGGCGTTTTTTTGCTTTCAGATTATCCAATAAGAAATGAGCAGCAGCACTGGGGCCCGTGTTGCAATGATGTCACTGATGCAGATTGAATACTCACAATGCTGTTTACCATGCTGGCCTGACTGGGGGTTGGAAAGATTAACTAGATGGGAAAAGATGTAGGAAGGAAACAATTTGAGAGAATGTGGAATTTAAAAATAATGTACCTTTGGATTTTCCCTGGTTGTCAACTAATTTGTTTGATGTGAGTGGGAGATGGTGAGAGATGTTGGGGGATAGTGGTCCCGGTAATAACATTACAGAGCTCCCTGGTCACTCTAGGTTAGATATCACTGGACTGTAGCCTCACAGGCCACCACAACAACAGCACCCTCTTCCTGAGTGAACAGAAGGTAGGCCTACATGTGATAAATATACTGCCAAATGGCTAAATACAGGCTGAATGTTAAAGTAAATAGGAATATTTCATTTTCTCTGACAGGTGTAACACACATATTGGAGGTGATCCTCCAAATCCTCCATCTAACATCTGTCCCTGATTGGCACCATATTCTAGTTGAGAAACCTCAATAAATAGAAGAAGAAGTGGAAGGGCACTAAAATGAGTTAGATATCAACAACATTTAGCAGAGGCTCCTTGTCTCTTGCATTCTGATCAACATCTGTAAGCTCTAATTTATGAAATGTAATTCTGCCCTCCACTGGTACTAAAAAGGTGCATACACACTCAGGAACACACACACACTTCCTGCTCTAACAGTAACTCACATCTACTGCTCGAACAATCACTCACATCTCCTGCTCTAACAATCACTCACATATCCTTCTCGAACAATCACTCACATCTCCTGCTCTAACAATCACTCACATCTACTGCTCGAACAATCACTCACATCTCCTGCTCTAACAATCACTCACATATCCTTCTCGAACAATCACTCACATCTCCTGCTCTAACAATCACTCACATCTCCTGCTCTAACAATCACTCACATCTCCTGCTCTAACAATCACTCACATCTACTGCTCTAACAGTAACTCACATCTCCTGCTCTAACAGTAACTCACATCTCCTGCTATAACAGTCACTCACATCTCCTGCTCTAACAGTAACACAGATCTCCTGCTCTAACAATCACTCACATCTACTGCTCTAACAGTAACTCACATCTCCTGCTCTAACAGTCACTCACATCTACTGCTCTAACAGTAACTCTAACAATCATTCATCTCCTGCTCTAACAGTCACTCACATCTACTGCTCTAACAGTAACACAGATCTCCTGCTCTAACAATCACTAACATCTCCTGCTCTAGCAATCACTCACATCTACTGCTCGAACAATCACTCACATCTCCTGCTCTAACAATCACTAACATATCCTGCTCTAACAATCACTTACATCTCCTGCTCTAACAATCACTCACATATCCTGCTCTAACAATCACTCACATCTCCTGCTCTAACAATCACTCACATATCCTGCTCTAACAATCACTCACATATCCTGCTCTAACAATCACTCAAATCTCCTGCTCTAACAATCACTCACATATCCTGCTCTAACAATCACTCACATCTCCTGCTCTAACAATCACTCACATCTACTGCTCTAACAGTCACACACATCTCCTGCTCTAACAATCACTCACATCTCCTGCTCTAACAATCACTCACATCTACTGCTCTAACAGTCACACACATCTCCTGCTCTAACAGTCACACACATCTCCTGCTCTAACAATCACACACATATCCTGCTCTTGCAGTTACACACATCTACTGCTCTAACAATCACACACATATCCTGCTCTTGCAGTTACACACATCTACTGCTCTAACAATCACTAACATATCCTGCTCTAACAATCACTCACATCTCCTGCTCTAACAATCACTCACATATCCTGCTCTAACAATCACTCACATCTCCTGCTCTAACAATCACTCACATATCCTGCTCTAACAATCACTCACATATCCTGCTCTAACAATCACTCAAATCTCCTGCTCTAACAATCACTCACATATCCTGCTCTAACAATCACTCACATCTCCTGCTCTAACAATCACTCACATCTACTGCTCTAACAGTCACACACATCTCCTGCTCTAACAATCACTCACATCTCCTGCTCTAACAATCACTCACATCTACTGCTCTAACAGTCACACACATCTCCTGCTCTAACAGTCACACACATCTCCTGCTCTAACAATCACACACATATCCTGCTCTTGCAGTTACACACATCTACTGCTCTAACAATCACACACATATCCTGCTCTTGCAGTTACACACATATCCTGCTCTAACAGTCACACATATCTCCTGCTCTAACCATCACACACATCTCCTGCTCTAACAGTCACACACATCTCCTGCTCTAACAGTCACACACATCTCCTGCTCTAACAATCACACACATATCCTGCTCTAACAGTCTTTCACATCTCCTGTTCTAAAAGTCACACACAGCTAGTGGTCTAGCAGTCTTGCCATGCAGGAAAATAGAGTGTACTTTTCAGTACTACTAAATGAGAATATTTGAACGAGAAATAAACTGTTGAGTTAAACCCAAAATAACTGTCATTTACTGAGTTTGTATTGTTGTTATTGTTTGTATGTCCTATTTGGAACACATTATAACATGTTAAACTGCAATATAAAGACTAGAAAAATATATTTACTGCACTGTACATCCACGGTATGTTTTGAAAATATAATTGTATATTACAGCACTTTAAGTGCGGTTTATACATATATCAGCTAAAATGTGTACATTTTGTCTCCTTTACGTTTATCTAAAATGCAAAATAACTGCATCTCAGTTTAAACAATTCTGTGTTCTTTGTTTTGAGCTTCGTTCTTGACATTGTGTTACAGTATGTACAGTCCATAAAAAAACATGTTGTACACATAAACAAACAATCTGACTGCATACAAGTAAACAACTCCCAAGGCCGTATGACATAAACATCCGTTTTCATCCCTGGTGTGTGTGTGTGTGTGTGTGTGTGTGTGTGTGTGTGTGTGTGTGTGTGTGTGTGTGTGTGTGTGTGTGTGTGTGTGTGTGTGTGTGTGTGTGTGTGTGTGTGTGTGTGTGTGTGTGTGTGTGTGTGTGTGTGTGTGTGTGTGTGTGTGTGTGTGTGTGGTGAATGCACCAATTTGTAAGTCGCTCTGGATAAGAGCGTCTGCTAAATGACTTAAATGTAAATGTAAATGTGTGTGTGTGTGTGTGTGTGTGTGTGTGTGTGTGTGTGTGTGTGTGTGTGTGTGTGTGTGTGTGTGTGTGTGTGTGTGTGTGTGTGTGTGTGTGTGTGTGTGTGTGTGTGTGTCTTTCTTTGTGTGTTTTTGTCTACATTGTGTGTCCCACCTCGCCTGGCTCCTGTTTGAATGCCTGACCTGGCGTTGTGCGCAGGGAAGGAGGGAGGGAAGGAGGAAGGGAAGGAGCAGCGTGGAACTCTGGGGGCTATGACATGGCTGCTCCCCCGAGGCGTCACCAGAGCCCCTGTCACCCCAGGTGTTGCCAGAGGCGATGGGCCTACTCCTCAGAGAGGATGGAACTCAGTACAAACAGCCAGTATCCCCAAAAAAAACACACATACAGTCCCTTTGAGTACCTTCAAATAAGTGCTCCTCGTTAAAACTCCTAGTCCTACTGTCTCAAAGTGCCCTACAGACAATTGGTTCTAATTGGCATGTGTCTGTCTGAGGATTTATATTAAAATAAATATTATAATATGAAAGGAAAAAGTTCCATGGGTTTAGGTATACATACATACAATGAAGTGTATGATTTCTCTACCTCAACGTTGTCCTACATTTCTGAGGGGAAGCAAACTAAAGAAGTTACATCAATTGCATTCGCTCAAAACATATAGATGATCATAATGAGAACAGTCCCCCCCGTTCCCCTTCCAAACCTGGAATTCATTCTAGCAAATGTATAATTTGAGCTCTCCTACTGTGCTACTGGGATTATCAGTTTGTTGGGGACTCCTGCAGAAAAACTCATTTCATGTGGGTGCCAAAGAACTGCAGGTAATTACTAGTGAAGGAGCAACTTTTCTAACCCGAGTGCATTTGTAACAAAGACAACTGCATCTCCTGCAGAAAGAATGCAGCTCAAAGCGTTTGTCATTTTTAATCTAATGCTCCTGCTGTGAGGGCTGGGCTAGCTACAGCGCTAGCTACAATCACAGACATCTGGAGAGAGAGAGAGGACAGGCATCTAAAAAGGTAGAGAGAGAGAGAGAGAGAGAGAGAGAGAGAGAGAGAGAGAGAGAGAGAGAGAGAGAGAGAGAGAGAGAGAGAGAGAGAGAGAGAGAGAGAGATTGCCTCAAATAAAAGAGGAGGAATGAAAAAGAAAGTCTGAGCCACACAAAAAGGCATTCTTAAACAGGTGGACATGTTCTTCTGAAACCTGAGGAGGGATGTGGCTTACACTGTATACTGTTACAGTAGAGCCAAACACTGACCACCATATCGTCAGAGTTTCTCTCTCTCTCTCGCTTTTGCTTTTTACATTTTAGAAAAAAACAGGGGAAAGATGATTTACCCAATCAATAGTTTTTTGTCTGTCTGTCTGTCTGTCTGCAAATGTATAAGTGGTGAAGGCCAAGGGGTTCTGCAAAGGCAAGCACTCCCAGCAGCCCCACTCACTCCCTCCCTCACATCTTTTGTTTGTTCGGAAGTTACATTTATAGACAGTCAGTATCAGAAGCCAAAGATAAATGAAGACTGGAAAGGAGGGGAATGGGAGGGAAGAAGGGGGGAAAAAGCTAAAAGTGTTTCAAGCTATTGTTGAAACAATGAAATTACATTGCCTATCAAACTCAGCTTCACAGGTTAGAGCTCCTAATTGCCTGACAAAAATTGATACTTCAGTCGTAACACTGTAATATAATAGAAGGCCAAATTAAATTTGATCGAGGGGCAGAAAACGACGGTATCACTCAGCGGCGCAGAAAAGAGGAGATCAACTAGCATGATATAATGGATCAAACATGGAAATGATTCATTAATCGCATTGGGTTTTCCAATAAAGGAAATGACACAGTTCAGACATCTTCGTAAAAAACACTATTAATTAAAGGGATGATAGATCTAACAAGGCATGGAGCCCGGAGAAGTCTCTTTCTTCCTCTCTCACTTCATATCTCTTTCTCTTCCCCCGCTTTCTTTCTTTCTCTCGTTCCAGCTCTCTACCTAGGCCTCATTCTTTCTTTCTCTCGTTCCAGCTCTCTACCTAGGCCTCACCCAGCTCTCTACCTAGGCCTCATTCTTTCTTTTTCGTTCCAGCTCTCTCTCAGCTCTCTCCAGCCTCATTCTTTCTTTCTCTCTCCACCTACCTAGGCCTCATTCTTTCTTTCTCTCGTTCCAGCTCTCTACCAGGCTCCAGCTCTCTACCTAGGCCTCATTCTTTCTTTCTCTCGTTCCAGCTCTCTACCTAGGCCTCATTCTTTCTTTCTTTCTCTCGTTCCAGCTCTCTACCTAGGCCTCATTCTTTCTTTCTTTCTCTCGTTCCAGCTCTCTACCTAGGCCTCATTCTTTCTTTCTTTCTCTCGTTCCAGCTCTCTACCTCATTCTTTCTTTCTTTCTCTCGTTCCAGCTCTCTACCTAGGCCTCATTCTTTCTTTCTTTCTCTCGTTCCAGCTCTCTACCTAGGCCTCATTCTTTCTTTCTTTCTCTCGTTCCAGCTCTCTACCTAGGCCTCATTCTTTCTTTCTTTCTCTCTAGGTTCCAGCTCTCTACCTAGGCCTCATTCTTTCTTTTCTCTACCAGGCTCTCTACCTAGGCCTCATTCTTTCTTTCTCTCGTTCCAGCTCTCTACCTAGGCCTCATTCTTTCTCTTCTCTCAGCTCTCTACCCAGGCTCCAGCTCTCTACCTAGGCCTCATTCTTTCTTTCTTTCTCTCGTTCCAGCTCTCTACCTAGGCCTCATTCTTTCTTTCTTTCTCTCGTTCCAGCTCTCTACCTAGGCCTCATTAGGCCTCATTCTTTCTTTCTCTCGTTCCAGCTCTCTACCTAGGCCTCATTCTTTCTTTTCTCCAGCTTCTACCTCGTTCCAGCTCTCTACCTAGGCCTCATTCTTTCTTTCTCTCGTTCCAGCTCTCTACCAGCCTCATTCTTTCTTTTCCAGCCTCACCTTCTTTCTTTCTTTCTCTCGTTCCAGCTCTCTACCTAGGCCTCATTCTTTCTTTCTTTCTCTCGTTCCAGCTCTCTACCTAGGCCTCATTCTTTCTTTCTCTCGTTCCAGCTCTCTACCTAGGCCTCATTCTTTCTTTCTTTCTCTCGTTCCAGCTCTCTACCTAGGCCTCATTCTTTCTTTCTTTCTCTCGTTCCAGCTCTCTACCTAGGCCTCATTCTTTCTTTCTTTCTCTCGTTCCAGCTCTCTACCTAGGCCTCATTCTTTCTTTCTTTCTCTCCAGCTTCCAGCTCTCTACCTAGGCCTCATTCTTTCTTTTTTCTCGTTCCAGCTCTCTACCTAGGCCTCATTCTTTCTTTCTTTCTCTCGTTCCAGCTCTCTACCTAGGCCTCATTCTTTCTTTCTTTCTCTCGTTCCAGCTCTCTACCTAGGCCTCATTCTTTCTTTCTTTCTCTCGTTCCAGCTCTCTACCTAGGCCTCATTCTTTCTTTCTTTCTCTACCTAGGTTCCAGCAGCTCTCTACCTAGGCCTCATTCTTTCTTTCTTTCTCGTTCAGCTCTTACCAGCTCCAGCTCTCTACCTAGGCCTCATTCTTTCTTTCTCTCGTTCCAGCTCTCTACCTAGGCCTCATTCTTTCTTTCTTTCTCTCGTTCCAGCTCTCTACCTAGGCCTCATTCTTTCTTTCTTTCTCTTTCCAGCTCTCTACCTAGGCCTCATTCTTTCTTTCTTTCTCTCGTTCCAGCTCTCTACCTAGGCCTCATTCTTTCTTTCTCTCGTTCCAGCTCTCTACCTAGGCCTCATTCTTTCTTTCTTTCTCTCGTTCCAGCTCTCTACCTAGGCCTCATTCTTTCTTTTTTTCTTCCCCTCTCTCTCTGTTTAGGTAAAGGACGCAGATTGACATTTATTGTCATGAATCTTGGCCTGGAGGCAGAAATTGACACCTTTAGTCAAAATTGGTTATATTGTTTTAAAAAATGATAATAATGGAGAAAACAAAAATGTGCTTTTTGGTCTTCATTTATGTTTAGGGTTTGGCATTAGGGTTAGGTTTCAAATCAAATGTTATGACCACTCTGCAGAGCTGCCTTCACAACAAGATTTGTGAAGAAAAATGCTAACCTGCGTGAAGGATGGGGAGTCAGTCAGGACGAATTCAGACCGGGTCTGGACAGACCACACAACTCTGAGCCTCTGGTCCATTTCTCCGCCACCATTCCAAACAGCCCGTACATAGCCCTCTGATTTGCTGAGCAACTCGTTCCTTCCATCCTGTGACCCCTGGCTGACCCTGGATTCCGGCACTGATCCGGTCACTCACCGGTGAACAACCCCGGGAGGCGGGATCAGACCGGCTGTGGTGCGGCATCCTTCCCCTCCCCTATGAGGATGACCAGGAGTAAACCAGGAAGCTGTTTCATTAATCTCTCCTCTCCTTTAATTGGGTCAAAGCCTTCCTCCTCTCCTTATTGGTGTGCAAATGAACAGAGCATCAGGGGAGGCCTGCGCTTCGCGTCACTCTCAGGCATATTACAGGACACCTCGGGTCCTTGGTGAACAGTCTTCAGTGTGTGACCTGTATTTGGATGATTTGGACATCTGTGTGATATGAGTGATTGTGGGGGGGAAGGGGGTGAGAAGGGGGGAGAAGGGGGGAGAAGGGGGTAAGAAGGGGGGGAGAAGGGAGGAGAAGGGAGAAAGGAGGCGGTTGAAAGACTGTTAGAAGGTGTTTGGTTCAGAGCCCAGTCAGACGACCTGGCTGTCTGTCTCAACTCCTGAAATAATTCTTCAGATGAAAGCCTGCAGTCCTTAATTGACCATGTCTCCTACTGAAAGTAATGCGTTGTGAAACTGATGTGTGTTTAATATTTAATAATGCATATGCAGGATTAGTGATATGTACATGTTAGGGTGGCTACCTTGGAGAAATGGAAATTGTGAACCTGACCCATTCTCTCCAGTATAATATGAAAAGGAAAATGGATACTGTATTACTACGGTGGCTTAGTGTAAATAAGCATTGGCAGAATTTAGAGATTACTTGGTCCTATGTTACATTTGTACCTATATGAGTTTATTTTTTTGTGCTTATCACATATCTATAAAACTTGTGTTGAGAACAACTACCCCAACTGCAGTTTCACAATTATAAGCAATATAATGTGTATTTGTATGGTAACTACATTGTGTTTGCTATCTAATTACCATGTAAATGCACAATTTACATGACATCTTCTTAGAATGATTCTTGATCATATGTTTGTGGTCTATCATCCCTGCAACTGGCCGTGATTGTCCCTAAAACTATTTACCCAAAGACAATAAAGTGCAGCGAATGGGGAACCCAAGTCTCTCAGTACCCCAGAGTGCAACGAATGGGGGAACCCACTCTCTCAGTACCCCAAAGTGCAGCAAATGGGGGGACCCACTCCCTCCCTCAGTACCACAAAGTGCAGTGAATGGGGGAACCCAGTCCCTCAGTACCCCAGAGTGCACCCCAGTCCCTCAGTGCAGTGAATGGGGGAACCCAGTCCCTCAGTACCCCAGAGTGCAGTGAATGGGGGAACCCAGTCCCTCAGTACCCCAGAGTGCAGTGAATGGGGGAACCCAGTCCCTCAGTACCCCAGAGTGCAGTGAATGGGGGAACCCAGTCCCTCAGTACCCCAGAGTGCAGTGAATGGGGGAACCCAGTCCCTCAGTACCCCAGAGTGCAGTGAATGGGGGAACCCAGTCCCTCAGTACCCCAGAGTGCAGTGAATGGGGGAACCCAGTCCCTCAGTACCCCAGAGTGACAGATCATTGAAAGTTATTGGTGGCCTATAGTCTTGTAATTGGGTAGCGATGGCCAATGATTCCTTCCATTGAATCTTTTTTTGGCTTGGTCGACCCTCTGAAACTCCCAGACAACCTAGAGGAGAGAGGGTGAGAAGGAAAAGAGGGGATTGGGGATAGTTTGATAATGGACCCCTGACTCCTTCTACCTATCCGGTCTCAATTGGAAAAACTTCCCAGGACAACACAAGGGAGGAAATAGTCTGAACTGCTGTATGAACTGGTAAAATCCCTTCAAGCTGACTGAACTTTTTATGAAAAACACAATGTCTATGTCCTCATCTCAGAAATCAAAGCATGTTTTGTTTATTCCATGTGTAACTCTGTGTTGTTGTTTGTGTCGAATTACTACGCTTTATCTTGGCCAGGTCGCAGTTGCAAATGAGAACTTGTTCTCAACTAGCCTACCTGGTTAAATAAAGGTGAAAAAATAAAATATTTAAAAAATATATAATGTGTCCACATTCCACAGTAGTACATTTGATGCTAAGCAAGGTCTGACCTTAAGCCCAGTCCCAGTTCACCACTTACAAAACAGAATACCTTCCTCACCACACAGAGGCTTTTTAGGACAGTTATCCAGTTAACCACTCCAGGGTTTAGCTCAGAACTCTGGTCATACAGCAGCCAGCTGGACCGGCAAGTCTGGGCAAGCCCTCATGGTTCAACCTCCTTTCCTCCACTTCAATATATATTTTTGGCATTAGATAAAACTGATTAGTGATCAATGACCTAGAGCAGTTGGCATCCACCATCCCCTTCTCCTCCACTCTCTACATCCTCTCTTCCTCTACTCTACATCCTCTCTTCCTCTACATTCTCTCTTCCGCTACTCTCTATATCCTCTCTTCCTCTACTCTACATCCTCTCTTCCTCTACTCTCTACATTCTCTCTTCCTCTACTCTCTACATCCACTCTTCTTCTGCTCTCTACATCCTCTCTTCCTCTACTCTCTACATCCTCTCTTCCTCTACTCTCTCCATCCACTCCTCCTCTACTCTCTCCATCCTCTCCTCCTCTACTCTCTACATCCTCTCGTCCTCTACTCTCTCCATCCACTCCTCCACTACTATCTCCATCCTCTCTTCCTCTACTCTCTACATCCTCTCTTATTCTACTCTCTCCATCCTCTCCTCCTCTACTCTCTCCATCCTCTCCTCCTCTACTCTCTACATCCTCTCCTCCTCTACTCTCTCCATTCTCTCCTCCTCTACTCTCTACATCCTCTCCTCTCTACATCCTATCCTCCTCTACTCTCTACATCCCCTCTGCTTCTACTCTCTACATCCTCTCTTCTTCTACTCTCTACATCCTCTCCTCTCTACCTCTCTTCCTCTACTCTCTACATCCTCTCTTCTTCTACTCTCTACATCCTCTCCTCTCTACCTCTCTTCCTCTACTCTCTACACCCTCTCTTCTTCTACTCTCTACATCCTCTCTTCTTCTACTCTCTCCATCCTCTCCTCCTCTACTCTCTACATCCTCTCCTCTCTACATCCTATCCTCCTCTACTCTATACATCCCCTCTGCTTCTACTCTCTACATACTCTCTTCTACTCTCTACATCCTCTCCTCTCTACCTCTCTTCCTCTACTCTCTACACCCTCTCTTCTTCTACTCTCTACATCCTCTCTTCTTCTACTCTCTCCAGCCTCTCTTCCTCTACTCTCTACATCCTCTCCTCTCTACATCCTATCCTCCTCTACTCTCTACATTCCCCCTGCTTCTACTCTCTACATCCTCTCCTCCTCTCCTCTCTCCATCCTCTCCTCCTCTACATCCTCTCTTCTGCTACTCTCTACATCATCTCCTCTACTCTCTTCATCCTCTCTTCCTCTACTCTCTCCATCATCTCCTCCTCTACTCTCTACATCCTCTCTTCCTCTACTCTCTCCAGCCTCTCCTCCTCTATATCCTCTCCTCCTCTACTCTCTACATCCTTTCCTCCTCTACATCCTCTCTTCCTCTACTCTACATCCTCTCTTCCTCTACTCTCTCCATCATCTCCTCCTCTACTCTCTACATCCTCTCTTCCTCTACTCTCTCCAGCCTCTCCTCCTCTACATCCTCTCCTCCTCTATATCCTCTCCTCCTCTACTCTCTCCATCCTCTCCTCCTCTACTCTCTACATCCTTTCCTCCTCTACATCCTCTCTTCCTCTACTCTACATCCGCTCTTCTTCTACTCTCTATATCCTCTCTTCCTCTACTCTCTACATTCTCTCTTCTTCTACTCTACATCCTCTCTACATCCTCTCTTCCTCTACTCTCTACATCCTCTCTTCTTCTACTCTCTACATTCTCTCTTCCTTTACTCTCTCCATGCTGTCGTCCTCTACTCTCTCTATCCTCTCCTCCTCTACTCTCTCCATCTGTCATGTTTTGTCTTATATTGTCTTGTCATTTTGCTTTTCCTTCTGTTCGTTTTCCCCCTGCTGGTCTTTTTAGGTTCGTTCCCTTTTTTCTCTCTCCCTCTCTCTCTCTCTTCTCTCTATCGTTCCGTTCCTGCTCCCAGCTGTTCCTATTCCCCTAATCAATCATTTAGTCTTCCCACACCTGTTCCCTATCTTTTCCCCTGATTAGAGTCCCTATTTCTCCCCTTGTTTTCCGTTTCTGTCCTGTCGGATCCTTGTATACTGTTCACCGTGCTGTGTCTTTGTATCGCCCTGTCGTGTCGTGTTTCCCTCAGATGCTGCGTGGTGAGCAGGTGTCTGAGTCTGCTACGGTCAAGTGCCTTCCCGAGGCAACCTGCAGTTCATTATCGAGTCTCCAGTCAGTTCTCGTGATTACGAGTGAAATTGTTTCTTATGCTTTATTACCGCTCCGATTTGTCTAGGAGTATTGCTATTTTCTTAAACTGGATTAAAGACTCTGTTTTCGCCAAGTCGCTTTTGGGTCCTCATTCACCCGCATAACAGAAGGATCCGACCAAAGAATGGACCCAGCGACTACAGACGCTCGTAACACTGCCGTCGAGATCCAAGGTCACGTGTCGAGTTGCAACGCTTTCTAGGTTTCGCTAATTTCTATCGGCGTTTCATTCGTAATTTCGGTCAAGTTGCTGCCCCTCTCACAGCTCTTACTTCTGTCAAGACGTGTTTTAAGTGGTCCGGTTCCGCCCAGGGAGCTTTTGATCTTCTAAAAGAACGTTTTACGTCCGCTCCTATCCTCGTTACTCCTGACGTCACTAGACAATTCATTGTCGAGGTTGACGCTTCAGAGGTAGGCGTGGGAGCCATTCTATCCGAGCGCTTCCAGTCTGACGATAAGGTTCATCCTTGCGCTTATTTTTCTCATCGCCTGTCGCCATCTGAAAGCAACTATGATGTGGGTAACCGCGAACTGCTCGCCATCCGCTTAGCCCTAGGCGAATGGCGACAGTGGTTGGATGGGGCGACCGTTCCTTTTGTCGTTTGGACAGACCATAAGAACCTTGAGTACATCCGTTCTGCCAAACGACTTAATGCTCGTCAAGCTCGTTGGGCGTTGTTTTTCGCTCGTTTCGAGTTTGTGATTTCTTACCGTCCGGGTAGCAAGAACACCAAGCCTGATGCCTTATCCCGTCTTTTTAGTTCTTCTGTGGCTTCTACTGATCCCGAGGGGATTCTTCCTTATGGGCGTGTTGTCGGGTTGACAGTCTGGGGAATTGAAAGACAGGTTAAGCAAGCACTCACGCACACTGCGTCGCGCGCGCTTGTCCTAGTAACCTTCTTTTCGTTCCTGTTTCCACTCGTCTGGCTGTTCTTCAGTGGGCTCACTCTGCCAAGTTAGCTGGTCATCCCGGTGTTCGAGGCACTCTTGCGTCTATTCGCCAGCGCTTTTGGTGGCCGACTCAGGAGCGTGACACGCGCCGTTTCGTGGCTGCTTGTTCGGACTGCGCGCAGACTAAGTCAGGTAACTCTCCTCCTGCCGGTCGTCTCAGACCGCTCCCCATTCCTTCTCGACCATGGTCTCACATCGCCCTAGACTTCATTACCGGTCTGCCTTTGTCTGCGGGGAAGACTGTGATTCTTACGGTTGTCGATAGGTTCTCTAAGGCGGCACATTTCATTCCCCTCGCTAAACTTCCTTCCGCTAAGGAGACGGCACAAATCATCATCGAGAATGTGTTCAGAATTCATGGCCTCCCGTTAGACGCCGTTTCAGACAGAGGCCCGCAATTCACGTCACAGTTTTGGAGGAGTTCTGTCGTTTGATTGGTGCGTCCGTCAGTCTCTCTTCCGGGTTTCATCCCCAGTCTAACGGTCAAGCAGAGAGGGCCAATCAGACGATTGGTCGCATACTACGCAGCCTTTCTTTCAGAAACCCTGCGTCTTGGGCAGAACAGCTCCCCTGGGCAGAATACGCTCACAACTCGCTTCCTTCGTCTGCTACCGGGTTATCTCCGTTTCAGAGTAGTCTGGGTTACCAGCCTCCTCTGTTCTCATCCCAGCTTGCCGAGTCCAGCGTTCCCTCCGCTCAAGCGTTTGTCCAACGTTGTGAGCGCACCTGGAGGAGGGTGAGGTCTGCACTTTGCCGTTACAGGGCACAGACTGTGAGAGCCGCCAATAAACGTAGAATTAAGAGTCCTAGGTATTGTTGCGGCCAGAGAGTGTGGCTTTCCACTCGCAACCTTCCTCTTACGACAGCCTCTCGTAAGTTGACTCCGCGGTTCATTTCTGTTCCGTGTCTCCCAGGTCGTCAATCCTGTCGCTGTGCGACTGCTTCTTCCGCGACATCTTCGTCGCGTCCATCCTGTCTTCCATGTCTCCTGTGTCAAGCCCTTTCTTCGCACCCCGTTCGTCTTCCCCCCTCCCATCCTTGTCGAGAGCGCACCTATTTACAAGGTACGTAGGATCATGGACATGCGTTCTCGGGGACGGGGTCACCAATACTTAGTGGATTGGGAGGGTTACGGTCCAGAGGAGAGGAGTTGGGTTCCGTCTCGGGACGTGCTGGACCGCTCACTGATTGATGATTTCCTCCGTTGCCGCCAGGATTCCTCCTCGAGTGCGCCAGGAGGCGCTCGGTGAGTGGGGGGGTACTGTCATGTTTTGTCTTATATTGTCTTGTCATTTTGCTTTTCCTTCTGTTCGTTTTCCCCTGCTGGTCTTTTTAGGTTCGTTCCCTTTTTTCTCTCTCCCTCTCTCTCTCTCTTCTCTCTATCGTTCCGTTCCTGCTCCCAGCTGTTCCTATTCCCCTAATCAATCATTTAGTCTTCCCACACCTGTTCCCTATCTTTTCCCCTGATTAGAGTCCCTATTTCTCCCCTTGTTTTCCGTTTCTGTCCTGTCGGATCCTTGTATACTGTTCACCGTGCTGTGTCTTTGTATCGCCCTGTCGTGTCGTGTTTCCCTCAGATGCTGCGTGGTGAGCAGGTGTCTGAGTCTGCTACGGTCAAGTGCCTTCCCGAGGCAACCTGCAGTTCATTATCGAGTCTCCAGTCAGTTCTCGTGATTACGAGTGAAATTGTTTCTTATGCTTTATTACCGCTCCGATTTGTCTAGGAGTATTGCTATTTTCTTAAACTGGATTAAAGACTCTGTTTTCGCCAAGTCGCTTTTGGGTCCTCATTCACCCGCATAACACCATCCTCTCCTCCTCTACATCCTCTCCTCCTCCACTCTCTCAATCATCTCCTCTTCTACATCCTCTCCTCCACTAGCATTTGGTCATGTTTTTCTGGACTCTGAGAGAACCGGTGGACACGAGCCAAGGGAGACGTGGAGAGCCAGTCCCAACCAAGGCTCCAACCCAGGCCCCAGGCCCCAGCCCCCAGCCCAGGCCTCAGCCCAAGCCCCAGCCCAGGCAGGAGATACATGCCAGGTTTCTGAATGGAATTGTACATGATGTTGTGTTTTTAGCAGTTGTGTGTCTAAATTATGTACGTTATATGATCATATGAATCTTTTCCTGAAATTGTCAAGTATTGCAATAATTGAGGTGGGAAACTTTACAGTAAACATTTCCTCAAAGTATATTCAATCAGAAAACAGTGTGCTCTCCTTCCAAACATCCTCACATAATAATGTTATCATCCCTAAAGGACCTTTTATCTATGAAGGAAGTTACAGTATCTTAGGGAAGTTACATTATCTTAGGGAAGTTACAGTATCCTAAGGAAGTTACAGTATCTTATGGAAGTTACAGTATCTTAAGGAAGTTACAGTATCTTAGGGAAGTTACAGTATCTTAGGGAAGTTACAGTATCTTAGGGAAGTTACAGTATCTTAAGGAAGTTACAGTATCTTAGGGAAGTTACAGTATCTTAGGGAAGTTACAGTATCTTAAGGAAGTTACAGTATCTTAAGGAAGTTACAGTTACAGTATCTTAGGAAGTTACAGTATCTTAGGGGAAGTATCTTTACAGTATCTTTGGAAGTTACAGAGGAAGTTACAGTATCTTAGGAAGTTACAGTATCTTAGGGAAGTTACAGTATCTTAGGGAAGTTACAGTATCTTAAGGAAGTTACAGTATCTTACAGTATCTTAGGAAGTTACAGTATCTTAGGGAAGTTACAGTATCTTAAGGAAGTTACAGTATCTTAGGAAGGGAAGTTACAGTATCTTAGGGAAGTTACAGTATCTTAAGGAAGTTACAGTATCTTAGGGAAGTTACAGTATCTTAGGGAAGTTACAGTATCTTAGGGAAGTTACAGTATCTTAGGGAAGTTACAGTATCTTAGGGAAGTTACAGTATCTTAAGGAAGTTACAGTATCTTAGGGAAGTTACAGTATCTTAGGGAAGTTACAGTATCTTAAGGAAGTTACAGTATCTTAGGAAGTTACAGTATCTTAAGTTACAGTATCTTAGGGAAGTTACAGTATCTTAGGGAAGTTACAGTATCTTAGTTACAGTATCTTAGGGAAGTTACAGTATCTTAAGGAAGTTACAGTATCTTAGGGAAGTTACAGTATCTTAGGGAAGTTACAGTATCTTAGGGAAGTTACAGTATCTTAGGGAGGTTTTCGGTAATGCATTTTTCATTTTTATTAAACATTTCATTATGTTTCTCTAATCTCCAGGGTGGACCAAACAAATTAAATCCTTAATAAAATAATTTTCACCAATTGTCTGTGGAATGTGCCCTCGTTAAATTAATACTCCATGCCAATAAACTATTGATATCTTACTTCTTGAAAGTTGCTCTGACACCTGGGAGTCCTCTGAAAAAATAAAAAGAACCCCCCCCCCCCAAAAAAAAGAGAGAGAGAGAGACAGACAGACAGACAGATGGAGAGAGAGAGAGAGAGACAGACAGACAGATGGAGAGAGAGAGAGAGAGAGAGAGAGAGAGAGAGAGAGAGAGAGAGAGAGAGAGAGAGAGAGAGAGAGAGAGAGAGAGAGAGAGAGAGAGAGAGAGAGAGAGAGAGAGAGAGAGAGAGAGAGAGAGGGTGCAAATGTAATTATCATTTTGAACTCTTCTGTTTAGGATTTAAAAGTTAATTCTTAATTTGCGTTCGGAGTCCCAGACCAATGCAATGGTGGCGCAGTTGTCTGTGAAGAGATGATAGAATACTCAATGCACTGGCTTTCTTAATTGGAATAACAGTCCTAGACATATTGCTCAGATTATCTGTCCACAGAACAAGCTCACATTGTTTTCCTCAGCAGGTCTGACATTACTTACACACACAATATGAAAGAAATATTTTCTTTCTCACCAACTGTTCGCCTTTCTCCATTTTGCCCATCAGAAAGCAGCAACAGTGGAGGTCAGAAAACAGCACAACTTAAACAACCTGAGAACTGGCCAAAGTTATGATATCCATGTCAAAATCATGTTAATACACACAAGCAGACATAGTATGCACAATTCTGCGGTGTGTGTGTGCGCTTGATAATAATGGTGTCGGAGGAGATGGCTGTCGTTGTCACGTTCTGACCATCGTTCGTATGTGTTTTCCTTGTTTTAGTGTTGGTCAGGACGTGAGCTGGGTGAGCATTCTATGTTGTGTGTCTGGTTTGTCTATTTCTATGTTTGGCCAGATATGGTTCTCAATCAGAGGCAGGTGTTAGTCATTGTCTCTGATTGGGAACCATATTTAGGTAGCCTGTTTTGTGTTGGGTTTTGTGGGTGATTGTTCCTGTCTTTGTGTTTGTGGCACCAGATAGGACTGTTTTTTTTTTTTCACGGTTCTTGTTTTGTAGATTGTTGTACTTTCATCTTTATTAAAGATGCACAAAACTAACCACGTTGCATTTTGGTCCGCCTCTACTTCACCACAGGAGAACCGTTACAGAATCACCCACCAACCAAGGACCAAGCGGCGTGGTAAACAGAGGCAGCAGCAACAGCAGCAGCAGGAGAAGCGACAGGTGCAGAAGGAGCAACAGCAGCAGCAGCAAAGGCAGCAGCAGGAGAAGCAACAGAGGCAGCAGCAGCAGCAGCAGCAGCAGCAGTGGGAGAGGCTGCACTACTTGGAGAAATGGACTTGGGAGGAGATTCTAGACGGGAAAGGACCCTGGGCAGAGCCAGGGGAATATTGCCACCCCAAAGCCGAGCTGGAGGCAGCAAAAGCAGAGAGGCGGCATTATGAGGAGATAGCACGGCAGAGCGGATGGAAGCCTGAGAGTCAGCCCCAACAATTTCTTGGGGGGGAGGCACAGGGAGAGTGTGGCAGAGTCAGGAGTCAGACCTGAGCCAACTCCCCCTGTTTATCGTAAGGAGCCAAGGAGGAAACCAGAGCTGGTGTTGGAGGTGAGCGAAGCAGAGACGGTGAAGGAGTTAATGGGGAGATTGGAGGAGAGAGATATGAGGGAGTTGCTGTGTTGGTGCATGAGACACGGAATTCGCCCGACAGAGCGTGTTGAGGATTTGATGACACCTGGGTCAGCTCTCCATACTCGTCCTGAGGTGCGTGCTAGTCGGCTTGTGAAGATGGTGCTAGCCTCACGCACCAGGCCTCCTGTGCACCTCCCTACCCTTGCACGTCCGGTGCCAGCTCAGCGCTACAGTGCGCCTAGCAGTGCTAACCGTGGTGGGTGTGGTACTGGTCAGGCACCGTGCTATGCGGTGGAACGCACGGTGTCCCCAGTACGTGTGCTTAGCCTGGTACGCTACATCTCAGCACCTCACATCTGCCGGGCTAGACTGAAGATCCAGCCAGGGCGGTTGGTGCATCCTGTGCCACCTCCACACACCAGCCCTCCAGTGGCAGCTCCCCGGCACCAGGCTTTCTGTGCGTGTCCTCGGCCCAGTACCACCAGTGCCAGCACCACGCATCAGGCCTACAGTGCGCCTCGCCTCTCCAGCGCCACCAGTGCCGCCAGTCTGCCCAGTGCCGCCAGTGCCGCCAGTCTGCCCAGCGCCGCCAGTGCCGCCAGTCTGCCCAGCGCCGCCGGAGCCGCCAGTCTGCCCAGCGCCGCCAGTTTGCCCAGTGCCGCCAGTCTTCCCAGTGCCGCCAGTCTTCCCAGTGCCGCCAGTCTGCCCAGCGTCGCCAGTCTGCCCAGCGCCGCCAGTCTGCCCAGTGCCGCCAGTCTGCCCAGCGTCGCCAGTCTGCCCAGCGCCACCAGTGCCGCCAGTCTGCCCAGCGCCGCCAGAGCCGCCAGTCTGCCAGGATCAGTTAGATCCGCCAGTCAGCCAGGATCCGCCAGTCTGCCAGGATCCACCAGTCTGCCAGGATCCGCCAGTCAGCCAGGATCCACCAGAACTGCCAGTCAGCCAGGAGCTGCCAGTCAGCCAGGATCTGCCAGTCAGCCAGGATCCGCCAGTCAGCCAGGATCCGCCAGTCTGCCAGGATCCGCCAGTCTGCCAGGATCCGCCAGTCAGCCAGGATCCGCCAGTCTGCCAGGATCTGCTAGAACTGCCAGTCAGCCAGGATCCGCCAGTCAGCCAGGATCCGCCAGTCAGCCAGGATCCGCCAGTCAGCCAGGATCGGCCAGGATCCGCCAGTCGGCCAGGATCCGCCAGTCAGCCAGAATCCGCCAGTCAGCCAGAATCCGCCAGTCAGCCAGGATCTGCCAGAGCCGTCAGTCAGCAAGGATCCGCTAGTCAGCCAGGATCTGCCAGTCAGCCAGGATCTGCCGGAACCACCAGCCAGCCAGGATCTGGTAGATCCATCAACCTGCCTGAGCTTCCCCTCAGTCCCGAGCTTCCCCTCAGTCCCGAGCTTCCCCTCAGTTCCGAGCTTCCCCTCAGTTCCGAACTTCCCCTCAGTTCCGAGCTTCCCCTCAGTCCCGAGCTTCCCCTCAGTCCTGAGCTACCTCAGTCCAGAGCTGCCCCTCAGTCCAGTGGGGCCCGTTGTTAGGTTTCCTAGGCCAAGGTTAGCGGCGATGGTCGCCACTCAAGGGACACTAAGGAGGTGGACTAAGACAATTATGGAGTGGGGTCCACGTCCAGCGCCAGAGCCGCCACCGCGGACAGATGCCCACCCAGACCCTCCCCTATAGGTTTAGGTTGTGCGTTCGGAGTCCGCACCTTGGGGGGGGGGGGGGGTTCTGTCACGTTCTGACCATCGTCCGTATGTATTTTCCTTGTTTTAGTGTTGGTCAGGACGTGAGCTGGGTGGGCATTCTATGTTGTGTGTCTGTTTGTCTATTTCTATGTTTGGCCTGATATGGTTCTCAATCAGAGGCAGGTGTTAGTCATTGTCTCTGATTGGGAACCATATTTAGGTAGCCTGTTTTGTGTTGGGTTTTGTGTGTGATTGTTCCTGTCTTTGTGTTTGTGGCACCAGATAGGACTGTTTTGTTTTGTTCACGGTTCTTGTTTTGTAGATTGTTGTACTTTCATCTTTATTAAAGATGCACAAAACTAACCACGCTGCATTTTGGTCCGCCTCTACTTCACCACAGGAAAACCGTTACAGTCGTTTTACGGGCTCCTAACCAATTTTGCTATTATGTGTGTTTTTTTTCCATTATTTGTAACTTATTTTGTATATAATGTTTCTGCCACCATTTCTTATGACCGAAAAAGCTTCTGGATATCAGAAGAGCGATTACTCACAACGAACTGGACAAAGATTTTTTCTTTAGAGTCGGATGCAAAGGATTTACTCCAGATACCCAATCAGGCTCAAATCACCGTCATTCGCGTGAAGAGAAGATGCAGATATAGGGGATGCAAGTCCGGGTGCCTTGTGAGAATTCGTTGGCGAGTGGGTAACCCACCTCGAGCATCCGTCCTATTGGCCAATGTGCAATCATTGGAAAATGAACTGCATGAGCTCCGTTCAAGACTGTCATACCAATGGGACATAAAAAAAAATATTATTTTATATTTCACGAGTCGTAGCTGAACAACTAAAAGAATAATATACAGTTGCTGTTTTTTCCATGCATTGGCAAGACAGAACAGCAGCCTCTGGTATGACAATGGGTAGAGGTCTGTGTCTATTCGTCAATAACAGCTGGTGCCTAAAATCAAATATTAAGGAAGTCTCAAGGTTTTGCTCACCTGAGGTAGAGTTTCTCACGATAAGCTAAAGACCACACTATTTACCAACATAGTTTAATCTATATTTTTCGCAGCTGTCTATTTACCACCACAAACCGATGCTGGCACTAAGACCACACTCAACGAGCTGTATAAAGCCATAAGCAAACAAGAAAATGCTCATGCAGAGGCGGCGCTCCTAGTGGCCAGGGACTTTAATGCAGGGAAAAATCCATTAAAAAATAAATTTTACCTCAATTCTACCAGCATGTTACATGTGCAACAACAGGAAACAAAATTCTTGACCACCTTTACTCCACACTCAGAGACTCATACAAAGCCCTTCCTCACTCTCCATTTGGCAAATCTCAACATAGTTCTATCCTCCTGATTCCTCCTTACAAGCAAAAACAAAAGCAGGAAGTACCAGTGACTCGCTCAATACAGAAGTGGTCAGATCACGCGGATGCTAAGTTACAGGACTGTTTTGCTAGCATAGACTGGAATATGTTCCGGGATCCATCCGATGGCATTGAGGAGTATACCACATCAGTCACCGGCTTCATCAATAAGTACATCAATGATGTTGTCCCCACACTGAACGTAGGTACATACCCCAACCAGAAACCATGGATTACAGGCAAGATCCGCACTGAGCTAAAAGAGCTGCCTCTTACAAGGAGCAGGACACTAACCCGTACACTTGTAAGAACTCCCGCAATGCCCTCAGACGAACCATCAAACAGGCAAAGAGTAAATACAGAACTAAGATTGAATCCTACTACACCGGCTCAGGTGGCAGGGCTTGCAAACTATTACGGACAACAAAGGGAAGACAACTGTGTCGTGGAAATTTACTGTATTTACCAAATCATGAGAGCAAACCACACACAAGTCAGAGTTAGTTATCACAAAGTCAATATTTAATTATATGAGCTCCATCACAACTCTGTGACTCTCAGATAAATTCAGTGTCTATACATTAATTATCTGAGAGTCCCTTACACATTGCAACTGAGATCCTTTATAGCAATGACACACATAGCCAGACAGCATCGGCATAATTTATCGTTCAGCTTTGTCTCCTAAACTATGGTCTTTTCTCAAACTCAGAACCATAAACAAATCCTCCATATCAACAGGCATATATCAAATCCATCCTATCTTGACAAGATCACAGAGACACATTGACCGGCACACAGACATTGTGGAGCCAAGAGATACACGCTTGACCTCTCCCCTCTCTCCGGCCCAAATAACTTAATCTTGACAGAGAACAGATACTGCAACCCCGCCACAGTATTATACAAACACATTCTGATGAGACGTAACTTACAAACATATGATGAATATAAAACATATTACCTATGTTACCAACTAATTTTGATTATTCCCCAACACCAGCCATAAGCTTCCAAGCAACACAAGCCTACCAAACAAGCTAAATTACTGCTATGCACACTTCGATGCAAGCAACACAAGCCTACCAAACAAGCTAAATTACTGCTATGCACACTTCGAGGCAAGCAACACAAGCCTACCAAACAAGCTAAATTACTGCTATGCACACTTCGAGGCAAGCAACACAAGCCTACCAAACAAGCTAAATTACTGCTATGCACACTTCGAGGCAAGCAACACATGCATATTCTGGATGACTGTGTGATCACGCTCGCCATCGCCGATGTGAGTAAGACCTTGAAACAGGTCAACATTCACAAGGCCACAGAGCCAGACGGATTACCTGGACGTGTACTCCATGCATGCTCTGACCAACTGGCTTGTGTCTTCACTGACATTTTCAACCTGTCCATAGCTGAGTCTGTAATACCTACAGTGGCATGCAAAAATATTCACCCCCCTTGGCATTTTTCCTATTTTGTTGCCTTACAACCTGGAAATAAAATATATTTGGGGGGGGGGTTTATATTATTTGATTTATACAACATGCCTACCACTTTGAAGATGGAAAATATGTTTGATTGCTAAAAGCAAGAAATAACACACGAAAAACAGAACACTTGATCTTGCATAACTCATACTTTGTAGAGCCACCTTTTGCAGCATTTACAGCTGCAAGTCTCTTAGGGGTATGTCTCTATAAGCTTGGCACATCTAGCCACTGGGATTTTTGCCCATTCTTCAAGCAAAAACTGCTCCAGCTCCTTCAAGTTGGATGGGTTCTGCTGGTGTACTACAGATTTTCAATTGGATTGAGGTCTGGAATTTGACTAGGCCATTCCAAGCCATTTAAATGTTTCCCCTTAAACCACTTAAATGTTGTTTTGGCAGTATGCTTAGAGTCACTGTCCTGCTGGATGGTGAACCTCCGTCCTAGTCTCAGATTTCTGGAAGATAAACAGGTTTCCCTCAGGATTTTTCCTGTATTTAGTGCCATCCATCATTCCTTCTATTTTGACCAGTTCCCCAGTCCCGGCCTATGAAAAATATCCCCACAGCATGATTCTGCTACCACCATGCATCACTGTGTTCTCGGGGTGATGACAGGTGTTGGATTTGCACCATACATAACGTTTTCCTTGATGGTCATATAGCAAAAATGTTGTCTCATCTGACCAGAGTACTTTCTCCATATGTCTGGGGAGTCTCCCACACGCCTTTTGGTGAACACCAAACATGTTTTCTTATTTTTATCTTTAAGCAATGGCTTTTTTTCTGACCACTCTTCCGTAAAGCCCAGCTCTATGGAGTGTACGGCTTAAAGTGGTCCTATGGACAGATACTACAATCTCCGCTGTGGAGCTTTGCAGCTCCTTCAGGGTTATCTTTGGTCTCTTTGTTGCATCCCTGATTAATGCCCTCCTTGCCTGGTCCGATAGTTTTGGTGGGTGGCCCCATCTTGGCAGATTTGTTGTGGTGCCATATTCTTTCCATTTTTTAATAATGGATTTAATGGTGCTCTGTGGGATGTTCAAAGTATCTGATATTTTTCTATAACCCAACTGTGCTTCTCCACAACTTTTTCCTTGACCTGTTTGTAGAGCTCCTTGGCCTTCATTGTATGGCTTGCTTGGTGGTGCCCCCTGACAGTTAGATTGCACACAGGTGAACTTTATTTAACTAATTATGTGACTTCTGATGGTAATTGGTTGCACCAGATCTTATTTAGGTGATTCATAGCAAAGGGGGTGAATACATACACACACCCCTTTTTTTTTCTTTTTTCTTTTTTTTAAACAAGTCATTTTTAAAATTTCTCTTCACCAATTTGGACTATTTTATGTATGTCCATTACTTGAAATCCAAATAAAATCCATTTAAATTACAGGTTGTAATGCAACAAAATATGAAAAATGCCAAGGGGGATGAATACTTTTGCAAGGCACTGTGCCCAAGAACACCAAGGTAACTTGCCTAAATGACAACCGACCCGTTGCACTCACATCTGTAGCAATAAAGTGCTTTGAAAGGCTGATCAAGGCTCATATCAATACCATCATCCTAGAAACCCTAGACCAACCTTAATTTGCATACCGTCCCAACAGATTCACAGATGATGCAATCTCTATTGCACTCAATACTGTTCTTTCCCACCTGGACAAAAGGAAATTCTATGTGAGAATGCTATTCGTTGACTACAGCTCAGCATTCAACACCATAGTGCCCTCAAAGCTAATCACTAAACTAAGGACCCTGGGACTAAACAGCTCCCTCTGCAACTGGATCCTGAACTTCCTGATGGGCCGCCGCCAGGTAGTAATGGTATACACCAACACATCTGCCAAGTTGAACCTCAACACGGGGTCCCCTCACGGGTGTGTGCTTAGTCCCCTCCTATACTCCCTGTTCACCCATGACTGCGTGGCCAAGCACGACTCCAACACCATCATTAAGAGACCTGGAAGTGTGGTGCCAGGAAAACAAGTTCTCCCTCAATGTGAGCAAGACAAAGGAAATGATCGTGGACTACAGGAAAAGATGGGCCAAGCACACCCCCATTCTCATCGACGGGGCTGTAGTGGAGCAGGTTGAGAGCTTCAAGTACCATGATGTCCACATCACCAACAAACTAACATGGTCCAAATACACCAAGACAGTTGTGAAGAAGACACAACAACGCCTATTCCCCCTCAGGAGACTGAAAATATTTGCCATGGGTCCTCAGATCGTCAAGAAGTTCTACAGCTGGACCATCAAGAGCATCCTGACCGGTTGCATCACCGCCTGGTATGGCAACTGCTCGGCCTCCGACCTCAAGATGCTACAGAGGGTAGTGCGTATGACCCAGTACATCTCAGGGGCCAAGCTTCCTGCCATCTAGGACCTCTATGCCAGTTGTCAGAGGAAGGCCCTAAAAATGGTCAAACTCCAGCCACACTAGTCATAGACTGTTCTCTCTACTACCACACGGCAAGCGGTACCGGAGCGCCAAGCCTAGGTCCAAGAGGCTTCTGAGCAGCTTCCACCCCCAAGCCATAATACTGCTGAACAGCTACTCAAATGCCTACCCGGACTATTTGCGTTGATCCCCCCCTTTTTTATGCTGCTGCTACTTGCAGTTTATTATCTATTATCTACGCATAGTCACTTTACCTCTATCTAAATGTACATATTACCTCAATTACCTCTAATAACTTATGCCCCCGCACATTGACTTGGTACTGGTACCCCCTGTATATAACCACGTTATTCTTATTTTATTGTTGCTCTTTTATTTTTTACTTTAGTTCATTTAGTAAATATTTTTTCTTAACTCTTTTTTTTACTACATTGTTGGTTAAGGACTTGTAAGTAAGCATTTCACGGTAAGGTATTTGGCTGTATTCGGGGCATATGACAAATACAATTTGATTTGATTTTGGTTGATGTATGTACGCATGTGTCTGGGTGTGCGCGCACTGTCGTGTTTGTGTGTGTGTGCAAGCGTGTGTACCATAGTGTGTGTGCAGCAGTGTGTGTCCACGTCTGTGGGTTAGGGAGGGTGGGTGAAGATGTGATATTAGCTAGGGGGCATTCAATTCCATGCCACTGACCTTTCTCTGGTCTCTGGGCTCACGGCCCCATGCCATTAGTGCTCCGGAGAGGCTTTTAACCAAAATCTAATCTCGTCTGCATCTGATCTGTCCATTTCAGAACGCTGGTTTAACACCCCCCCCCCCCCCCACACACACACACACACACACACACACACACACACACACACACACACACACACACACACACACACACACACACACACACACACACACACACAAACACACACACACATCCTCCGCGCCTCTCCACCATAGAGCCATCTTTGTAACCAACCCTCAGCAACAGGAAGTGCCCGGTCGGCTGTAATTTCTTCAAAGCAGCTATAGCCTCCTTCCTACTCCCCACTCCTCTCTCTTCTCTCCTCTCTCCCCTGTCCCCTCTCCTCTCTGCCCACAACCCACTCCTCTCTCTTCTCTCCTCTCTCCCCTGTCCCCTCTCCTCTCTGCCCACAAACACTCCTCTCTCTTCTCTCCTCTCTCCCCTGTCCTGTCTGTCCACTATCCCACTCCTCTCTCTTCTCTCCTCTCCCCCTGTCCTCTCTGTCCACTCCCCACTCCTCTCTCCCCTGTCCCCACTCCTCTAATCTCCCTACTCTCCTCTCCTCTCTCCCACTCGCCTCTCTCTTCTCTCTTCTCTCCTCTCTCCTCTGCCCACTCCTCTCTCCTCTGTCCCCTCTCCACTCCCCTCTTTCTTCTCCCCTCTCCCAACTCCTCTCTCCCCTCTCTTCGCTTTCCCCAGTACCCTATCTGCTCAATCTTTATATTGTATCTTCTCAAGCTCTCTCATTTTTATTAGGTGAGGTAGTGACTTAAAATACAGACATGAACTCCACTAAACACAATATATATATATATATATATATATATATATATATATATATATATATATATATATATATATATATATATATATATATATATATATATATATATATATATATTTTTTTTGGGGGGTGAGGGGGGGTAAAATAATTACAATAATTTGTACACTGCAAATTGACCAGAACTATGTCCAAAAAGAGATGGTATTAAAAATACCTTGATTACGTTGAGACACAATTGCATCTCTGTTTTTATTTGTGGGAATACTTTGGAACATATTTCTGAAGTTAAACACATTTTTTGCTGAATTCCTGATGATTTTAGTATTTTGACAATCCAAATAACATTTGCATGATACATCTCCAAACAGCTTCCGAGTGGCACAGCGGTCTAAGGCACTGCATCTCAGTGCTAGAGGTGTCACTACAGACCCTTGTTCGATTCCAGGCTGTATATCAAATCAAAGTGTGTTTGTCACATGCACCGAATACAACAGTTGTAGACCTTACAGTGAAATCCTTACTGACAGGCCCTAACCAACAGTGCCATTTTTAAGTAAAAAATTGGTATTAGGTGAACAATCGATAAGTAAGGAAATATACAGGCACCGGTTAGTCGGGCTAGTTGAGGTAGTATGTACATGTAGGTATAGTTAAAGTGACTATGCATATATGATAAAGAGAGAGTAGCAGCTGCGTAAAAGAGGCGTTGGCAGATGATGGTTGGCGGGACACATTTACATTACATTTAAGTCGTTTAGCAGACGCTCTTATCCAGAGCGACTTACAAATTGGTGCATTCACCTTATGACATCCAGTAGAACAGTCACTTTACAATAGTGCATCTAAATCTTAAAGGGGGGGGTGGGAAGGATTACTTATCCTATCCTAGGTATTCCTTAAAGAGGTGGGGTTTCAGGTGTCTCCGGAAGGTGGTGATTGACTCCGCTGTCCTGGCGTCGTGAGGGAGTTTGTTCCACCATTGGGGGGCCAGAGCAGCGAACAGTTTTGACTGGGCTGAGCGGGAACTGTACTTCCTCAGTGGTAGGGAGGCGAGCAGGCCAGAGGTGGATGAACGCAGTGCCCTTGTTTGGGTGTAGGGCCTGATCAGAGCCTGGAGGTACTGAGGTGCCGTTCCCCTCACAGCTCCGTAGGCAAGCACCATGGTCTTGTAGCGGATGCGAGCTTCAACTGGAAGCCAGTGGAGAGAGCGGAGGAGCGGGGTGACGTGAGAGAACTTGGGAAGGTTGAACACCAGACGGGCTGCGGCGTTCTGGATGAGTTGTAGGGGTTTAATGGCACAGGCAGGGAGCCCAGCCAACAGCGAGTTGCAGTAATCCAGACGGGAGATGACAAGTGCCTGGATTAGGACCTGCGCCGCTTCCTGTGTGAGGCAGGGTCGTACTCTGCGGATGTTGTAGAGCATGAACCTACAGGAACGGGCCACTGCCTTGATGTTAGTTGAGAACGACAGGGTGTTGTCCAGGATCACGCCAAGGTTCTTAGCGCTCTGGGAGGAGGACACAATGGAGTTGTCAACCGTGATGGCGAGATCATGGAACGGGCAGTCCTTCCCCGGGAGGAAGAGCAGCTCCGTCTTGCCGAAGTTCAGCTTGAGGTGGTGATCCGTCATCCACACTGATATGTCTGCCAGACATGCAGAGATGCGGTCGCCACCTGGTCATCAGAAGGGGGAAAGGAGAAGATTAATTGTGTGTCGTCTGCATAGCAATGATAGGAGAGACCATGTGAGGTTATGACAGAGCCAAGTGACTTGGTGTATAGCGAGAATAGGAGAGGGGCTAGAACAGAGCCCTGGGGGACACCAGTGGTGAGAGCGCGTGGTGAGGAGACAGATTCTCGCCACGCCACCTGGTAGGAGCGACCTGTCAGGTAGGACGCAATCCAAGCGTGGGCAGCGCCGGAGATGCCCAACTCGGAGAGGGTGGAGAGGAGGATCTGATGGTTCACAGTATCGAAGGCAGCCGATAGCAGAGGAGAGAGAGTTAGCTTTAGCGGTGCGGAGCGCCTCCGTGATACAGAGAAGAGCAGTCTCAGTTGAATGACTAGTCTTGAAACCTGACTGATTTGGATCAAGAAGGTCATTCTGAGAGAGATAGCGGGAGAGCTGACCAAGGACGGCACGTTCAAGAGTTTTGGAGAGAAAAGAAAGAAGGGATACTGGTCTGTAGTTGTTAACATCGACACAATGCAGATAGTCCGGGTAGCCAATTTGCGGGGGCACCAGTTGGCCGGGTTAATTGAGGTAGTTGGTACATGCATGTGTAATTAAAGTGACTATGCATTTATGGTAAACAGAGAGTAGCAGCAGCACAAAAGAGGGGTTGTGGGGGCACACAATGCAAATAGTCCGGGTGGCCATTTGATTACCTGTTCAGGAGTCTTATAGCTTGGGGGTAAAAGCTGTTGAGAAGCTTTTTGGTCCTAGATTTGGCGCTCTGGTACTGCTTGCCATGCGGTAGTAGAGAGAACAGTCTATGACTGGGATGAGTGGGGTCTTTGACAATTTTTAAGACCTTCCTCTGACACGGCCTGGTGTAGAGGTCCTGGATGGCCGGAAGCTTAGCCCCAGTGATGTACTGGGCCGTACACACTACCCTCTGTAGTGCCTTGCGGTCGGAGGCCGAGCAGTTGCCATACCAGGCAGTGATTGGTCATGATTGAGAGTCCAATAGGGCGCCGCACAATTAGCCCAGCGTCGTCCGGGTTAGGGTCGGGCCGTTATTGTAAATAAGAATTTGTTCTTAACTAACTTGCCTAGTTAAATAAAGGATAAATACATTTAAAAAATACATGTAAAATGTTAAATTCACAATCTCTAATTGTGTCTATCTCCCAAGACATCAAACTCCCAATTTAAAACTGGCTCAGTAGGATCATACTCTTTCAAACAAATAACAAAGCTTCTGTAAATAGTGACTAAATATGTAGATAACATCACTAGTATAAATACTTTTCTTCTCCCCTATAATAATTTTTTTGACCTTGGCTGCATCCCAAAAGGCACCCTAATTCTTTATTTTTGCACCTGTTTTGACCAGAGCCATTCAGGCCCCGGTCTAAAGTACAGAACTACAGTATATAGTGAAAGGGCTGCCATATGGGACGTATACCTTCTCTCATTAATTTTAACGGTATGGCTTGAGCTGCAACGCAGATACGTCCTATATCACCATAAATCTTATGAGATACAATGGCACTGAAGTAAAATTATATTACATAGGCCTTTGCCAAAAAGGCAATTTTATTAATATCGTAAACAAAATCATTTCAAACAAGAACCTGGCCCCTTCTAAACTCTGAAGAAGAAAACAGAACAACACACACTAAGAAATTCCTCAGAGTTCTAGGGTTCTAGAGGTAGGCGCTAGCTACATTTAGCGTCAGCAGACTCCCTGACTCTGTGAGTAGTGTGACTGTCACTCAATGACTTTGGCTGGCGTTTTGGTGACAGAAACAGGAGTAGTCCTGCTGTGGGTCCCAAATGGCACCCTATTCCTTTCTATGGGCCCTGGTCAAAAGTAGTGCACTATAAACGGAATAGAGTGCTGTCTGGGACGTTGCCTTGGGCTCTGAACTTTCCAGCCAGCCAGCCTGTGGATAATTGAGATGTAATATTCCGGCGTGATCGATCGCCACTGACCAGGATCAATAGGCAAGCGAGAAGAGAAGGAGAGCGTGAGAGAAGAGAAGAGGGATTTGAGTGGCATGGGGAGCGATCTGGTTGACAGGAAGCAAGAGGTCACCCAACACGAGACAGAGGCCACGGACAAGACAGAGAGAGAGAGAGAGAGAGAGAGAGAGAGAGAGAGAGAGAGAGAGAGAGAGAGAGAGAGAGAGAGAGAGAGAGAGAGAGAGAGAGAGAGAGAGAGAGAGAGAGAGAGAGAGAGAGAGAGAGAGAGAGAGAGAGAGAGAGAGAGAGAGAGAGAGAGAGAGAGAGAGAGAGAGAGAGAGAGAGAGAGAGAGAGAGAGAGAGAGAGAGAGAGAGAGAGAGAGAGTGAAAGAGAGAGAAAGATAGAACTGTATTAGGATCGTATTCAACGTTACACAATTTAAACAAACGTCTTCGACAACATTATATTACAGATTATTCAGCATAATAATTAATTGCCACTATATTATTATAATAAAGTATTATATTAAAGAGTATTCTGATTAATTGAGGGGCATTGCTCAATAGAAAAACACACTCAGCAACACATCCTGTGTAGACAATAGACCTGTAACATGTTGACAAGTGACCCTATATGTCTTATAAGTCAATAAATACTGTGTTCCTCCATTCCTTCAATCAGTGTAATTTCTCGTTCAGCCTGCCTCCTTGATCTGCCCCCAGCCATCTCATCTCAGCGTTCTTTCAGCAGCCTGCCAGCCTGCCTCCTTGATCTGCCCCCAGCCATCTTACCTCAACGTCCTTTCACCAGCTTGCCTGCCTGCCTGCCTGCCTGCCTGCCTGCCTGCCTGCCTGCCTGCCTGCCTGCCTGCCTGCCTGCCTGCCTGCCTGCCTGCCTCCTTGATATGCCCCCAGCCATCTCACCTCAGCGTCCTTTCACCAGCCTGCCAGCCTGCCTCCTTGATCTGCCCCCAGCCATCTTACCTCAGCGTTCTTTCAGCAGCCTGCCAGCCTGCCTCCTTGATCTACCCCCAGCCATCTCACCTCAGCGTCCTTTCACCAGCCAGCCAGCCTTCCAGCCTGCCAGCCTGCCAGCCTGCCAGCCTGCCTCCTTGATCTGCCCCCAGCCATCTCACCTCAGCGTCCTTTCACCAGCCGGCCAGCCTGCCTGCCTGCCTGCCTGCCTGCCTGCCTGCCTGCCTGCCTGCCTGCCTGCCTGCCTGCCTGCCTGCCTGCCTGCCTGCCTGCCTGCCTGCCCCTCCATTTCCAAACTATTACACGGCTCTGCTCAGATGAAGCACGTCCATATATTCTTAAAGGGCTGGTTTAACTTAATCATTAGGTTAACAAGCTCCCTGCCCTCCAAATGATGATCCTCTGAATTGGAGGGATTTGTTCTGGAAGGTGAGCCAATAACAGGATGGGCACAAAAATGCAGGATAGGAGACGCCGATCAGCTCGCCGACTATATTTGGAACAGAATAATCAGGGAAATTACTTTGCATATTTAATCACTGTGAAAAGAAAGATAGAGAAACACAGTCGCATGGACACACTGAGACCCTCACTGAGAAGCACACACACACACACACACACACACACACACACACACACACACACACACACACACACACACACACACACACACACACACACACACACACACACACACACACATACATATGTTTAGAAAGGTATAATGTAGTAATAATGCGTTGTCTATTGTAGTGATCACAAAAATGTTGAGGTAAACAAAGTATCAATAGACACTGTAATTATATTGACCAATTACAGTTCTATAGCAGAGACCCTCTCAAGAAACTCTTACCATTACAAAGGTCCCTGATATCAAAATGGTTAATTGTCTTTATTCCCTTCAACACTCCAACCAATATAATATGCAAATAGCTGTGCCTGTATTTTTAAGACTGCAATATGTTGTATTTATTTTATTCTAATACTGCTGAATGCCCATACATGTTTTCTTAAAGACCATCTGCTCTACATGTTTGACCTGCTCTGAAATGCATGTATATGCTAATTAATTAGCATAGCTGGAGAAGCAATTATTACACAGTGTTTTTTCTCTTCTTTCTCCCCTTCAATGGCACTTGAGCATCCTTCATTAGCTTTGATGTGCTAGAGATTGCATGGGGATCCTAGGAGTGCCAATCCACATCTGTCCATACTGTTGCTCAAACAGACCGCAGAGGAGAGAGGAGAGAAGCTGTGGAGAGGAGAGAGGAGAGAAGCTGTGGAGAGGAGCTGGGCACACACAGTGAAGACTAGTGTTCAGAGGCCATCTGCTGTTCATTCTCACACCGACACCGTGTCTGTGTTTCATGCTACGTATCAATGTACACACACACATACACAAGCACACACACACGGACACGTAGATGCACACACACACACAGCCATGTCTTACAGCTTCCGGCCTTTGATGGAGTCAGGCGGGCTAGGCAGTCAGGTCCATTAATCCTGTGGAACTCCCTCTCCCTCTTTACAATGGCAGGTTCAAATTACTGTCAACACTGCAGTCAAGATTAGTATCTTTGCGTCACTCACAAGGTTATACGCGTGTAGGTTCCTAAACTTAGCGTGTACCCTATAATCTCATTCAAATTTCTCAAATCGGTTTAATAAGAACAATTTTAGTATGTGTCATAATGAACAAAACTGAATGAATAGTATTATTCTAATCCTGTCAAGTGGTGATTCATATTGTATGATCATGTTCAAATCTTTACATGTAGGCATGTGCAACATACAACTGTTCTGGGAAAGCCAGTCATCGTGCAGCAGTAGGACTTGTGTGTATTCTATACACAGGTGAAACTTGGAGAACATGACATTAGTTAACTACTAGCTACCGACACATAGACAAGGAGACGAGGAATGCTCATGACTGATGTCTGCTGTAAATTTTCAAGAATGATGTACTGCAGTGGAGGCTCCTCAGAGGAGTAAGGGGAGGACTATCTTCCTCAATGAATTTCACAAAAATAAAAATAGTTATTTTAAGATTAAACTATACTAAATATATTCATGTCACCAAATAATTGATTTATTCACACTGTTTTGCAATGAAGGTCTACAGTAGCCTCAACAGCACTCTGTAGGGTAGCACCATGGTGTAGCCGGAGGACAGCTAGCTTCCGTCCTCCTCTGGGTACATCGACTTCAATTCAAAACCTAGGAGGCTCATGGATCCCTTTCCATAAACTTACACAGTAACTACAGTGGGGAGAACAAGTATTGGATACACTGATGATTTTGCAGGTTTTCCTACTTACAAAGCATGTAGAGGTCTGTAATTTTTATCATAGGTACACTTATACTGTGAGAGACGGAATCTAAAACAAAAATCCAGAAAATCACATTGTATGATTTTTAAGTAATTCATTAGCATTTTATTGCATGACATAAGTATTTGATCACCTACCAACCAGTAAGAATTCCGGCTCTCACAGACATGTTAGTTTTTCTTTAAGTATCCCTGCTGTTCTTCACTCATTACCTGTATTAACTGCACCTGTTTGAACTCGTTACCTGTATAAAAGACACCTGTCCACACACTCAATCAAACAGACTCCAACCTCTCCACAATTGCCAAGACCAGAGAGCTGTGTAAGGACATCAGGGATAAAATTGTAGACCTGCACAAGGCTGGGATGGGCTACAGGACAATAGGCAAGCAGCTTGGTGAGAAGGCAACAACTGTTGGCGCAATTATTAGAAAATGGAAGAAGTTCAAGATGACGGTCAATCACCCTCGGTCTGGGGTTCCATGCAAGATCTCACCTCGTGGGGCATCAATGGTCATGAGGAAGCTGAGGGATCAGCCCAGAACTACACGGCAGGACCTGGTCAATGACCTGAAGAGAGCTGGGACCACAATCTCAAAGAAAACCATTAGTAACACACTACGCCGTCATGGATTAAAATCCCGCAGCGCACGCAAGGTCCCCCTGCTCAAGCCAGCGCATATCTAGGCCCGTCTGAAGTTTGCCAATGACCATCTGGATGATCCAGAGGAGGAATGGGAGAAGGTCATGTGGTTTGATGAGACAAAAGTAGAGCTTTTTGGTCTAAACTCCACTCGCCGTGTTTGGAGGAAGAAGAAGGATGAGTACAATCCCAAGAACACCATCCCAACCGTGAAGCATGGAGGTGGAAAAATCATTATTTGGGGATGCTTTTCTGCAAAGTGGACAGGATGACTGCACCGTAATGAAGGGAGGATGGATGGGGCCATGTATCGCGAGATCTTGGCCAACAACCTCCTTCCTTCAGTAAGAGCATTGAAGATGGGTCGTGGCTGGGTCTTCCAGCATGACAAAGATCTGAAACACACAGCCAGGGCAACTAAGGAGTGGCTCCGTAAGAAGTATCTCAAGGTCCGGGAGTGGCCTAGTCAGTCTCCTTACCTGAACCCAATAGAAAATCTTTGGAGGGAGCTGAAAGTCCGTATTGCCCAGCGACAGCCCCGAAACCAGAAGGATCTGTAGAAGGTCTGTATGGAGGAGTGGGCCAAAATCCCTGCTGCAGTGTGTGCAAACCTGGTCAAGAACTACAGGAAACGTATGATCTCTGTAATTGCAAACAGAGGTTTCTGTACCAAATATTAAGTTCTGCTTTTCTGATGTATCAAATACTTATGTCATGCAATAAAATGCAAATGAATTACTTAAAAATCATACAATGTGATTTTCTGGATTTTTGTTTTAGATTCCGTCTCTCACAATTGAAGTGTACCTATGATAAAAAAATACAGACCTCTACATGCTTTGTAAGTAGGAAAACCTGCAAAATCAGCAGTGTATCAAATACCACTGTATGACAACTTCAGGAGGATTTCCTCCAACCTATCAGAGCTCCTCCTGATGAATTGACATGTTGTCCACCCAATCAAAGGATCAGAGAATGACTCTAGTACTAAAAGCATAAGCTACACCAAGCTAGCACTGCAGTGCATAAAATGTGGTGAGTAGTTGACTCAAAGAGAGAGAAAGACAATAGTTGAACGGTTTTGAACAAATTCATTTCTTCAAAAGTGAAGGAGAAGCAAGAGAGAGAGAGAGATTTCCTCATTTTCACTTTCAAATATCTAGCAAATGCAGCTAGCTAGTTTAGCCTACTCAAACACCTGGCTCAAACCAAGGGATGCTATATTTGCTAGTTGGCTATGACTATACAACACAACACTGGAACAGTTCCAAGTAAAGGTAAGCATTTGGTTTTACTAATTTATTGCCACCGGGGTCCACCGATGTAACTGCTAAACTTCTTACTGACTGTACTCTGTAACATTACTGCATGATTGTAGCAGTTTTACTAACACGTTAGTTCTATTAGCTATGTTGACTATGATGTTACTTTAGATAATATGGTGACAATGATGTAGGCTGTGTGTAGCGGTTATGATATGGTTTGGGTTGGAAAGGTTTTTTTGCCTGGTCAGACAGCTGACGTGTTGTGCATTGAAGTCCACAAGTGAAGGTAAGAGGTGAGAGGAGAGCACATAGATGAGAGAAGGAATACAACGTGGCTGCTATGAATGTGAACTGTGTTTACGCGTCATCAGGGGTAAATTCTTTTTGCCGAATCTGTTGAAAAATTGTGAAAAAAACAGGGATAAACATACCTGTAATTTGTTCAATAGAAACTCTCATTTGCAACTGTTGGACTAACGATTACCCCCTATATCAGCTAGATGCAGGCAAGAGTCTGCAAGGCGGTATTGAATGTGTCACTGTCTGTCATCTCCCCCCCAAAAAAATCCCCTGTGTGCACCTACGTTATAAACTTTCATTCATAGGCTAGGTTGTTACAACCTCATGATGGGTATAGGGAAAATTTGAGTAACATGTAGTAGCCTAAACCTATCGATGTTACATTGAACTGGGTGAATGGAATATGAATGAGAGTCATCCAATATGCTGTAATAAAGATAAAAAACAATCGCCACTGATGTACTGTATATTTCCCTAAATCTCAACTCTGGACCTTAAAGCCAGGGACAGATTTAGACCTCAGACACCATGTGTGTGCAATTAATAACCAGGTAGAACAGAAAACCAGCAGGCTTTGGAACTCATAGGGTAAGAGTTGACTACCCCTGGTATATGTGTCTGTAGTATGTATTGTGTCTGTGCATGTGTATACTGTCCATGACACGTAGAGCCATGTGAATACATACAGCATCAACACACATATGAGCAGTGAATGTTTAGAAATTTCCTCTGGTCACCCTACACTGAACAGATGAACAAACAATGGCCTTTTTAAATGTGCTACCTAGCCTCCTCCATCTCCAACACCACCGCATGCATATTCATGGTAGAGACTTGCCTTGCCAGATACACGGTGGTGCCGCGGGGATGAGGCGTGCTTGTCGGAGTGTGTCACGTTTCCAGACCAGCAATTTTTTTTGATTAAAGTCCCTTATCCGTTTTTATCATGCATATCCTCTCTGATTAAAGTGATCTGAGGCTGACACTGACAATGTCAGAGGGAACTGGGGATCCTGTACACAACAACCCTCAAACACTACCACATACAACCACCCTCAAACACTACCACACACAACCACACAAAAGTACTACCACACACAACCACCCTCAAACACTAACACACACAACCACCCTCAAACAGAAACCACACAACCACCCTCAAACACTACCACACACAACCACACAAAAGTACTACCACAGACGACCACCCTCAAACACCACTGTACACAACCACCCCTGAACACTACCACACACAACCACCCCAAACACTACAACACACAAACACCATCAAACACTAACACACAAACAAACAAATACTACAACACACAAATACCCTCAAACACAATCCAACACTACCACACTAAAACACTACCGTACTCAACAACCCTCAAACATTACCACACACAATCACCACCAAACACTACAGTACACAACCACCCTCAAATACAACAAAAAACAACCACCCTCAAACTACCACAGACAAGCACACTCAAACACTACCACACACAAACACCAACACACAACAACCTACAAATACTACTGAACAAAACCACCCCAAAACAATACCACACACAACAACCTTCAGACACTACCACACACAACCACTGTTAAACACAACCACATACAAGCACCCGTAACACTACCAAACACAACCAAATACTACTGTACTCAACTACTCTCAAACAATACCATACACAACCACCCTCAAAGATAACGAACACAACCACACTCAAATGCTACTGTACTCAACCACCCTCAAACATTACCACAAACAATCACCACCAAATACTACTATACACAACCACCCTCAAACACTACTGTCCCCAACCATTGTCAAAAAGTATTACAATCAACCACCCTAAAAACTATCACACACAAACAACCTCAAACAAAACCACACACAACCACCCTTAAAAACTACTGAAACACAACCACACACAACTGCCCTTAAATGCTACCAAACACAACCACCCTCAAACATTAATTACACACACAACCACCCTCAATCACTACCAAACACTATCACAAACACCCTCCAACACAACCAAACACAACCACCCACAAAACTACCATACAAACCACCCTCAAGCTCTACCACCCACAACCACCCTCAAACACTACCATATTCAAACACCCTCAAACACAACCACACCAAACATTACCACACACACACAACCACCAACAAACACAACCACACACAACCTCCCCAAATACTATCACACAAACACCCTCAAACAATACCACACAAAACCACCCTTAAATACTACTGAACAAAACCATTCACAACCACCCTCAATCACTGCCACACACAACCACCCTTAAACACAACCACACACAACCTCCCTCAAACGCTACCAAATACAACCACCCTCAAACACAACCAAACACTACCACATACATCCACCCTCAAACAGTACCACACACAACAACCCTCAAACACAACCACAACAAACCAATCACAACCACCCTCAAACACTACCACACATATCCACCCCCAAACACTACCGTATACAACCACCCTCAAATACTGCATCAAACAACCACCCCAAACATTACAACACACAACCACCCTCAAACACTACCAAAGATAAACAACACCAAACACTACCAGACACAACCATTCCAAACAATACCACATACAACCACCATCAAACACTACCACAAACATCCTCCCCAAACACAACAACACACAAACAGCCTCAAACAGTACCAGACACAAGCACACTCAAACACCGCAAAATACTACCAACACACAGCCACACTCAAACATTACTTCACACAACCACCCTCAAACACTACCGTACCAAACCACCGTGAAATACTACTACAAACAACGACCCTAAACACTATTACAATCAACCACCCTAAAAACTATAACACACAAACACCCTAAAAAAAACACACCCTCAAAAACTACTGAACAAAACCACCAACAAACACTACCACATACAATCACCCTTAAACACAACCATACACAAACTCCATCAAACAATACCACACACAATCTCCCTCAAGCACTACCTTACACAACCACCCACAAATACTCATAGAAACAACCACCCTCAAACACTACCACACACAACCACCCTCAAACACTACCACACACATCCACCCTCAAATACCACCACAACCAACCACCCTAAAAAACACTACCACAGATAACCACCACCAAACACTACCACACACATCCACCCCAAACACTACAACACAACACCCGCAAACAAATACTACTGGACAAAACCACCAACAAACACTACCACATACAACAACCCTTAAATACAACCACACACAACCACCATCAAACAATACCACACACAATCTCCCTCAAGCACTACCTTACACAACCACCCTAAAATACTACTCGAAACAACCACCCTCAAACACTGTCACACAACCATCCCAAACAGTACCACACACAACCACCCCAAATACTATCACATACAACATCCCTCAAACAATACCACACTACCACCATCAAACAATACCACACACAATCTCCCTCCAGCACTACCTTACACAACCAACCTCAAACACTACCACACACAATCATACCAAACATTACCACATACAACCACCCTCAAATACTACCACAAATAAACACCCTCAAACATTAACACACACACTTTCACACATAACCACCACGAAACACTGTCACATGCAACCACCCCAAACACTACTGTACACAACCACCCCAACCACTACTGTACATAACCTCCCCCAACCACTACTGTACATAACCTCCCCCAACCACTACTGTACATAACCTCCCCCAACCACTACTGTACATAACCTCCCCCAACCACTACTGTACATAACCTCCCCCAACCACAACTGTACACATCCAACCCCAAACACTACCATACACAACCACCCCCAACTCTACTGTATGCAACCACCCCAAACTCTACCACACACAACCTCCCCCAACACTACTGTACACAACCACCCAAACACTACCACCCTAAAACACTATAACCACCCCAAACACTACTGCACATAACCACCACCAACCACTACTGTACAAAGCCACCACCAACACTACCACACACAACCACCCTCAGACACTACTGTACACAACCACCCCCAAACACTACCTACTGTACACAACCACCCCCAAAACTACCACCCCAAACACAACTCTGCACAACCATCCCAAACACACATACACAGAGACCTTTAAAACCTGTTCAGGATACCACGATTTACTGCCCCTTCTGGAGGATTTGGGTACCCATATAAAACAGGATAAAAAAAATTCAAAAGTTGCTAATATTTGCATATAAAAAATATTATCGAATAGAAAACACTCTAACAATTCTAAAACCGTTTAAATTTTGTCTCTATGTAAAGCAGAAGTGTCAGGGCATGCATTCTCCCAAAATCTCTCTTGTAATGGAAAAAGTTGCCCCTGCTTTGACGTCATCTTTAACGCACTTCCCAAAAGGCTACCGCTCTGGGAACAGTTTCTACGTGTTCAGCGTGAAGGCTGCCTTCTTTGGGGCTTGTCAGTGTGTGAATTGCGCGCTCACGAGACGTTGAGCGTGCCGAAAGGTCTCGGTCACGCCAAAAAAATAGTGCCCTGTATGCGCGCTCTGCACATTTTCTCTCTTTCCCTCAGGATCGATTAAAAGACGTGTGTGTTTCGCTTCGTCCTCACAATTGCTGTAGCCCTTTATAACATGTTAAAGCTTAATTATGAACATAGTTTGACAAGTTTACTCGACATATGATATATATTTTCGACGTTTTGGTGTGCAACCACAATTTTGCCTACATTTTTACCAAAATCAGGCTATTTTGAGAACCGAAAGACGCAGACTTGAAAACTGAACGCTAATTTGGTGAGTATAATCCCTTACAGGTCTTCTGATGGAAGAACAGCAAAAGTAAGGGAATATTTATGTATTAATTTTGAGTTTCTATCGACTCCAAGATAGAGGAGTCATTATGCTAATGTGGGAGCGCCGACTCCCTATTATAGCCTAGTAAACGCAAAATGTAATGTTATAAATAAAAGTAACACAGCGTTTGCATTTAGAAGAAGTGTATCTTCCTATACATATGTAAAACATGCATATTTAGTCAAAGTTTATGATGTGTATTCCTTGTTAGCTGACGTTATCTGCCGGAGCTATTTAATTTCTCAGGACATTTTAGTAGCATTTTTTTGAACGATGCATCATTGTAAACAGAGATTTATGGATGTATATAGCATATTATTGAGAAAAAAAATGAATGTACTGTGTAACATGTTATATTACTGTCATCGGATGAAGATTTCAAAAGGTTAGTGAAATGATTTTTCTTTTAATCCTGCGTTTGTTGATTGCATATTTTTTCCTACTTGGCTATGCTAATGAGCTATGTCTGCGGTGGTGGTTTGACATAAATATGTGCTATGTTTTCACCGTAAAACATTTTAGAAATCTGACTTGCTGGCTAGATAAACAACTTGTTTATCTTTCATTTGAGCTATTTTACTTGTTAATGTGTGGAGGTTAAATATTTTTAGGAATATTTTTGCGCATTGTGCGTTATGGTAATGAGCTTGAGCTGTAGTCACGCTACCAGCACAGGAATATAACTCCCTAACAAGTTTTAATACCAGCACAGAGATGCCACAACAACTGTACCAACAGCTTTCTCCTATCTGCACCCCAAACATAGCTACTGTTCAGGGACTCTTGCAGTACACAGTACAGTGCAATACAGTACACCCCCCAATACTACACCTGAACCTAATGTTTAGGCATCCCAAATCATGATTTTGTTGTTTTATTTCACCTTTATTTAACCAGGTAAGATAGTTGAGAACAAGTTCTCATTTACAACTGCGACCTGACCACGATAAAGCAAAGCCATGCGACAGAAACAACAACACAGAGTTACACATGGAATAAACAAGTGTACAGTCAATAACACAATAGAAAAAAAAGAAAGTCTATATACAGTGTGTGCAAATGGCATGAGGAGGTATGGCAATAAATAGGCCATAGTAGCAAAGTATTTACAATTTAGTAGATTAACACTGGAGTGAGAGATGAGCAGATGATGGTGTGTAAGTAGTGATACTGGTGTGCAAAAGAGCAGCAAAGTAAATAAAAACAATATGGGGATGAGGTAGGTAGATTGGGTGGGCTATTTACAGATGGGCTGTATACAGCTGCAGCGATCGGTTAGCTGTTCAGATAAGTGAAGTTTAAAGTTAGTGAGGGAAATGTAAGTCTCCAGCTTCAGTGATTTTTGCAATTCGTTCCAGTCACTGGCAGCAGAGATCTGGAAGGAAAGTCGGCCAAAGGAGGTGTTGGCTTTGGGGATGACCAGTGAGATATACAGTGGGGCAAAAAAGTATTTAATCACCAATTGTGCATGTTCTCCCACTTAAAAAGATGAGAGAGGCCTGTAATTTTCATCATAGGTACACTTCAACTATGACAGGCAAATGATGGTGGAAAATAAGTATTTGGTCAATAACAAAAGTTTTTCTCAATACTATATACTATATACTATATACCCTTTGTTGGCAATCAAATCAAATCAAATCAAATCAAATTTATTTATATAGCCCTTCGTACATCAGCTGATATCTCAAAGTGCTGTACAGAAACCCAGCCTAAAACCCCAAACAGCAAACAATGCAGGTGTAAAAGCACGGTGGCTAGGAAAAACTCCCTAGAAAGGCCCAAACCTAGGAAGAAACCTAGAGAGGAACCGGGCTATGTGGGGTGGCCAGTCCTCTTCTGGCTGTGCCGGGTAGAGATTATAACAGAACATGACCAAGATGTTCAAATGTTCATAAATGACCAGCATGGTCAAATAATAATAAGGCAGAACAGTTGAAACTGGAGCAGCAGCACAGTCAGGTGGACTGGGGACAGCAAGGAGCCATCATGTCAGGTAGTCCTGGGGCACGGTCCTAGGGCTCAGGTCCTCCGAGAGAGAGAAAGAAAGAGAGAATTAGAGAGAGCATATGTGGGGTGGCCAGTCCTCTTCTGGCTGTGCCGGGTGGAGATTATAACAGAACGTGGCCAAGATGTTCAAATGTTCATAAATGACCAGCATGGTTGAATAATAAGAGGTCAAACATTTTCTGTAAGTCTTCACAAGGTTTTCACACACTGTTGCTGGTATTTTGGCCCATTCCTCCATGCAGATCTCCTCTAAAGCAGTGATGTTTTGGGGCTGTTGCTGGGCAACACATACTTTCAACTCCAAAGATTTTCTATGGGGTTGAGATCTGGAGACTGGCTAGGCCACTCCAGGACCTTGAAATGCTTCTTCCGAAGCCACTCCTTCGTTGCCCGGCGGGTGTGTTTGGGATCATTGTCATGCTGAAAGACCCAGCCACGTTTCATCTTCAATGCCCTTGCTGGTGGAAGGAGGTTTTCACTCAAAATCTCACGATACATGGCCCCATTCATTCTTTCCTTTACACGGATCAGTTGTCCTGGTCCCTTTTCAGAAAAACAGCCCCAAAGCATGATGTTTCCACCCCCATGCTTCACAGTAGGTATGGTGTTCTTTGGATGCAACTCAGCATTCTTTGTCCTCCAAACATGACGAGTTGAGTTTTTACCAAAAAGGTCCATTTTGGTTTCATCTGACCATATGACATTCTCCCAATCTTCTTCTGGATCATCCAAATGCTCTCTAGCAAACTTCAGATGGGCCTGGACATGTACTGGCTTAAGCAGGGGGACACGTCTGGCACTGCAGGATTTGAGTCCCTGGCGGCGTAGTGTGTTACTGATGGTAGGCTTTGTTACTTTGGTCCCAGCTCTCTGAAGGTCATTCACTAGGTCCCCCCGTGTGGTTCTGGGATTTTTGCTCACCATTCCTGTGATAATTCTGACCCCACGGGGTGAGATCTTGCGTGGAGCCCTAGATCGAGGGAGATTATTAGTGGTCTTGTATGTCTTCCATTTCCTAATATTGCTCCCACAGTTGATTTCTTCAAACCAAGCTGCTTACCTATTGCAGATTCAGACTTGTACCTGCTGGAGTGCGTGCTACGGGTGGGTGGTTATCGTGATCAGTGAGCTGAGGTAAGGCGGAGCTTTACCTAGCATAGACTTATAGATGACCTGGAGCCAGTAGGTCTGGCGACTAGAGCATACAGATTGCAGTGGTGGGTGGTATAAGGCGCTTTGGAATCAAAACAGATGGAACTGTGATAGACTGCATCCAACTTGCTGAGTAGAGTATTAGAAGCTATTTTGTAGATGACAATGCCGAAGCGAGGATCGGTAGGATAGTCAGTTTTACTAGGGTAAGTTTGGCAGCGTGAGTGAAGGAGACTTTTTTTGTGAAATAGAAAGCAGATTCTAGATTTGATTTTGGATTGGAGATGCTTGATATGAGTCTGGAAGTAGAGTTTACAGTCTAGCCAGACACCTAGGTATTTGTAGTTGTCCACGTATTCTAGGTCAGAATCATCCAGAGTAGTGATGCTAATCGGGTGGACGGGTGAGGGCAGCGAACGGTTGAAGAGCATGCATTTGGTTTTGCTAGCGTTTAAGAGCAGTTGGAGGACACAGAAGGAGTGTTGTATGGCACTGAAGCTCGTTTGGAGGTTAGTTAACACAGTGTCCAAAGAAGGGCCAGATGTATACAAAATGGTGTCATCTGCGTAGAGGTGGATTAGCAAATCACCCGCAGCAAGAGCGACATTGTTGATATATTCAGAGAAAAGAGTCGGTCTGAGAATTGAACCCTGTGGTAGCCCCATAGAGACTGCTAGAAGTCCGGACAACAGACCCTCCGATTTGACAAACTGAACTCTGTTGCGAAGCAGTTGGTGAACCAGGCGAAGCAGTCATTTGAGGAACCAAGGCTATTGAGTAAGAATATGGTGATTGACAGAGTCGAAAGCCTTGGCCAGGTCGATGAAGACGGCTGTTTAGTACCTTGAGCGTGGCTGAGGTGCACCCGTGACCAGCTCGGAAACCGGATTGCACAGCGGAGAAGGTATGGTGGGATTCGAAATGGTCAGTGATCTGTTTATTAACATGGCTTTCAAAGATTTTACAAAGGCAGGGCAGGATAGTACAGGTCTGTAACAGTTTGGGTCTAGAGTGTCACCCCCTTTGAAGAGGGGGATGACCGCGGGGGCTTTCCAATCTTGAGGGATCTCGGACGAAACGAAAGAGAGGTTGAACAGATTGGTAATAGGGGTTGAAACAATGGCGGTGGATAATTGTAGAACGAGAGGATCCAGATTGTCTAGCCCAGCTGATTTGTACGGGTCCAGGTTATGCAGCTCTTTCAGAACATCTGCGATCTGGATTTGGGTTAAGGAGAAGCTGGGGAGGCTCGGGCAAGTAGCTGCGAGGGGTGCGGAGCTGTTGGCCAGGGTCGGGGTGGCCAGGAGGAAAGCATGGCCAGCTGTAGAGAAATGCTTTTTCAAATTTTCGATTATCATTGATTTATCGGTGGTGACCTAGTCGCCTAGCCTCAGTGCAGTGGGCAGCTGTTCTCCATGGACTTTACAGTGTCCCAAAACTTTTTGGAGTTGGCGCTACAGGATGCAAATTTCTGTTTGAAAAAGCTAGCCTTTGCTTTCCTGACTGACTGTGTGTATTGGTTCCTGACTTCCCTGAACAATTGCATATCGCAGTGACTATTCGCAGTGACTATGCTATTGAAGTCTGCCACAGGATGTTTTTTGTGCTGGAGAAGGGCAGCCAGGTCTGGAGTGAACCAAGGGCTATATCTGTTCTTAGTTCTACATTTTTTGAAAGGGGCATGCTTATTTAAGATGGTGAGGAAAGCACTTTTAAAGAACGACCAGGCATCCTCGGCTGACGGGATGAGGTCAATATCCTTCCAGGATACCTGGGCCAGGTCGATTAGAAAGGCCAGCTCGCAGAAGTGTTTTAGGAAGCATTTGACAGTGATGAGGGGTGGTCGTTTGACCGCGGATCCATAGCGGATGCAGGCAATGAGGCAGTGATCGCTGAGATCCTGATTGAAAACAGCAGAGGTGTATTTGGAGGTCAAGTTGGTCACAATAATATCTATGAGGATGCCCATGTTTATGGATTTAAGGTTTTACCTGGTGGTTTCCTTGATAATTTGTGTGAGATTGAGGGCATCTAGCTTAGATTGTGGGACTGCTGGGGTGTTAAGCAGATCACAGTTTAGGTCACCAAATAGAATGAAATCTGAAGATAGATGGGGGGCAATCAATTCACATATGGTGTCCAGTGCACAGCTGGGAGCTGAGGGGGTTTTATAATAACAGGCGGCAACAGTGAGAGACTTATTTCTGGAGATATTCATTTTTAAAATTAGAAGCTCGACTTGTTTGGACATAGACCTGGAAAGTATGACAGAACTTTGCAAGCTATCTCTGCAGTAGATTGCAACTCCTCCCCTTTTGGCAGTTCTATCTTGATGGAAAATGTTGTAGTTGGGTATGGAAATCTCAGAATTTTTGGTGGCCTTCCTAAACCAGAATTCAGACACGGCAAGGACATCAGGGTTGGCGGAGTGTGCTTAAGCAGTGAGTAAAACAAACTTAGGGAGGAGGCTCTTGATGTTAACATGCATGAAAACCAAGGCTGTTTCAATTATAGAAGTCAACAAATGAGGGTGCCTGGGGACATGCAGAGCCTGGGTTAGCCCCCACATCACCCAAAGAACAGAGGAGGTGTAGGATGAGGGTACGGCTAAAGGTTAGCAAAACTGGTCGTCTAGTGCGTTGGGGACAGAGAATTAAAGGAACAGATTTCTGGCCGTGGTAGAATAGATTCAGGGCATAATGTGCAGACAGGGGTATGGTGGGGTGCGGTTACAGTGGAGGAAAGCCCAGGCACTGAGTGATGATAAGAGAGGTTCCATCTCTGGACATGCTAGTTATACTAGGTGAGGTGTGGGAGGTTGTACTGGGCATGTGTGGGAGGTGGGACAAAGGAGGCATCTAAGGCATGTACAGTGGAACTAGGGGCTCCGCAGTAAACTAAAACAATGATAATTATCCTAAACAACAGTATACAAGGCATATTGACATTTGAGAGAGACATCAAGCGAGGCATAAAGCAATCACAGTTGTTGATTGGGTGATCTAGCTAAGTCCACAATGGGTAAGACAACAACAGCTAATCAGTTAAGACAACAAAAACAGGTAAAATGGTGATGAATGGGCAGAGAGGGTTGGTTAACTACACACAGGGCCTAAGTTCGGGGCAAGGGCAGACATATAAACAAAGGTAAACAAAATGGAGTATCGTGATAAATGAACAGTCCAGCAGGCCTCAGCTATGTATCCAAGTGATCATAGGGGATACACAACTATACACATCAGACCCATGTACGCATCCCAACCCATCTTGAAACCCAGCTCAGAGAAACCAACATACCTTAACCAGAAGGGGACTAGGGTTCCAATTTGGGAACACCCCCCCCCCCCCGTTCAGCTGGAAGGTGGTGCATGGAACGCAAAAATATTCCTAAAAATATTTAACCTCCACACATTAACAAGTCCAATGGCTCAAATGAAAGATAAACACCTTGTTTATCTACCCAGCAAGTCAGATTTCTAAAATGTTTTACGGCGAAAACATAGCACATATTTATGTCAAACCACCACCGAAGACACAGCTAATTCGCATAGCCAAATTGAAAAAAATATGCAATCAACAAACGCAGGATTAAAAGAAAAATAATGCACTAACCTTTTGAAATCTTCATCAGATGACAGTAATATAACATGTTACACAGTACATTTATGTTTTTTTCAATAATATGCTATATATATCCATAAATCTCTGTTTACAATGATGCATCGTTCAAAAAATGCTACTCAAATGTCCTGAGAAATGACGATAGCTCCGGCAGATAACGTCAGCTAACAAGGAATACACATCATAAACTTTGACTAAATATGCATGTTCTACATATATATAGTTAGATACACTTCTTCTGAATGCAATCGCTGTGTTACATTTATTTTTAACGTTACAGGTTTCGTTCACTAGGCTATACTATGAGTCGGCGCCCAAAAAGTAGCATTATGGCTCCTCTATCTTGGAGTCCACAAAACCCAAATTTACCACATAAATATTCCCTTACCTTTGCTGTTCTTCCACCAGAAGACCTGGAAGGAATTATACTTACCAAAAACAGCGTTTAGTTTTGCAGTCTGTGTCTTTCGGTTCTCAAACATGACACATTTCGGTTGAAATGTAGCCAAAAGTCAAGTGGATGCGCACCAAAACGTCAAACTTACATATTATATGTCGACTAAACTTATCAAACTAAGTTCATAATCAAGCTTTAACATGTTATAAAGATGTACAGCAATCGTGAGGACGAACACTTCACGTCAAAGTCAAGGAGCCTCCGGTGTCAATAAAAAAAGAACCAGACCTATCGTCATTTAAGAGAAATCGTACAATGACAGATTGGTGATGTTCATAGATAGGTGTTTTTTTCAACGGTTACAGATTCAGTTGCTGGGTGTTCTTACGAATCTTTTTAAAGTGTGCTGCGGAGCTCTGCGAGATTTCTGTGATTTTCTATGATTTTCTGAAATAACACACACTCACTAAACCCTCCGTAAATAACTCAGTTCTTAACGTAAATACTTAAAACTCAGGGTTCTGTAAAGGCATACCCCAATCAGGATATGAGTTTATTTATAGTTTCCTGTGCCAACCGGAAGTGCCTTAAATGGTGTCACAGTGGCAGTTTCCAAGGGTTAAAAAGGTCAGATCTTTTCAAAACTTCATATGTGTGATTAGGCAACCCCTATAAACTGTAAGTCAGTCATTTCTCCCAACAGATGTCAAAGAAAAGCTCTCTCTCACACACACACACAGAGAAACACACACACAGCAAGGATGGAGTGACAAAGTGCGGTGCTTAAAGACACACAAAGCCTACAATGGCATTTCCATATTCTCTAGTCCGTGCCGAGTTCAACGAGATATCCCGCTTGACCGTAGCTCGCTCGGTCTAAGCACAGCGACCATTAGAAAAGTAGGCCCAAAATTAAGGCTGGCCCTCAATGTCATTTGCTTTTGGGTGACAGTGAGAGAACCGTTAAGGCGAGAAGCACAATTCGACCTCAGTTACGTACATGAGGTCCTCCCAATCCGTGCAAGCCTAACCTTGACCATGTGGCATTAACCCGTACCAGTTTAAAGAAGGTGTTTACATCAAACAGTTTGCATTGACTTCTCTCCCCATAGGAATACATTGCCTGCACCTCTAAATTCAACCTGAAGCCTATGTGGGTTATGAATGCCTTATGAACCTGTCTTCTATGACAGTCCATCAGACCACTATGAGGTCTACCTGTGTCGATTCTAAGCTTCCTGAAGCAACCGGAAGTGGTTACATTGACCCAAAAGGTGTTTTGATGTACATCACCTTCAAAGGTGAAAATGACTACATTCAACCCTGTGTAGATCAGTCAATTCTTAACTTAAAGACTTAAAACTCAGGATTCTGTAAGAGGCTACCTCAGTCAAGACATGTGTTTACCTATAGCTTCCTGTGCCAAACGGAAGTGCCTTTAATTGGGTCACCCTCTGTTTTGAAGGGTTAGAAAAGTCCCATCTCTCCAAAACTTCATATGTGTGACCCAGGTAACCCTCCTAAACTCTAAATCAGTCATTTCTCCCAACAGATGTCAAAGAAAAGCTCTCTCACACACACACACACAGCAAGGATGGAGTGAAAAAGTGCGGTGCTCAAAGACACAGAGAGCAGGCAATGGCATAAACATAATCCCTAGGCTGTGCCGAGTTCAACGAGATATCCCGCTTGACCGTAGCTCGCTCGGTCTAAGCGCAGTGACCATTAGAAAAGTAGGCCCAAAATGAAGCCTGCCCCACAATGTCATTTGCTTTTGGGTGACAGTGAGAGAACCGTTAGGGTAAGAAGCACAATTCGACCTCAGGTACGTTCCTAAGGTCCTCCCGATCCGTGCAAGCCTAACCTTGACCGTGTGGCATTAACCCTTAATAGTTAAAAGAAGGTGTTTACTTCAAAGAGTTTGCATTGACTTCTCTCCTCATAGGAATACATTGTCTGCACCCCTAAATTCAACCTGAAGCCTATGTGGGTTATAAATGTCGTATGAACCTGTCTTCGATAACATTCCATCAGGGCGCTACGAGGTCTACCTGTGTTGATCCTAAGCTTCCTGGACCAACCGGAAGTGGTTACAATCACCCTAAAAGTGTTTATCCATACCCTGCCTGCAGTTTGATAGACATAGTGCATTCAACCCTGTGTAAATCAGTCAGTTTTTAACGTAATGACTTAAAACTCAGGATTCTGTAAAACAATACCCCCATGAGGATATGTGTTGACTTATAGTTTCCTGTGCCAACCGGAAGTGCCATAATTGTTGTCTCTTGGGCTGTTTCGAGGGGTTAAAAAAGTCAGATCTTTCCAAAACTTCATATATGTGATTAGGCAACCCCCATGAACTGTAAATCAGTAATTTAAAACTAAATCACACACACACAGCTTGGAAGTAGGGACCCATTGGGGTGCGTAGAGACATACACTCCCTGCATTAGTTAACCTTGTTGGAACTTTTAAAGAACCGTCAGACCTAGAGTTCCGAAACTTTAGAATCCTGTTCTAGACCTCAGGTCGAAAGTGCGTGGTGAGTTACGTGGCTCTAGAAGGTTCTCGGACCGAGAAACAGTCTCGTACATTTGCAATGACTTCAATTCATTTTTGCATCACAAAAATGACAACATTTAGAAATGTCCCAGAGTCGCAAGACTAGGTGCATTGCGACCGTCTCGGCCCATATAGACAGACCCCAACGTTTCTGTCCGATAGTTCATTCAAGGACCCCGTAGCAAGTCATGGAAAAAAGTGGATTTTCAGCACCAATTAGGGTTTTGCTCGGACACCAAATGACCGAGACGAGACGAAACTTGGGATTCGGGGTCGCCTCAGCTAGGCCTACACATAACATAAGAAATGGACCCGCAGCTAGAACGTAACTACGTGTTTTATGTTTTTTTATGGTTTGAACCGAAGGCGTTGTGAATTTTGGACCAGCTCTGAAGTATGTGATAGTTGGTTACTAAACGAGTTGGAAAACGTTGGTTTGGTGTCAGTTTGTATCAGTTTGGTGTCAGAATGATATCTAATTGACTGATGGATGGTGACTTGCTGGTGACTCTTGTCCATTTGCAATATGTTTAAACAATGAGGTACCATCACCAAAGTGACATTCTGAAATCAACCCTAACGAACGATTGAGATTAACCAGAATCACTGCCCAGCCATCCCGAGTTCATCGGGCCAGTCAATTTCACATTCCTGCAGGATTTTTATAGCATGACAAATTCGTGATGGTACCTGCCCATTGAACCATATTGCAAATGCACAGTGACTTTGCAAAAGTAACAAAACATAAACAAATGTAAATAATGAAATCATCATATTTTTATTTTTGGGTTACCAGTTGCACAACAATGCACTTGCATTTGCAATATGATTCAACAGTGAAAAAACATCACCAAATGGACATGATGAAGTCAACACAACGAGCAATGGAAAGGAGCAACTATCACTGCCAGGCCATCCTGTGTTCACCAGGCCAGTCAATTTAGCATTTCTGCAGGATCTTTGAGCATGTCAAATTTCTTTGGTAAATGCCCATTGAACCATATTGCAAATGCACGTGCACTTGCAATATGATTGTATAGTGAACAAAACATCAGCAAATGGACATGATGAAACCAACACAACGAGTGATGGAAAGGAACAACTATCACTGCCCGGCCATCCTGTGTTCCCATAGCGGGCATTAATATCAGAATGATCGGTAAATGCATTTACAACCATATTTTTATTTTTGGGTTACCAGGTGCCTATTTTCAATCACCAGTTGCACAACAATGCGTATCCATCAGAATATTTTAAACAGTCCATAAAGCACTCAGGACGGCCCCCATAGATAGAGGGTCGTAGTAGGGTACTCCCATAGCGGGCATGGACAATAGGAGTCCCGGTAAATGCATTTACAACCATATTTTTTATTTTGGGGTTACCAGGTGCCTATTTTCAATCACTAGTTGCACAACAATGCACTTGCATTTGCAATATGATTCTATAGTGAAAAAACATCACCAAATGGACATGATGAAATCAACACAACGAGTGATGGAAAGGAACAACTATCACTGCCAGGCCATCCTGTGTTCATCAGGCCAGTCAATTTTACATTCCTGCAGGATTTTTATAGCGTGACAAATTTGTGATGGTACATGCCCATTGAACCATATTGCAAATGCACAGGGACTTTGCAAAACTGAGAAAACATAAACAAATGGACATAATGAAATCAACACAACGAGTGATGGAAAGGAGCAACTATCACTGCCAGGCCATCCTGTGTTCATCAGGCCAGTCAATTTTGCATTTCTGCAGGATTTTTGAGCATGTCAAATTTCTTATGGCATTTGGCCCCAAAAAAAGTGACTTTTGACTTCCTATGAAATCATATTGAAAATGGACAAAACATGCGCATGTAAAAAAAAATGTGCATGTAATTTTTTTTATTTTTATAATGATAATAAAATTGGACTAAAGTATGTTGATACAGTTCTTATACGTGTGTAATTGACACAAATTTCGAAAGAATTTCGAAAAACGGTCCAGAAAGCACTTTTTTAAGGGTGTGTGAAGTTTTTTACAAAATTTTGACATTTTTGACTTTTGACTTTTGACTTCCTATGAAATCATATTGAAAATGGTCAAAACATATTACTTATGTGCATGTAAAAAAAAAAATATATATATATGATAATAAAATTGGACAAAAGTATATTCATACAGTTCTTACACATGTGTAATTGACAAAAACGTTTTTGACAAAAAATTCATTTTTTCAAAATTTTGCTTTTGGATGTTGACTTGGGTTACATTTCCAATATGAAAAACCAAGGTGGAGCGGATTCGCCACCTGTTGGATTTTTAAAGTGTTACAACTGGCAATTGCCATATGGCATTTGCAATACACTTTGCATGAATCAATGCCGAATTGGGTGGTATTGGACAATGTGTATATGGTTTGTCCGATGCCAATGACATCCCATTCATTTTTGTCCAATACACTTACACTACCTAGTGATATCTGCCTGCACCTATTAGGACCTGGTGCAGGCCCCATTAACTTCCCAAACTCCTATACAAGAAACGATTGCATACAATCAAGTGGTTAACAACTTTATTCACGTTCAATAACATACAATTAATTGGCATGTAGCTAACCTCATACAAGGTATTACAGTACCATACAATATTTCAACAGGTTTCACATGTATATACACTACTCAACCTCATGTTGTCAATGAATCTGGCTGATTCATAGATTATCCTTTTCCCAGGCAGTGATCTCCGTATTGTATACTCATGAACGGTCTAGTCAGACACTGAGCTGGGAATAGTGGTTGGTTTCAGAGTGACTGCAACCCAGCAGTTGAAGTCGGAAGTTTACATACACTTAGGTAGGAGTCATTAATTAAAACTTGTTTTTCAACCACTCTAAAGATTTCTTGTTAACAAACTATAGTTTGGGCAAGTCGGTTAGGGCATCTACTTTGTGCATAACACAAGTAATTTTTCCAACAATTGTTTACAGACAGATTATTTCACTTTTAATTTACTGTATCACAATTCCAGTGGGTGCCTTTAAACGGCTTGGAAAATTCCAGAAAACGATGTAACGGCTTTAGATGCTTCTGATAGGCTAAATTACATAATTTGAGTCAATTGGAGGTGTACCTGTGGATGTATTTCAAATCAAATCAAATCAAATTTATTTATATAGCCCTTCGTACATCAGCTGATATCTCAAAGTGCTGTACAGAAACCCAGCCTAAAACCCCAAACAGCAAACAATGCAGGTGTAAAAGCACGGTGGCTAGGAAAAACTCCCTAGAAAGGCCAAAACCTAGGAAGAAACCTAGAGAGGAACCGGGCTATGTGGGGTGGCCAGTCCTCTTCTGGCTGTGCCGGGTAGAGATTATAACAGAACATGACCAAGATGTTCAAATGTTCATAAATGACCAGCATGGTCAAATAATAATAAGGCAGAACAGTTGAAACTGGAGCAGCAGCACAGTCAGGTGGACTGGGGACAGCAAGGAGCCATCATGTCAGGTAGTCCTGGGGCACGGTCCTAGGGCTCAGGTCCTCCGAGAGAGAGAAAGAAAGAGAGAATTAGAGAGAGCATATGTGGGGTGGCCAGTCCTCTTCTGGCTGTGCCGGGTGGAGATTATAACAGAACGTGGCCAAGATGTTCAAATGTTCATAAATGACCAGCATGGTTGAATAATAGTAAGGCAGAACAGTTGAAACTGGAGCAGGAGCATGGCCAGGTGGACTGGGGACAGCAAGGAGTCCTCATGTCAGGTAGTCCTGGGACATGGTCCTAGGGCCCAGGCCAGTTGAAACTGGAGCAGCAGCATGGCCAGGTGGACTGGGGACAGCAAGGAGTCATCATGTCAGGTAGTCCTGGGGCATGGTCCTAGGGCTCAGGTCCTCCGAGAGAGAGAAAGAAAGAGAGAAGGAGAGATTAGAGAACGCACACTTAGATTCACACAGGACACCTGAATAGGACAGGAGAAGTACTCCAGATAAACAAACTGACCCTAGCCCCCAACACATAAACTACTGCAGCATAAATACTGGAGGCTGAGACAGGAGGGGTCAGGAGACACAGTGGCCCCATCCGAGGACACCCCCGGACAGGGCCAAACAGGAAGGATATAACCCCACCCACTTTGCCAAAGCACAGCCCCCACACCACTAGAGGGACATCTTCAACCACCAACTTACCATCCTGAGACAAGGCCGAGTATAGCCCACAAAGATCTCTGACACGGTACAACCCAAGGGGGGGGACCCAGACAGGCCGACCACAACAGTGAATCAACCCACCCAGGTGACGCACCCCCAGGGACGGCACGAGAGAGCCCCAGCAAGCCAGTGACTCAGCCCCGTAACAGGGTTAGAGGCAGAGAATCCCAGTGGAAAGAGGGGAACCGGCCAGGCAGAGACAGCAAGGGCGGTTCGTTGCTCCAGAGCCTTTCCGTTCACCTTCCCACTCCTGGGCCAGACTACACTCAATCATATGAACCACTGAAGAGATGAGTCTTCAGTAAAGACTTAAAGGTTGAGACCGAGTTTGCGTCTCTGACATGGGTAGGCAGACCGTTCCATAAAAATGGAGCTCTATAGGAGAAAGCCCTGCCTCCAGCTGTTTGCTTAGAAATTCTAGGGACAATTAGGAGGCCTGTGTCTTGTGACCGTAGCGTACGTGTAGGTATGTACGGCAGGACCAAATCAGAGAGGTAGGTAGGAGCAAGCCCATGTAATGCTTTGTAGGTTAGCAGTAAAACCTTGAAATCAGCCCTTGCTTTGACAGGAAGCCAGTGTAGAGAGGCTAGCACTGGAGTAATATGATCAAATTTTTTGGTTCTAGTCAGGATTCTAGCAGCCGTATTTAGCACTAACTGAAGTTTATTTAGTGCTTTATCCGGGTAGCCGGAAAATAGAGCATTGCAGTAGTCTAACCTAGAAGTGACAAAAGCATGGATTAATTTTTCTGCATCATTTTTGGACAGAAAGTTTCTGATTTTTGCAATGTTACGTAGATGGAAAAAAGCTGTCCTCGAAATGGTCTTGATATGTTCTTCAAAAGAGAGATCAGGGTCCAGAGTAACGCCGAGGTCCTTCACAGTTTTATTTGAGACGACTGTACAACCATTAAGATTAATTGTCAGATTCAACAGAAGATCTCTTTGTTTCTTGGGACCTAGAACAATCATCTCTGTTTTGTCCGAGTTTAATAGTAGAAAGTTTGCAGCCATCCACTTCCTTATGTCTGAAACACATGCTTCTAGCGAGGGCAATTTTGGGGCTTCACCATGTTTCATTGAAATGTACAGGTGTGTGTCATCCGCATAGCAGTGAAAGTTTACATTATGTTTTCGAATAACATCCCCAAGAGGTAAAATATATAGTGAAAACAATAGTGGTCCTAAAACAGAACCTTGAGGAACACCGAAATGTACAGTTGATTTGTCAGAGGACAAACCATTCACAGAGACAAACTGATATCTTTCCGACAGATAAGACCTAAACCAGGCCAGAACATGTCCGTGTAGACCAATTTGGGTTTCCAATCTCTCCAAAAGAATGTGGTGATCGATGGTATCAAAAGCAGCACTAAGGTCTAGGAGCACGAGGACAGATGCAGACAAGGCATACCTTCAAAAACAGTGCCTCTTCTTGACCTCATAGGAAAATCAAAAGAAATCAACCAAGACCTCAGAGAATAAATTGTAGACCTCCACAAGTCTGGATCATCTTTGGGAGAAATTTCCAAACGCCTGAAGGTACCACATTCATCTGTACAAACAATAGTACGCAGTATAAACACCATGGGACCACGCAGCCTTCATACCTCTCAGGAAGGAGACGTGTTCTGTCTCCTAGATATGAACGTCATTTGGTGCGAAATATGCAAATCAATCCCAGAACAACAGCAAAGGACCTTGTGAAAATGCTGGAGGAAACAGGTACAAAAGTATCTGTCCACAGTAAAAACAAGTCCTATATCGACATAACATGAAAGGCCGCTCAGTAAGGAAGAAGCCACTGCTCCAAAACCACCACGAAAAAGCCAGACTACAGTTTGCAACTGCACATGGGGACAAAGATCGTACTTTTTGGAGAAATGTCCTCTGGTCTGATGAAACCAAAATAGAACGTTTTGGCCATAATGACCTTCGTTATGTTAAGAGGAAAAAGGGGGAGGCTTGAAAACAGAGGAACACCATTCCAACCGTGAATCACAGAGGTGGCAGCAACATGTTGTGGGGGTGCCTTGCTGCAGGAGGGACTGGTGCACTTCACAAAATAGATGGCATCATGAGGCAGGAAAGTTAAGTGGATATATTGAAGCAACATCTCAAGACATCAGTCAGAAAGTTCAAGCTTGTCTCGCAAATGGGTCTTTCAAATGGACAATGACCCCACGAGCGGCCATCACAAAGCCCTGAACTCAATCCTATAGAAAATTTGTGGGCAGAACTGGAAAAGTGTGTGCGAGCAAGGAGGAATACACACCTGACTCAGTTACACCAGCTCTGTCGGGAGGAATGGGCCAACATTCAACCAGCTTGTGGAAGGCTACCTGAAATGTTTGACCCAAGTTAAACAATTTAAAGGCAATGCTACCAAATAATATTTGAGTGTATGCAAACTTTTGACCCACTGGGAATGTGATGAAAGAAATAAAAGCTGAAATAAATCATTCTCTTTACTATTATTCTGACATTTCACATTCTTAAAATTAAGTGGTGATCCTAACCGACCAAAGACAGGGAATTTTTACTAGGATTAAATGTCAGGAATTGTGAAAAACTGAGTTTAAATGTATTTGGCTAAGGTGTATGTAAACGTCTGACTGAATAGATAGGATAGGGTTCTCATAGTTGTATGTGTGTTTCTGTGAAGTATAGGAACATTTACTCTGTTGATTTATTGAGCAATGTTTATAGTTATGGCATTAATCTTACTAATATCAGATCAGTTATCTATAGTGTAAAAGGAAAGGTTCAAATCAAATTATATTTGTCACATGCTTACTTTCAAGCCCTTAACCAACAATGCAGTTCAAGAAATAGAGTTAAGAAAATATTTACTAAATAACCTAAAGTAAAAAAAATATAATAAAATAAAAAGGTAACTCAATAAAATAACAATAACGAGGTTATATAGAGCGGGTACCGGTACAGAATCAATGTGCGGGGGTACAGGTCAGTCGAGGTAGTTTGTACATGTAGGTAGGGGTAATGTGACTATGCATAGATAATAAAGAGTGAGTAGCTGCAGTGTCAATGTAAATAGTCAGGGTGGCCATTTGATTATTTGTTCAGCAGTCTTATGGCTTGGGGCTTAGAAGCTGTTAAGGAGCCTTTGGTTTCTAGACTTGGCCTTTCTCTAACACCATAAACTATCAAAATAAAAAAAGTTGCACACTCCATATATAAACTCCCAGTAATTTATTGGGTATTTACCAATCAAATTAATTCAATTTCACATATACAAATTAATTGTTTCGTATTTCATTACATATTTGTTACATGTAATCAACTGGTTCAACCTTAATGCATAATGAGCATCATCAACAGGGGGAACATTTTAGGTGTAAGCTCATAAGCTGTAGAAAGAATATATCCATTTGTAAGACTTGTTCATAAAATAAATAATTGTTCATAAGAAGGGCCTGGGTCAAAGTCAATATTCAGACCACTAGGGGTCAATATTTTTCCCTTTGTATTAGTAGGATATCGATGTTACCTCCTAATGTTGGTAAATACCCAATAAAGTACTGGGGGTTTACAGTGGGCAAAAAAGTATTTAGTCAGCCACCAATTGTGCAAGTTCTCCCACTTAAAAAGATGAGAGAGGCCTGTAATGTTCATCATAGTTACACTTCAACTATGACAGACAAAATAAGAAAAGAAAATCCAGAAAGTCACATTGTAGGATTTTTAATGAATTTATTTGCAAATTATGGTGGAAAATAAGTTTTTGGTCACCTACAAACGAGCAAGATTTCTGGCTCTCACAGACATGTAACTCCTTCTTTAATAAGAGACTCCTCTGTCCTCCACGCGTTACCTGTATTGATGGCACCTGTTTGAACTTGTTATCATATAAAAGACACCTGTCCACAACTTTAATAAACAGTCACACTGCAAACTCCACTATGGCCAAGACCAAAGAGCTGTCAAAGGACACCAGAAACAAAATTGTAGACCTGCACCAGGGTGGGAAAACTGAATCTGCAATAGGTAAGCAGCTTGGTTTGAAGAAATCAACTGTGGGAGCAATTATTAGGAAATGGAAGACATACAAGACCACTGATAATCTCCCTCGATCTGGGGCTCCACGCAAGATCTCACCTCCATCTGGTCAAAATGATCACAAGAACGGTGAGCAAAAATCCCAGAACCACACGGGGGGACCTAGTGAATGACCAGCAGAGAGATGGGACCGAAGTAACAAAGCCTACCATCAGTAACACACTACGCTGCCAGGAACTCAAATCCTGCAGTGCCAGCCCTGTCCCCCTGCTTAAGCCAGTACATGTCCAGGCCCGCCTGAAGTTTGCTAGAGAGCATTTGGATGATCCAGAAGAAGATTGGGAGAATGTCATATGGTCAGATGAAACCAAAATATAACTTTTTGGTAAAAACTTGTGTTTGGAGGACAAAGAATGCTGAGTTGCATCCAAAGAACACCATACCTACTGTGAAGCATGGGGGTGGAAACATCATGCTTTGGGGCTGTTTTTCTGCAAAGGGACCAGGATGACTGATCCGTGTAAAGGAAAGAATGAATTGGGCCATGTATCGTGAGATTTTGAGTGAAAACCTCCTTCCATCAGCAAGGGCATTGAAGATGAAACGTGGCTGGGTCTTTCAGCATGACAATGATCCCAAACACACCGCCCGGGCAACGAAGGAGTGGCTTCGTAAGAAACATTTCAAGGTCCTGGAGTGGCCTAGCCAGGGAGTTGAAAGTCTGTGTTGCCCAGCAACAGCCCCAATACATCACTGCTCTAGAGGAGATCTGCATGGAGGAATGGGCCAAAATACCAGCAACAGTGTGTGAAAACCTTGTGTAGACAAACGATATATAACAAAGTATTGAGATAAACTTTTGTTATTGACCAAATACTTATTTTCCACCATAATTTGCAAATAAATTCATAAAAAATCCTACAATGTGATTTTCTGGATTTTTTTTCTAATTTTGTCTGTCATAGTTGAAGTGTACCTATGATGAAAATTACACTTGATGAAAAAATTACATTTGATGAAACTTGCACAATTGGTGGCTGACTAAATACTTTTTTTGCCCCACTGTATATATGGAGTGTGCGACTTTCTTTATTTTGATAGTTTATAGTTTATTCGCAGTTAGTCAGCACCTCCACACGAACAAATGTTTCTGGGTGTGAGCTCGCTCATGTTTTTTAACCTTCCTCTAACACCACCTAGTACAGTATATAGGTCCTGAATGTCAGGAAGCTTGGCCCCAGTGATGTACTGGGCCGCATGCACTACCCTCTGTAGTGCAGAGCAGTTGCCATACTAGGTGGGGATGCAATCAGTTAGGATGCTCTCGATGGTGCAGCTGTAGAACTTTTCTGAGAATCTGGGGACTCATACCAAATCTGTTCAGTCTCCTGAGGGGGAAAGGTTTTACGGCTGTCTTGGTGTGTTTGAACCATGATAGTTTGTTGGTTAGGTCCAAGGAACTTGCAACTCTCGACCCGATCCAATACTGCCCTGTGGATGTTCTGCCCGCCTTTTCCTGTAGTCCACGTCTCTGACCTCCTCCCTGTAGTCTGTCTCATCGATGTTCGTGATCAGGCTTACCACTGTTGTGTCGTCAGCAAACTTAATGATGGTGTTGGAGTCATGCTTGGCTACGCAGTCGTGGGTGAACAGGGAGTACAGGAGGGGACTAGGATGGGTAACAATGCTTCGCGGGTGACTGTTGAGGTGTGCAGAGCGTCCCTGGTTCGCACGCAGGTCGGGGCGAGGGGACGGACGTAAAGTCTATACTGTTACATTGATGCTGTTGACCCGGATCACTAGTTGCTGCGGAAAAGGAGGAGGTCAAAAGGGGGGTGAGTGTGACCGATGTGAAATGGTTAGCTAGTTAGCGGTGGTGCGCGCTAATAGCATTTCGATCGGTGACGTCACTCGGTTTGAGACCTTGAAGTAGTGGTTCCCCACGGCTTTTGTGGAGTGATGGGTAACGATGCTTCGAGCGTGACTGTTGACGTGTGCAGAGCGTCCCTGGTTCAGGCCCAGGTCGGGGCGAGGGGACGGACGTAAAGTCTATACTGTTACATTAGCTTAGTGATGAGCTTGGTGAGCACTATGGTGTTGAACACTAAGCTGTAGTCAATGAATCACATAGGTGTTCCTCTTTTGTCCAGGTGGGAAAGGGCAGTGGTTGAGTGGGATTGAGATTGTGTCATCTGTGGATCTTTCGGGGCAGTATGCAAATTGGAGTGGGTCTAGGGTTTCCGGGATAATGGTATTGATGTGAGCCTTTCAAATCCTGGAACATATTCCAGTCTGTGCTATCAAAACAGTCCTGTAGCGCAGCATCCGTGTCATCTGACCACATCCATATTGAGTGAGTCACTGGTACTTCCTGCTTTAGTTTTAGCTTGTAAGCAGGAATCAGGAGGATATAATTATCCTCGCACTCCATTGCCAATTGGAGGGTGAGGGAGAGCTTTGTATGTGTCTATGTGTGTGGAGTAAAGGTGGTCTAGAGTTTTTTTCCTCTGGTTGCACATGTGGCATGCTGGTACAAATTAAGTAAAACGGATTTAAGTTTGCCTGCGTTAAAGTCCCTGGCGCCACTTCTGGATGAGCATTTTCTTGTTTGCTTATGGCCTTATACAGCTCGTTGAGTGAGGTCTTAGTACCAGCATTGGTTTGTGGTGGTAAATAGACAGGTACGCATAATACAGATGAGAACTATCTTGGTAGATCGTGTGGTCTACAGCTTATCATGAGGTATCCTACCTCGGGCGAGCGATACCTGAAGACTTCATTAATATTAGACATTGCGCACCAGCAGTTATTGACAAATAGACACACACCCCTGCTCCTCATCTTACCAGACGTAGCTGCTTTGTCCTGCTGAAACACGTAGAAGTCAGCCAGCTCTATATTATCCATAATATCACGTCACCCCGCTCCTCCGTTCTCTCCACTGGCTTCCAGTTGAAGCTCGCATCCGCTACAAGACCATGGTGCTTGCCTACGGAGCTGTGAGGGGAACGGCACCTCAGTACCTCCAGGCTCTGATCAGGCCCTACACCCAAACAAGGGCACTGCGTTCATCCACCTCTGGCCTGCTCGCCTCCCTACCACTGAGGAAGTACAGCTCCCGCTCAGCCCAGTCAAAACTGTTCGCTGCCCTGGCCCCCCAATGGTGGAACAAACTCCCTCACGACGCCAGGACAGCGGAGTCAATCACCACCTTCCGGAGACACCTGAAACCCCACCTCTTTAAGGAATACCTAGGATAGGTTAAGTAATCCCTCTCACCCCACCCCCCCTAAGTTTTAGATGCACTATTGTTAAGTGACTGTCCCACTGGATGTCATAAGGTGAATGCACCAATTTGTAAGTCGCTCTGGATAAGAGCGTCTGCTAAATGACTTAAATGTAAATGTAAATGTAATATTATCCGAGTCGTTCAGCCACGACTCGGTGAAACACAAGATACTACAGTTGTCAATGTCCCGTTGGTAGGACAGTCTTAATAGTAGATCATCCAGTTTGTTTTCCAATGATTTCACGTTGGCCAATAGTACGGATAGTAGTGGGGGTTTACTCACTCTCCTACGAATTCTCACACCCTGACCTCCGACCTCTTTTTCTCAGTCTTTTCTTCAAGCGAATGACAGGGATTTGGGCCTGGTCTCGAGAAAGCAGTATATCCTTTGCGTCAGACTTGTTAAATAAAACATATTTGTCCAGTTCGAGGTGAGTAATCACTGTTCTGATGTCCAGAAGCTCTTTTCGGTCATAAGAGACACTAGCAGCAACATTATATACAAAATAAGTTACAAACAATGCAAAAAACATAACAGAAAGCACAGTTGGATAGCAACCCGTAAAACAGCAGCCATCGCCTCGGCACCATTATATCCCAAAAACCATATAGTTCAGTGTTTCTTTGTTGATTTATTTCTCTGTGTTGAGAAAGGATGCAGTCATGCAATAATATTACATGTTCTTACAAAGATAAACATAAGAACTCAGGAAAAGTATGTGTACTGTAGAGTTTTCAGTGTTCCACTCTCCTATGGTGGGCTAAAGTACAGTAGGATGCTTCTAGAATGTCACCCTTTGACTAAAGGATGAATGTGGGAGTGGTGGTCTCACACGCACACACACACACACACACACGCACGCACGTACACACACACACACCCTGCCTGATGTAACAGCTGGTCCAGACACAGCCGAGACCATCCAATCGGAAATAGTAATTAATGGCATTAGAATATCGCACAGTTTGGTGCCATTGAGGGACTTTAAAATGTGTGAATCCACAAATTTATCTGACCTAGTGACGGGTGGCTTTCCACCCCGCAGCTAAATAGGTGAATTATCACAAGGCCTATTTCTGCTCTCCCCCGCACATAGATATGAGACAGACAGATACACTACCTATAAAGTTGACAACAATTGGTGTGTATTAAAATGCTCATGAATATTGATCATAGCTAATGACTGAGAGCCTATGCATGTGTCTGTTATTGATATGGAGGATTAAGAGAGCAATTCCTTCACTGCATCAGTTTCATGACTGATGTCTCATTTTATATCTCTTTGTTTATGCATCAGACATTTTTTTGTTTCAATCAGTGCTTCTGTGACTCATTGACAAGCATTGTTGGTAAAACCCTTGGACTCTTATTACAGTAAAATATGCTTAATTTCTAACAGTATATACCTTCATGGACAGCACAGAGGGGAAATATACAAAGGGAACTACAGTATGTTTTTGAGGTAAATTACAGAATATGTGAAACACCATTATGTTCTGCACTGGGACAAATCATCAGAGATCTTGACAACAAATAAGAAGAAATGAAAAATAACAAACCAACAAAAGGAGGAAATCCCTAAAATGGGAAGAGCAGGCAGGGATCTCTGGGGTATGTATTAGTTGTCACCCTGTGATCAAATGGCACAGCTGTGGAGGCAACTACAAAGTGCCTTACTGGCAAAGAAATATAAAGTCCAGATTTAATTCTGATACCGAGAAATAGAATTTCAAAGCTGGATGTCTTATCGTTGTCATGTCCCTTTGCCGGGCTGATTTCCCTAGCAAAAACCTGTCAGTGCTATTATGTTGAACATGGAACCAATTTACTGCACCAGCTAAACAGGGTTACTGGCGCTCTTGTACCCCCTAAATGTTTGAAGTTATCGCACTGGGAAAAAATAGCATTTTGAATGTTTGGGTGGGGGGAGCGAGTTGGAGCAGGTTGGACGGAGCGACTGTAATTTAAAAGTATCAATCAAAAACAAGGCCAGGGCCAGCAGGGAAGGCTGTTATGGTAACCCAGGAGCTGGAGCAGGGAAAAGAGAGAGGTAATACACTCGTGCTCTCTAGGACTTAAACCCTAAGACCCAGGCAGCGGGCGGCTAGGAAAAAAGCACAGGTATCTGTGGATAGATGGGGACGGGTGCTTTTGGATTATCAAATGGAGCATGTGAACATTACAGGCCTGTTTTGTGACACTATCTGGACAGGGAGATAAAGAGCTTCGGATGCTCAGATGTTTCCAATTTCTATACATGAGATATGAAGACCTGGTGGGATAGGTTAGCCTTATATTTCCACCATCGGATTCATTCCTCATCTTCCTCTCGCTTTTTAACTTAACACTGCCGGCACTGTACATTACAAGTGTCCTTTCATATGTTCACTATAGGGTGCCTGACCTGAGCCAGGTAAAGAGATGTGGGTTCGCTGACACACGGCGTGTTTGCACAGTGTAAACTAAGCGTGTAGTCAAGAGTTTGATGTAGTACTTTACAGTAGAGCGGTGTGTATACTGTGAACGTGGAGACTAAAATGTAGGTTTCATTTCCACTACATACATTGGATATCCTATACTGCATGTTAACCTTTGCTTGAAGGAAAATGGAAGTTGAATTGCTGTAGTATTGCTAAAATACAAGCTCAAACTATACCAGGTAGCCTAGCGATTACAAATGTTGGGCAAGTAATCAAAAGGTCGCTGGTTCGAATCCCATAGCTGAATGGGTGAAAAATCTGTTGATGTGCCCTTGAGCAAGGCAATTAACCCTAATTGCTCTGGATAAGAGTGTCTACTAAAATGTATATCCTTCTGTTTTTATAAAGACTGGCACAGATACTTAAATTGGATGAACAGTTGTTTTTCTTTCATACATTATATTTGAAAGGAAACACAATAGAGGTGATTGTATCACCCTTGTTGTGCTCTAGCCAACTCTCAGTCCGTTCTGATTACCCAATGACTTAGTCACAGACAACAGAAGGATTTATTCAAATAGGCTATTCTTCTAAGGGTCAGTCCACTATATCCTCTGTTCATGGGAAAAGGATATTGCTCAGCCATTGGAATTCCCAGATGACTCCTCTTTTCCTATGGACTTAGAATAATAAATTCCTCTACATTAACATATAAGAAAGTACAAATGACAGTATAGCCAGTGGTTTCACCAAATAGCCCATAGTTAAGATATCCTTAAGTCAAGGTCAACGCCCCAGAATTATGCACGGACTCCCTTCTGATGCAAACTGTTTTACAAGTTTCATCTCCTAGAAGTGGGACACCGATGAGATCCTCTGAGCCAATTTCCGTGCTACTGCCACGCCGTATGAGAATTTGAGCACACATTTCAATATCTATGCTTGAATTTACATCCAGAGAAGGATAGCAATAGACTGATGCTTAGTGGTACAGATATGTTACAGTGTTTCTACTGGTAACATTTACATTTACATTTACATTTAAGTAATTTAGCAGACGCTCTTATCCAGAGCGACTTACAAATTGGTGCATTCACCTTATGACATCCAGTAGAACAGTCACTTTACAATAGTGCATCTAAATCAGTCTTTTGACATTAGTTTGGTAGACTAGAGTTGAAATAATGCGATAGCTGTACTGTATATTGATAGTAGTAGATCATAGCTTAATGCAGCCTACTGTTTTACAGTCCATATCCCATCCCCCTGTCCCTCTGTTCCTCCATCCATCTATCTATCCATCCATCCATCCCGTCCCTCTGTCCATCCATCCATTCAACCATCTATCTCTCTGTTCATCCATCTATCTCTCTGTTCATCCATCCATCTATCTATCCATCCATCCCGTCCCTCTGTCCATCCATCCATTCAACCATCTATCTCTCTGTTCATCCATCCATCTATCTATCCATCCATCCCGTCCCTCTGTTCATTCATCCATCTATCCATCCATCCCGTCCCTCTGTCCATCCATCCATCATCCATCCTGTCCCTCTTTCCATCCATTCATCCATCCTGTCCCTCTGTTCATCCATCCATCACATCCCTCCATCCACCTCTTTTGGGCTATCTATCTGTCTCTCCCAACACATGAGCCCCATTTCCCCCCTCAGATACACATGCACACTGCACCCCCCCCCCCCCTAACCCACCCCCACACACACATACTATCCCCATACATCCCACCCCATCCTCTAAAAAAAAATAGGGTGGAAGGCAAGGTTTTTAATTCAAATTTCATGTGGGGCGCCGCAGCCTGTAAGCTCACTCAGCAGTCACTGGAGTCTAAAGTGACTCTGGGGAGCCCTCTCACAGTTCTATATGCAAATAGGCCTGCACCTGGGCAGTGGAGCAGCCCTGCTGAGAGGTTACTTATGCAAATCTGATTGAGTGAGAGCATATTGCCAGAGCTCGCACACAGCCCCTCCTCAGATACCGGCAGTTATATTTCACAGGGACGCAGGACGCCATGTTCCCCCGGAATGGAGAGAGAGAGGAAAGGAAAGCAAGGGAGGGGGAGAGATAGAGATGTGTACAGATAGATGGCGGGAGATAGGGAGAGAGCGAGAGAGAGAGAGAGTGAGAGAGTAAAAGGGAGGGGGAAACGAATGAGAGAGAGAGGGAGAGAGAGAGGACAGACATATAAAAGGTAGTGGTGGGAGAGAGAGAGAGAGAGAGAGAGAGAGAGAGAGAGAGAGAGAGAGAGAGAGAGAGAGAGAGAGAGAGAGAGAGAGAGAGAGAGAGAGAGAGAGAGAGAGGACAGGCATATAAAAGGTAGTGGAGAGAGAGAGAGAGAGAGAGAGAGAGAGAGAGAGAGAGAGAGGACAGGCATATAAAAGGTAGTGGGGAGAGAGAGAGAGAGAGAGAGAGAGAGAGAGAGAGAGAGAGAGAGAGAGAGAGAGAGAGAGAGAGAGAGAGAGAGAGAGAGAGAGAGAGAGAGAGAGAGAGAGAGAGAGAGAGAGAGAGAGAGAGAGAGAGAGAGAGAGAGAGAGAGAGAGAGAGGACAGGCATATAAAAGGTAGTGGAGAGAGAGAGAGAGAGAGAGAGAGAGAGAGAGAGAGAGAGAGAGAGAGAGAGAGAGAGAGAGAGAGAGAGAGAGAGAGAGAGAGAGAGAGGACAGGCCTATAAAAGGTAGTGGAGAGAGAGAGATCTGCTGTCCTGCGCCTGACTCTCTCACCAGCTACACCCAGGACGCGTTACAGATACTCTTAATGATCGGTTATGAAAAGCCAACTGACATTTACTCCTGAGGTGCTGACCTGTTGCACCCTCGACAACTACTGTGATTATTATTATTTGACCATGCTGGTCATTTATGAACTATTGAATATCTTGGCCATGTTCTGTTATAATCTCCACCCGGCACAGCCAGAAGAGGACTGGCCACCCCTCATAGCCTGGTTCCTCTCTTGGTTTCATCCTCGGTTTTGGCCTTTCTAGGGAGTTTTTCCTATCCACCGTGCTTCTATACCTGCATTGCTTGCTGTTTGGGTTTTTAGGCTGGGTTTCTGTACAGTACTTTGAGATATCAGCTGACGTAAGAAATTTGATTGATTGACATGGGGGATGGGTAATTTCTATGCACACTTTGTGCTGAATATCAGTATGTCCAACACCTTCTCTAACTCTACGGTAGGACGATATCGCCTAAAATCGTAAAATCAATTTTTATTTTATGGTTGATTTTTTACCTTTATTTAACCAGGTAAGTCAGTTAAGAACAAATTCTTATTTTCAATGACGGCCTAGGAACAGTGGGTTAACTGCCTGTTCAGGGGCAGAATGACAGATTTGTACCTTGTCAGCTCGGGGACTTGAACTTGCAACCTTGTGGTTACTAGTCCAACGCTCTAACCACTAGGCTACCCTGCCGCCCCATGATTCACAATATGTACACTATGCTGTATACACAAAAGTATTTAAATGTGTGGATTTGGCTATTTCAGCTATACCCTCCTTACTGAAAAGCTCAGTGACATTCAACATGGCACCGTCATAGGATAACACCTTTTCAACAAGACAGTTTGTCAAATTTCTACCTTGCCAGAGCTACCCTAGTCAACTGCAAATGCTGTTATTGTGAAGTGGAAACGTCTAGGAGCAACAACGGCTCAGCTACGAAGTGGTAGGCCACACAAGCTCACAGAACTGGACCACTGAGTGCTGAAACGTGTAGCGTGTAAAAATTGTCTGGCTTCGGTTGCAACACTCACTAATGAGTTCCAAACTGCCCCTGGAAGCAGCGTCAGTGTAGCAGTGTGATGTTGTTCAGCTAGATTATGCACCAAGTTCCACACAAGGACCAGTTCAAATAGGCCAGCACCTGTAACTTGTGGGTCCTTGGAACAGTGTTTGAGTGAGTTTCCATGTGCTCACGCAGGTGCCTGAGAGCTGTGACTGCGCCAAGGGCTAACATATTGTGCGTTGTCTCTTCGTGCGCAGGTATGTATTTTATTTTGTGTGAATTGTGTTGTGTATCATTTTACTTGTATTGTATTGTATGGTGTGCTGTTGTGCACTGAATGTGTACACACAGCACCTGTTATTTCCTTTTGGCTCTCTTTTGCCTGACCTTCAGCTAGCCAGGTGCCTGCGAGCTGTGACTGCACCAAGGGCTCACATATTGTGCATTGTCTCGTTGTGCGCAGGGCAAATAAAAATCCAACAAGCAGACCTCCAGTTGTGTCCTCAATAAATTACACAACGCAGAACGAACCACGCTACATCAGCACAAGAACGGTTTGTCCGGTGCTTCAAGAAATCGCTTTCCATGGCCGAACAGCCGCTTCCAAACCTAAGATCACCATGCGCAATGCCAAGCGTCGGCTGGAGTGGTGTAAAGCTCGAACGCCATTGGACTCTGGAGTAGTGGAAACACCTTCCCTGGAGTGATGAATCACGCTTCACGAATCACGCTTCACCATCAGGTAGACCGAAGGACAAAACTGGGCTCTGACCTCCATTGAACACCTTTGGGATGAATTGGAACGCCGAATGCGAGCCAGGGCTAATCACCCAACACATCAGTACCTGACATCACGAATGGAATCAAGTCCACACAGCAATGTTCCAACATCTAGTGGAAAGCCTTCCCAGAAGAGTGGAGGCTGTTACAGCAGCAAAGGGGGGACCAACTCCATATTAATTCCCATGATTTTGGAATGAGATGTTCAACAAGCAGGTGTCCACATACTTTTGGTCATGTAGTGTATCTCGATTAAAAAAATATATTTTGTCTAAATAAAATGTTATGTACAATTAATGGTCAAATAGATGTAATACATTCAGCAATAATGTAATACATTTTCAGGGCTTGTAAAAGTATACCTAGGATGAATATATGCCTTCCACAACTATAAGACCTCACAAATAATTTCATTATTTTATCCATATAGTTTAACCTGCTTTTTTGCAATAATTACTGATCTGGCTTTCAAGACTGTCTATTTGGTATTTGGTATTTTATTAGGATCCCATTAGCTGTTGCAAAAGCAGCAGCTACTCTTCCTGGGGTCCACACAACACATGAAACATAATACAGAATGACATAGACAAGAACAGCTCAAGGACAGAAGTACATACATTTGAAAACGGAAAATGCCCTTTTGCCACATGTGATCAGATCCATGGATAATGCACATGTATTAATAATGACTAACTTCTTGAAGCAGGCATTATAGAAAATGAACACAGGTCTCAAAAACATTGTCTGAAGCCAAGCCCTTGCGCTAGTGAGTAGTCAGCTAACATTAATATTTCAAGTTTAGCCAACTTGGATCTATTTGCTAGCTCACAAGGTAAAACAGTTGAATTGTTATGAAAACACCCTTCTGTCTCCAACTGTTCGAACAACATGCAAGTGTGTCCGCTTTGTTGAAATCAAGTGGCCTGCCTTATTTCTCAGAATGTGTTTAATGCTTAGTGCACGTTTATAAAAACAGACTAGACAGCTAGTATAATAGTCTTTGGCTGAAATACTGCTAGTGGTACATGGCACCACAAAACACACTGAGCATTCATTTTCCACAATCAATGTTCATTGATACTGTTGTTTTAGTAGTTTCTCCTTTGCATGCAATTTGAGTAGTTGAGACATAAAAAGGGTTTTGTTAGAAACTTCTCCTCTACTACAGTAAATTAATGTCTGAATATTTTTCGGTGTCCTTATGACCAATTTTGTGTAGGACCAAACGTTAAATGCAAATAGCGAGTTGAAACCGCTTGTCAGAGAGGAAGAAGTGATCTCTTATAATTTGGACCTAAACTTGCCGTCCGCCTTTGGGACAACGATTGCCATTGTTATGGCGGTGACACGAGTATCTCGTCATTATATACAGATAAAACTTTTTTTATTTAAATACAGGCATTTTTTATATTTCGCAAAAACATACATTGAATTAATCAAATGAATAGGATATATCGCACAACCCTACTCTGAAGCTGGAACGAACCCAGTGATTAAACGGTTGCAGTTCAATCTGAGCTCTAATGTGGGCCTCTGATGTAGACGAACACCTGGGAATTACACTGCAGGATGAATGGTTCTGGGATACACTGCCATAGGCTGTGTCCCAAATGGTACCCTATTCCCTATATAGTCCACTGCTTTTGGCAGTGAGGCTCATAGGGCTCTGGTCAAAACGAGTGCACTATATTGCGAATAGGGAGCCATTTGGGTTACATACTATACAGTCTACCTCCAGTCAGGCCTGCCTGCCCGCTACACGACACATGAATGTATGATACATTTATTATATTGGTAATTATTAGTCATGCAGTATTATGTGAATGTGAGGTGTAAATGTAGCACCTTGTAAAAAAGTCTTTTGGGTTTCCAGTTAGCTTTGGGTGTTATGGGTTTAACGGGGGTAGCCCTTTCCTGCAGTCTAATTACCTAGTGGCCTCATGGGTGGAATGTTATTCATATCTTTCATGATTTACAAATTAATAAACATTACGTAAAAAAAGAACATGTTAAAATGTGCTGTTTCTATGTCAAACTGTTTTGTTATATTTAAGTCCGCTGTGATGTACAGGTATGTAAAGTGGAATATTGGGATGCAAACTCCAAATTGAATACTTTTCAATTCTATATCTGACATGACACAGGTGTCTTTTTTAAGCCCGTACCATGTCTATGAGGTGTATACTTTTGTTTCAAAGTAGATTTGTTTAAGACTACCAAGTGCTGAGGAGTATTTTTCTCCGCTCTGTTGACAAGTATTTTCTCAGTTCATACAGGAGTAATAAATGAATAAAGGCAAAGTGCACTAATTTGGTGGGATTATATATATATATATATTTTTTTTGTCAGCGGGTGCTTTGACAACTTGTATAATCTGCTCAAATGGAACACATCCCACATGGAGGCTCATTACTGTTTTCTATCGCCTTCCACCTGACACCGAGCTTCGCTCACTGATGTCCCTGCGCCATGTCCGCATTCTGTGGCGTGGTGCAACCAACCCCATTACATGCCAAGAGAATATCTACGTTTCCTTCCTGATCGATGACGCAATCCATAACCAGAAAGGACAAACCATTAACTTTTACAGCTCTCCCTTTCATATTTACTATTCTGTTTACCATTCCGGTAATGTGGGTTATATGCTGGAATAGCATGCCGACACCATTTCACTGGAAGTAGCATTTTCTTGTGTGAATAACATGTTGTGATGTTTATAGTGTTTTACATGAAAACGTGCTGAATGCATAACACATTGGCCGCAAAACAACTTAAACCGGTGTATGAAATCCATATTGCACATTCAGGAAATGTAGGAGTTTCCATCTAGGAGGGAAATGACCCACTCTGTGCCAAAATAATACAATATTAGATTTACTGTAAGTGTGTATTCATTAAAATATTTTAGTTTGTGTGTGTGTGTGTGTGTGTGTGTGTGTGTGTGTGTGTGTGTGTGTGTGTGTGTGTGTGTGTGTGTGTGTGTGTGTGTGTGTGTGTGTGTGTGTGTGTGTGTGTGTGTGTGTGTGTGTGTGTGTGTGTGTGTGTGTGTGTGTGTGTGTGTGTGTGTGTGTGTGTTTGTGGCTGTGCGTGCGTGCATGTGTTGGTTGTGTGTGGTTGTGTGGTTGTGTGTGAGTATGCATGTGTACGTGGTTGTGTGGTTGTGTGTGTGTGTTGCTGTGTGGTTGTGTATGTGTGGTTGTGTGTGTGTGGTTGTGTGTTGTTGTGTGGTTGTTGTGGTTGTTGTGTGGGTGTGCGGGTGTGTGGTTGTTGTGTGGGTGTCTGTGGCTGTGTGGTTTTGTGTGTGGTTGTGTGTGTGTGGTTGTGTGGTAGTGTGGTTGTGTGGTTGTTGTGTGGTTGTGTGTGTGGTTGTGTGGTAGTGTGGTTGTTGTGTGGTTGTTGTGTGGTTGTGTGTGTGTGGTTGTGTGTGTGTGTGGTTGTGGTAGTGTGGTTGTGTTGTTGTGTGGTTGTGTTGTTGTGTGTGTGTGGTTGTGGTAGTGTGGTTGTGTGGTTGTGTTGTTGTGTGGTAGTGCGGTTGTGTTTGTGTGGTTGTGGTAGTGTGGTTTTGTTTGTGTGGTTGTGGTAGTGTGGTTGTGTTTATGTGGTTGTGGGAGTGTGGTTGTGGTGTTGTGTGGTAGTGTGGTTGTGTTTGCAGTAGTGTGGTTGTGTTGTGTTTATGTGGTTGTGGTAGTGTGGTTGTGTTGTTGTGTGGTAGTGCGGTTGTGTTTGTGTGGGTGTGGTTTTGTTTGTGTGGTTGTGGTAGTGTGGTTTTGTTTGTGTGATTGTGTTTATGTGGTTGTGGTAGTGTAGTTGTGTGGTTGTGGTAGTGTGGTTGTGTGTGTGTCGTTGTGGTAGTGTTGTTGTGTGGTTGTGTGTGTGTGGTAGTGTGGTTTTGTTTGTGTGGTTTTGTTTGTGTGATTGTGTTTATGTGGTTGTAGTTGTGTGGTTGTGGTAGTGTTGTTGTGTGGTTGTGTGTGTGTGGTTGTGGTAGTGTGGTTGTGTTGTTGTGTGGTAGTGTGGTTGTGTTGTTGTGGTTATGTGGTAGTGTGGTTGTGTTGTTGTGTGGTAGTGTGGTTGTGTTTGTGTTGTTGTGTGGTAGTGTTGTTGTGTGGTGGTGTCGTTGTGTTTGTGTGGTTGTGGTAGTGTTGTTGTGTGGTAGTGTGGTTGTGTTTGTGTGGTTGTGGTAGTGTTGTTGTGTTGTGTGTGTGTTGTGGTAGTGTTTTGTTTTGTGGTAGTGTGGTTGTGTTTGTGTGTGTGGTTGTGGTAGTGTTGTTGTGTTGTTGTGTGGTTGTGTTTGTATGGTTGTGGTAGTGCGGTTGTGTTTGTGTGGTTGTGGTAGTGTTGTTGTGTTGTTGTGTTGTAGTGTGGTTGTGTGTGTGTGGTTGTGGTAGTGTGGTTGTGTTTGTGTTGTTGTTTGGTTGTGGTAGTGTTGTTGTCTTGTTGTGTGGTTGATGTGTGTGTGTGTGGCTGTGGTAGTGTTGTTGTGTGGTTGTGTGTGTGTGGTTGTGGGAGTGTTGTTGTGTGGTTGTGTGTGTGTGGTTGTGGTTGTGTTGTTGTGTGGTTGTGTTGTTGTGTGGTAGTGTGGTTGTGTTTCTGTGGTTGTGGTAGTGTTGTAGTGTGGTTGTGTTGTAGTGTGGTTGTGTTTGTGTGGTTGGGGTTGTTGTGTTGTGTGGTTGTGTGTGTGTGGTTGTGTGTGTGTGTTGTTGTGGTAGTGTGGTTGTGTGTGTGTGGTTGTGTTTGCGGTAGTGTGGTGTTGTGTGGTTGTGTTTGCGGTAGTGTGGTTGTGTTGTGTTTATGTGGTTGTGGTAGTGTGGTTGTGTTGTTGTGCGGTAGTGCAGTTGTGTTTGTGTGGTTGTGGTAGTGTGGTTTTGTTTGTGTGATTGTGTTTATGTTGTTGTGGTTGTGGTAGTGTTGTTGTGTTGTGTGGTTGAGTGGTTGTGTGTGTGGTTGTGGTAGTGTTGTTGTGTGGTTGTGGTAGTGTTGTTGTGTGGTTGTGTGTGTGTGGTTGTGTGTGTGTGGTTGTGGTAGTGTTGTTGTGTGTGTGTGGTTGTGGTAGTGTGGTTGTGTTGTTGTGTGGTAGTGTTGTTGTGTGGTAGTGTGGTTGTGTTTGTGTTGTTGTTTCGTTGTGGTGGTGTTGTTGTGTTGTTGTGTGGTTGTTGTGTTGTTGTGTGGTTGTGGTAGTGTTGTAGTGTTGTTGTGTGGTTGTTGTGTGGTTGTTGTGTTGTTGTGTGGTAGTGTGTTTCTGTGGTTGTGGTTGTGGTGTTGTGTTGTTGTGTGGTTGTGGTAGTGTTGTTGTGTGGTTGTGTGTGTGTGGTTGTGGTAGTGTTGTTGTGTGTGTGTGGTTGTGGTAGTGTGGTTGTGTTGTTGTGTGGTAGTGTTGTTGTGTGGTAGTGTGGTTGTGTTTGTGTTGTTGTTTGGTTGTGGTGGTGTTGTTGTGTTGTTGTGTGGTTGTTGTGTTGTTGTGTGGTAGTGTGTTTGTGTGGTTGTGGTAGTGGTGTTGTGTTGTTGTGTGGTTGTTGTTTTGTAGTGTGGTTGTGGTTGTGGTAGTGTGGTTGTGTCTGTGTGGTAGTGTTGTTGTGTGGTTGTGGTAGTGTGGTAGTGTGGTTGTGTGGTTGTGTGGTTGTGTTGTTGTGTGGTTGTGGTAGTGTTGTTGTGTTGTTGTGTGGTTGTGGTAGTGTGGTAGTGTTGTTATGTGGTTGTGGTAGTGTTGTTGTGTTGTGTGGTTGAGTGGTTGTGTGTGTGGTTGTGGTAGTGTTGTTGTGTGTGTGTGGTTGTGGTAGTGTGGTTGTGTTGTTGTGTGGTAGTGTGGTTGTGTTGTTGTGGTTGTGTTGTTGTGTGGTAGTGTGGTTGTGGTAGTGTGGTTTTGTTTGTGTGATTGTGTTCATGTGGTTGTGGTAGTGTAGTTGTGTGGTTGTGTTGTTGTGTGGTAGTGTAGTTGTGTGGTTGTGGTGTGTGATTGTGTGGTAGTGTGGTTGTGTTTGTGTTGTTGTTTGGTTGTGGTGGTGTTGTTGTGTTGTTGTATGGTTGTTGTGTTGTTGTGTGGTTGTGTGTTTGTGTGGTTTTGGTAGTGTTGTTGTGTTGTTGTGTGGTTGTTGTGTGGTTGTTGTGTTGTTGTGTGGTAGTGTGTTTGTGTGGTTGTGGTAGTGGTGTTGTGTTGTTGTGTTGTTGTGTGGTTGTGGTTGTGTTGTTGTGTGGTTGTGTGTGTGTGTGTGTGTGGTTGTGGTAGTGTGGTTGTGTTGTTGTGTGGTAGTGCGGTTGTGTTTGTGTGGTTGTGGTAGTGTGGTTTTGTTTGTGTGGTTGTGGTAGTGTGGTTGTGTTTATGTGGTTGTGGGAGTGTGGTTGTGGTGTTGTGTGGTAGTGTGGTTGTGTTTGCGGTAGTGTGGTTGTGTTGTGTTTATGTGGTTGTGGTAGTGTGGTTGTGTTGTTGTGTGGTAGTGCGGTTGTGTTTGTGTTGTTGTTTGGTTGTGGTGGTGTTGTTGTGTTGTTGTATGGTTGTTGTGTTGTTGTGTGGTTGTGTGTTTGTGTGGTTTTGGTAGTGTTGTTGTGTTGTTGTGTGGTTGTTGTGTGGTTGTTGTGTTGTTGTGTGGTAGTGTGTTTGTGTGGTTGTGGGAGTGGTGTTGTGTTGTTGTGTTGTTGTGTGGTTGTGGTTGTGTTGTTGTGTGGTTGTGTGTGTGTGTGTGGTTGTGGTAGTGTGGTTGTGTTGTTGTGTGGTAGTGCGGTTGTGTTTGTGTGGTTGTGGTAGTGTGGTTTTGTTTGTGTGGTTGTGGTAGTGTGGTTGTGTTTATGTGGTTGTGGGAGTGTGGTTGTGGTGTTGTGTGGTAGTGTGGTTGTGTTTGCGGTAGTGTGGTTGTGTTGTGTTTATGTGGTTGTGGTTGTGTTGTTGTGTGGTAGTGCGGTTGTGTTTGTGTTGTTGTTTGGTTGTGGTGGTGTTGTTGTGTTGTTGTGGTAGTGTGTGGTTGTGTTGTTGTGTGGTTGTGTGTTTGTGTGGTTTTGGTAGTGTTGTTGTGTTGTTGTGTGGTTGTTGTGTGGTTGTTGTGTTGTTGTGTGGTAGTGTGTTTGTGTGGTTGTGGTAGTGGTGTTGTGTTGTTGTGTTGTTGTGTGGTTGTGGTTGTGTTGTTGTGTGGTAGTGCGGTTGTTGTGTTGTTGTGTGGTTGTGGTAGTGTTGTAGTGTTGTTGTGTGGTTGTTGTGTGGTTGTTGTGTTGTTGTGTGGTAGTGTGTTTCTGTGGTTGTGGTTGTGGTGTTGTGTTGTTGTGTGGTTGTGGTAGTGTTGTTGTGTGGTTGTGTGTGTGTGGTTGTGGTAGTGTTGTTGTGTGTGTGTGGTTGTGGTAGTGTGGTTGTGTTGTTGTGTGGTAGTGTTGTTGTGTGGTAGTGTGGTTGTGTTTGTGTTGTTGTTTGGTTGTGGTGGTGTTGTTGTGTTGTTGTGTGGTTGTTGTGTTGTTGTGTGGTAGTGTGTTTGTGTGGTTGTGGTAGTGGTGTTGTGTTGTTGTGTGGTTGTTGTTTTGTAGTGTGGTTGTGGTTGTGGTAGTGTGGTTGTGTCTGTGTGGTAGTGTTGTTGTGTGGTTGTGGTAGTGTGGTAGTGTGGTTGTGTGGTTGTGTGGTTGTGTTGTTGTGTGGTAGTGTGGTAGTGTTGTTGTGTTGTTGTGTGGTTGTGGTAGTGTGGTAGTGTTGTTATGTGGTTGTGGTAGTGTTGTTGTGTTGTGTGGTTGAGTGGTTGTGTGTGTGGTTGTGGTAGTGTTGTTGTGTGTGTGTGGTTGTGGTAGTGTGGTTGTGTTGTTGTGTGGTAGTGTGGTTGTGTTGTTGTGGTTGTGTTGTTGTGTGGTAGTGTGGTTGTGGTAGTGTGGTTTTGTTTGTGTGATTGTGTTCATGTGGTTGTGGTAGTGTAGTTGTGTGGTTGTGTTGTTGTGTGGTAGTGTAGTTGTGTGGTTGTGGTGTGTGATTGTGTGGTAGTGTGGTTGTGTTTGTGTTGTTGTTTGGTTGTGGTGGTGTTGTTGTGTTGTTGTATGGTTGTTGTGTTGTTGTGTGGTTGTGTGTTTGTGTGGTTTTGGTAGTGTTGTTGTGTTGTTGTGTGGTTGTTGTGTGGTTGTTGTGTTGTTGTGTGGTAGTGTGTTTGTGTGGTTGTGGTAGTGGTGTTGTGTTGTTGTGTTGTTGTGTGGTTGTGGTTGTGTTGTTGTGTGGTTGTGTGTGTGTGTGTGTGTGTGGTTGTGGTAGTGTGGTTGTGTTGTTGTGTGGTAGTGCGGTTGTGTTTGTGTGGTTGTGGTAGTGTGGTTTTGTTTGTGTGGTTGTGGTAGTGTGGTTGTGTTTATGTGGTTGTGGGAGTGTGGTTGTGGTGTTGTGTGGTAGTGTGGTTGTGTTTGCGGTAGTGTGGTTGTGTTGTGTTTATGTGGTTGTGGTAGTGTGGTTGTGTTGTTGTGTGGTAGTGCGGTTGTGTTTGTGTTGTTGTTTGGTTGTGGTGGTGTTGTTGTGTTGTTGTATGGTTGTTGTGTTGTTGTGTGGTTGTGTGTTTGTGTGGTTTTGGTAGTGTTGTTGTGTTGTTGTGTGGTTGTTGTGTGGTTGTTGTGTTGTTGTGTGGTAGTGTGTTTGTGTGGTTGTGGGAGTGGTGTTGTGTTGTTGTGTTGTTGTGTGGTTGTGGTTGTGTTGTTGTGTGTGTGTGTGTGTGGTTGTGGTAGTGTGGTTGTGTTGTTGTGTGGTAGTGCGGTTGTGTTTGTGTGGTTGTGGTAGTGTGGTTTTGTTTGTGTGGTTGTGGTAGTGTGGTTGTGTTTATGTGGTTGTGGGAGTGTGGTTGTGGTGTTGTGTGGTAGTGTGGTTGTGTTTGCGGTAGTGTGGTTGTGTTGTGTTTATGTGGTTGTGGTAGTGTGGTTGTGTTGTTGTGTGGTAGTGCGGTTGTGTTTGTGTTGTTGTTTGGTTGTGGTGGTGTTGTTGTGTTGTTGTGTTGTTGTGTGGTTGTGTTGTTGTGTGGTTGTGTGTTTGTGTGGTTTTGGTAGTGTTGTTGTGTTGTTGTGTGGTTGTTGTGTGGTTGTTGTGTTGTTGTGTGGTAGTGTGTTTGTGTGGTTGTGGTAGTGGTGTTGTGTTGTTGTGTTGTTGTGTGGTTGTGGTTGTGTTGTTGTGTGGTAGTGCGGTTGTGTTTGTGTGGTTGTGGTAGTGTGGTTTTGTTTGTGTGGTTGTGGTAGTGTGGTTGTGTTTATGTGGTTGTGGGAGTGTGGTTGTGGTGTTGTGTGGTAGTGTGGTTGTGTTTGCGGTAGTGTGGTTGTGTTGTGTTTATGTGGTTGTGGTAGTGTGGTTGTGTTGTTGTGTGGTAGTGCGGTTGTGTTTGTGTGGTTGTGGTAGTGTGGTTTTGTTTGTGTGGTTGTGGTAGTGTGGTTTTGTTTGTGTGATTGTGTTTATGTGGTTGTGGTAGTGTAGTTGTGTGGTTGTGGTAGTGTGGTTGTGTGTGTGTCGTTGTGGTAGTGTTGTTGTGTGGTTGTGTGTGTGTGGTAGTGTGGTTTTGTTTGTGTGGTTGTGTTTGTGTTGTTGTCTGGTAGTGTTGTTGTGTGGTGGTGTCGTTGTGTTTGTGTGGTTGTGGTAGTGTTGTTGTGTGGTAGTGTGGTTGTGTTTGTGTGGTTGTGGTAGTGTTGTTGTGTTGTGTGTGTGTTGTGGTAGTGTTTTGTTTTGTGGTAGTGTGGTTGTGTTTGTGTGTGGTTGTGGTAGTGTTGTTGTGTTGTTGTGTGGTTGTGTTTGTGTTGTTGTGTGGTAGTGTTGTTGTGTGGTGGTGTCGTTGTGTTTGTGTGGTTGTGGTAGTGTTGTTGTGTTGTTGTGTGGTTGTGGTAGTGTGGTAGTGTTGTTATGTGGTTGTGGTAGTGTTGTTGTGTTGTGTGGTTGAGTGGTTGTGTGTGTGGTTGTGGTAGTGTTGTTGTGTGTGTGTGGTTGTGGTAGTGTGGTTGTGTTGTTGTGTGGTAGTGTGGTTGTGTTGTTGTGGTTGTGTTGTTGTGTGGTAGTGTGGTTGTGTTTGTGTGGTTGTGGTAGTGTGGTTTTGTTTGTGTGATTGTGTTCATGTGGTTGTGGTAGTGTAGTTGTGTGGTTGTGTTGTTGTGTGGTAGTGTAGTTGTGTGGTTGTGGTGTGTGATTGTGTGGTAGTGTGGTTGTGTTTGTGTTGTTGTTTGGTTGTGGTGGTGTTGTTGTGTTGTTGTATGGTTGTTGTGTTGTTGTGTGGTTGTGTGTTTGTGTGGTTTTGGTAGTGTTGTTGTGTTGTTGTGTGGTTGTTGTGTGGTTGTTGTGTTGTTGTGTGGTAGTGTGTTTGTGTGGTTGTGGTAGTGGTGTTGTGTTGTTGTGTTGTTGTGTGGTTGTGGTTGTGTTGTTGTGTGGTTGTGTGTGTGTGTGTGTGGTTGTGGTAGTGTGGTTGTGTTGTTGTGTGGTAGTGCGGTTGTGTTTGTGTGGTTGTGGTAGTGTGGTTTTGTTTGTGTGGTTGTGGTAGTGTGGTTGTGTTTATGTGGTTGTGGGAGTGTGGTTGTGGTGTTGTGTGGTAGTGTGGTTGTGTTTGCGGTAGTGTGGTTGTGTTGTGTTTATGTGGTTGTGGTAGTGTGGTTGTGTTGTTGTGTGGTAGTGCGGTTGTGTTTGTGTTGTTGTTTGGTTGTGGTGGTGTTGTTGTGTTGTTGTATGGTTGTTGTGTTGTTGTGTGGTTGTGTGTTTGTGTGGTTTTGGTAGTGTTGTTGTGTTGTTGTGTGGTTGTTGTGTGGTTGTTGTGTTGTTGTGTGGTAGTGTGTTTGTGTGGTTGTGGTAGTGGTGTTGTGTTGTTGTGTTGTTGTGTGGTTGTGGTTGTGTTGTTGTGTGGTTGTGTGTGTGTGTGTGTGGTTGTGGTAGTGTGGTTGTGTTGTTGTGTGTGGTTGTGTTTGTGTGGTTGTGGTAGTGTGGTTTGTTTGTGTGGTTGTGGTAGTGTGGTTGTGTTTATGTGGTTTGTTTGTGGTGTTGTGTGGTAGTGTGTGGTAGTGTGTGTTGTGGTTATGTGTGTGTGTGTTGTGTGGTGTTGTGTGGTAGTGTGTGTTTTGTTGTTGTGTGTGTGTGTTGTGTGTGGTGGTTGTGTTTGTGTGGTTGTGGTAGTGTTGTGTGTTGTGTGTGGTTGTTGTTGGTTGTTGTGTTGTTGTGTGGTAGTGTGTTTGTGTGGTGTGGTAGTGGTGTTGTTGTGTTGTTGTGTGGTTGTGGTTGTGTTGTTGTGTGGTAGTTTGTGTTGTGTGGTTGTGGTAGTGTGGTTTTGTTTGTGTGGTTGTGGTAGTGTGGTTGTGTTTATGTGGTTGTGGGAGTGTGGTTGTGGTGTTGTGTTGTTGTGTGGTTGTGTGTTTGTGTGGTTTTGGTAGTGTTGTTGTGTTGTTGTGTGGTTGTTGTGTGGTTGTTGTGTTGTTGTGTGGTAGTGTGTTTGTGTGGTTGTGGTAGTGGTGTTGTTGTGTTGTTGTGTGGTTGTGGTTGTGTTGTTGTGTGGTAGTGCGGTTGTGTTTGTGTGGTTGTGGTAGTGTGATTTTGTTTGTGTGGTTGTGGTAGTGTGGTTGTGTTTATGTGGTTGTGGGAGTGTGGTTGTGGTGTTGTGTGGTAGTGTGGTTGTGTTTGCGGTAGTGTGGTTGTGTTGTGTTTATGTGGTTGTGGTAGTGTGGTTGTGTTGTTGTGTGGTAGTGCGGTTGTGTTTGTGTGGTTGTGGTAGTGTGGGTTTGTTTGTGTGGTTGTGGTAGTGTGGTTTTGTTTGTGTGATTGTGTTTGTGGTTGTGGTAGTGTAGTTGTGTGGTTGTGGTAGTGTGGTTGTGTGTGTGTCGTTGTGGTAGTGTTGTTGTGTGGTTGTGTGTGTGTGGTAGTGTGGTTTTGTTTGTGTGGTTGTGTTTGTGTTGTTGTGTGGTAGTGTTGTTGTGTGGTGGTGTCGTTGTGTTTGTGTGGTTGTGGTAGTGTTGTTGTGTGGTAGTGTGGTTGTGTTTGTGTGGTTGTGGTAGTGTTGTTGTGTTGTGTGTGTGTTGTGGTAGTGTTTTGTTTTGTGGTGTGTGGTTGTGTTTGTGTGTTGTTGTGGTAGTGTTGTTGTGTTGTTGTGTGGTTGTGTTTGTGTTGTTGTGTGTAGTGTTGTTGTGTGGTGGTGTCGTTGTGTTTGTGTGGTTGTGGTAGTGTTGTGTGTGGTGTGTGGTTGTGTTTGTATGGTTGTGGTAGTGCGGTTGTGTTTGTGTGGTTGTGGTGTTTAGTGTGGTTGTGTGTGTGTGGTTGTGGTAGTGTGGTTGTGTTTGTGTTGTTGTTTGGTTGTGGTAGTGTTGTTGTCTTGTTGTGTGGTTGATGTGTGTGTGTGTGGTTGTGTGTGGTGTGTGTGTGTGGTTGTGGTAGTGTTGTTGTGTGGTTTGTGTGTGTGGTTGTGGTTGTGTTGTTGTGTGGTTGTGTTGTTGTGTGGTAGTGTGTTGTGTGTGGTTGGTAGTGTTGTAGTGTGGTTGTGTTGTAGTGTGTTGTGTTTGTGTGGTTGGGGTTGTTGTGTTGTGTGGTGTGTGTGTGTGGTTGTGTGTGTTGTTGTTGTGGTAGTGTGGTTGTTGTGTGTGGTTGTGGTAGTGTTGTTGTGGTGTTGTGTGGTTGTGTTTGCGGTAGTGTGGTTTGTGTTGTGTTTATGTGGTTGTGGTAGTGTGGTTGTGTTGTTGTGTAGTGCAGTTGTGTTTGTGTGGTTGTGGTAGTGTGGTTTTGTTTGTGTGTTGTGGTAGTGTGTGTTGTGTGGTTGTGGTTGTGTGTGTGGTTGTGTGTGTTGTGTGTGGTTGTGGTTGTTGTTGTGTGGTTGTGTGTTGTGTTGTGTTGTGTGGTTGTGGTAGTGTTGTGTGTGTGGTTGTGGTAGTGTGGTTGTGTTGTTGTGGTAGTGTGTTGTGTTGTGTGGTTGTGTGTGTTGTGGTTGTGGTGGTGTTGTTGTGTTGTGTGTGGTTGTTGTGTTGTTGTGTGGTTGTGTAGTGTTAGTGTTGTTGTTGTTGTGTGTTGTTGTGTTGTTGTGTGGTTGTGTTTCTGTGGTTGTGGTGTGGTGTTGTGTTGTTGTGTGGTTGTGGTAGTGTTGTTGTGTGGTTGTGGTGTGTGTGTTGTGTGTGTGTGTCGTTGTGGTAGTGTTGTTGTGTGTTGGTGTGTGTGGTAGTGTGGTTTTGTTTGTGTGGTTGTGTTTGTGTTGTTGTGGTAGTGTTGTTGTGTGGTGGTGTCGTTGTGTTTGTGTGGTTGTGGTAGTGTTGTTGTGTGGTAGTGTGTTGTGTTGTGTGGTTGTGGTAGTGTGTTGTGTTGTGTGTGTGTTGTGGTAGTGTTTTGTTTTGTGGTAGTGTGGTTGTGTTTGTGTGTGTGGTTGTGGTAGTGTTGTTGTGTTGTTGTGTGGTTGTGTTTGTGTTGTTGTGTGGTAGTGTTGTTGTGTGGTGGTGTCGTTGTGTTTGTGTGGTTGTGGTAGTGTTGTTGTGTGGTAGTGTGGTTGTGTTTGTATGGTTGTGGTAGTGCGGTTGTGTTTGTGTGGTTGTGGTAGTGTTGTTGTGTTGTTGTGTTGTAGTGTGGTTGTGTGTGTGTGGTTGTGGTAGTGTGGTTGTGTTTGTGTTGTTGTTTGGTTGTGGTAGTGTTGTTGTCTTGTTGTGTGGTTGATGTGTGTGTGTGTGTGGTAGTGTTGTTGTGTGGTTGTGTGTGTGTGGTTGTGGTAGTGTTGTTGTGTGGTTGTGTGTGTGTGGTTGTGGTTGTGTTGTTGTGTGGTTGTGTTGTTGTGTGGTAGTGTTGTGTTTCTGTGGTTGTGGTGTGGTAGTGTGGTTGTGTTGTGTGTGTTGTGTTTGTGTGGTTGGTTGTTGTGTTGTGTGGTTGTGTTGTGTGGTTGTGTGTGTGTGTTGTTGTGGTAGTGTGGTTGTGTGTGTGTGGTTGTGGTAGTGTTGTTGTGGTGTTGTGTGGTTGTGTTTGCGGTAGTGTGGTTGTGTTGTGTGTGGTTGTGGTAGTGTGGTTGTGTTGTTGTGCGGTAGTGCAGTTGTGTTTGTGTGGTTGTGGTAGTGTGGTTTTGTTTGTGTGATTGTGTTTATGTTGTTGTGTTGTGGTAGTGTTGTTGTGTTGTGTGGTTGAGTGGTGTGTGTGTGTTGTGGTAGTGTTGTTGTGTGGTTGTGGTAGTGTTGTTGTGTGGTTGTGTGTGTGTGGTTGTGTGTGTGTGGTTGTGGTAGTGTTGTTGTGTGTGTGTGGTTGTGGTAGTGTGGTTGTGTTGTTGTGTGGTAGTGTTGTTGTGTGGTAGTGTGGTTGTGTTTGTGTTGTTGTTTCGTTGTGGTGGTGTTGTTGTGTTGTTGTGTGGTTGTTGTGTTGTTGTGTGGTTGTGGTAGTGTTGTAGTGTTGTTGTGTGGTTGTTGTGTGGTTGTTGTGTTGTTGTGTGGTAGTGTGTTTCTGTGGTTGTGGTAGTGGTGTTGTGTTGTTGTGTGGTTGTGGTAGTGTTGTTGTGTTGTTGTGTGGTTGTGGTAGTGTTGTTGTGTGGTTGTGTGTGTGTGGTTGTGGTAGTGTTGTTGTGTGTGTGTGGTTGTGGTAGTGTGGTTGTGTTGTTGTGTGGTAGTGTTGTTGTGTGGTAGTGTGGTTGTGTTTGTGTTGTTGTTTGGTTGTGGTGGTGTTGTTGTGTTGTTGTGTGGTTGTTGTGTTGTTGTGTGGTGTGTGTTTGTGTTGTGGTGTTGTGTTGGTGTGTGGTTGTGTTGTTGTGTGGTTGTTGGTAGTGTGGTTGTGTTGGTGTGTGGTTGTGTTGTGGTAGTGTGGTTGTGTTGTGGTAGTGTTGTTGTGTGGTTGTGGTTAGTGTGGTTGTGTGGTTGTGTGGTTGTGTTGTTGTGTGGTTGTGGTAGTGTTGTTGTGTTGTGTGTGTGGTTGTGGTAGTGTTGTTGTGTGTGTGTGGTTGTGGTAGTGTGGTTGTGTTGTTGTGGTTGTGTTGTTGTGTGGTAGTGTGGTTGTGTTTGTGTGGTTGTGGTAGTGTGGTTTTGTTTGTGTGATTGTGTTCATGTGGTTGTGGTAGTGTAGTTGTGTGGTTGTGTTGTTGTGTGGTAGTGTAGTTGTGTGGTTGTGGTTGTGTTTGTGTTGTTGTTTGGTTGTGGTGGTGTTGTTGTGTTGTTGTATGGTTGTTGTGTTGTTGTATGGTTGTTGTGTTGTTGTGTGGTTGTGTGTTTGTGTGGTTTTGGTAGTGTTGTTGTGTTGTTGTGTGGTTGTTGTGTGGTTGTTGTGTTGTTGTGTGGTAGTGTGTTTGTGTGGTTGTGGTAGTGGTGTTGTGTTGTTGTGTTGTTGTGTGGTTGTGGTTGTGTTGTTGTGTGGTTGTGTGTGTGTGTGGTAGTGTTAGTGTTGTTGTGTGGTTGTGGTAGTGTGGTTGTGGTAGTGTTGTTGTGTGGTTGTGGTAGTGTGGTTGTGTGGTTGTGTTGTGGTAGTGTTGTTGTGTGGCTGTGTGGTTGTGGTAGTTTGGTAGTGTTGTTGTGTGGTTGTGTGGTTGTGGTAGTGTGGTAGTGTTGTTGTGGTTGTGTGGCTGTGTTATTGTATGGTTGTGTGGTAGTGTTGTTGTGTGGTAGTGTGGTTGTGTGGTAGTGTTGCTGTGTGGTTGTGTGGTAGTGTGGTTGTGTGGTAGTGTGGTAGTGTGGTTGTTTTGTTGTGTGGTTGTGTTGTTGTGTGGTTGTGGTTGTGGTTGTGTGGTAGTGTTGTTGTGTGGTTGTGGTAGTGTTGCTGTGTGGTTGTGTGGTTGTGGTAGTGTTGTTGTGTGGTTGTGGTAGTGTGGTTGTGTCTGTGTTGTTGTGTGGTTGTGTTGTTGTTTTGTAGTGTGGTTGTTTTGTAGTGTGGTTGTGTTGTTGTGTGGTAGTGCTGTTGTGTTGTTGTGTGGTTGTGTTGTTGTGTGGTAGTGTGGTAGTGTGGTAGTGTGGTAGTGTGGTAGTGTGGTTGTGTGGTTGTTTTGTGGTTGTGGTCGTGTTGTTGTGTTGTTGTGTGGTTGTGGTAGTGTGGTAGTGTTGTTATGTGGTTGTGGTAGTGTTGGTGTGTTGTGTGGTTGAGTGGTTGTGTGTGTGGTTGTGGTAGTGTTGTTGTGTGGTTGTGTGTGTGTGGTTGTGGTAGTGTGGTTGTGTTGTTGTGTGGTTGTGTTGTTGTGTGGTAGTGTGGTTGCGTTTGTGTGGTTGTGGTAGTATGGTTTTGTTTGTGTGATTGTGTTTATGTGGTTGTGGTAGTGTAGTTGTGTGGTTGTGGTAGTGTGGTTGTGTTGTTGTGTGGTAGTGTGGTTGTGGTAGTGTTGTTATGTGGTTGTGGTAGTGTTGGTGTGTTGTGTGGTTGAGTGGTTGTGTGTGTGGTTGTGGTAGTGTTGATGTGTGGTTGTGTGTGTGTGGTTGTGTTGTGTTTATGTGGTTGTGGTATTGCGGTTGTGTTTGTGTGGTTGTGGTAGTGCGGTTGTGTTTGTGTGGTTGTGGTAGTGTGGTTTTGTTTGTGTGATTGTGTTTATGTGGTTGTGGTAGTGTAGTTGTGTGGTTGTGGTAGTGTGATTGTGTGGTAGTGTGGTTGTGTTTGTGTTGTTGTTTGGTTGTGGTGGTGTTGTTGTGTTGTTGTGTGGTTGTGTGTTTGTGTGGTTGTGGTAGTGTGGTTGTGGTAGTGTTGTTGTGTGGTTGTGGTAGTGTGGTTGTGTGGTTGTGGTAGTTTGGTAGTTTGGTAGTGTGGTTGTGTGGTTGTGTGGTTGTGGTAGTGTGGTAGTGTTGTTGTGGTAGTGTTGTGTGGTAGTGTGGTAGTGTGGTAGTGTGGTTCTGTGGCTGTCTGGTTGTGGTAGTGTGGTTGTGTGTGTGTGTGTGTGTGTGTGTGGTTGTCGTAGTGTGGTTGTGTTTTATGTTGTTGTGTGGTGGTGTGGTTGTGGTAGTGTTGTTGTGTGGTTGTGTGGTAGTGTTGTTGTGTGGTTGTGTGGTAGTGTGTTTGTGTGGTTGTGTGGTTGTGTGGTAGTGTGGTAGTGTGGTTGTGTTGTTGTGTGGTTGTGTGGTTGTTTTGTAGTGTGGTTGTGTTGTTGTGTGGTTGTGGTTGTGGTTGTGTGGCAGTGTGGTTGTGTTGTTGTGTGGTTGTGGTAGTGTTGTTGTGTGGTTGTGGTAGAGTTGTTGTGTGGTTGTGGTTGTGTCTGTGTGGTAGTGCTGTTGTGTTGTTGTGTGGTTGTGGTAGTGTGGTAGTGTGGTTGTGTTGTTGTGTGGTTGTGGTAGTGTTGTTGTGTTGTTGTGTGGTTGTGGTTGTGGTAGTGTGGTAGTGTTGTTGTGTGGTTGTGGTTGTGGTAGTGTTGTTGTGTTGTGTGGTTGAGTGGTTGTGTGTGTGGTTGTGGTAGTGTTGTTGTGTGGTTGTGTGTGTGTGGTTGTGTGTTTGTGTGTGTGTGGTTGTGGTAGTGTGGTTGTGTTGTTGTGTGGTAGTGTGGTTGTGTTTGTTTGGTCGTGTTAGTGTTGTTGTGTGGTGGTGTGGTTGTGTTTGTGTGGTTGTGGTAGTGTTGTTGTGTGGTGGTGTGGTTGTGTTTGTGTGGTTGTGGTAGTGTTGTGGTGTGGTAGTGTGGTTGTGTTTGTGTAGTTGTGGTAGTGTTGTTGTCTGTGTGTGTGGTTGTGGTAGTGTTTTGTTTTGTGGTAGTGTTTTGTTGTGTTGTAGTGTGGTTGTGTGTGTGTGGTTGTGGTAGTGTGGTTGTGTTTGTGTTGTTGTTTGGTTGTGGTAGTGTTGTTCTGTTGTTGTGTGTGTGTGTGTGTGTGTGTGTGTGTGTGTGTGTGTGTGTGTGTGTGTGTGTGTGTGTGTGTGTGTGTGTGTGTGTGTGTGTGTGTGTGTGGTTGTGGTAGTGTTGTTGTGTGGTTGTGTGTGTGTGGTTGTGGTAGTGTTGTTGATTTGTTGTGTGGTTGTGGTAGTGTGGTTGTGGTAGTGTGGTTGTGTCTGTGTGGTAATGCTGTTTTGTGGTTGTGGTAGTGTGGTAGTGTGGTTGTGTTGTTGTGTGGTTGTGGTAGTGTTGTTGTGTTGTGTGTTTGTGGTTTTGGTAGTGTGGTTGTGTGGTTGTGGTAGTGTGGTTGTGTGTGTGTGGTTGTGGTAGTGTGGTAGTGTTGTTGTGTGGTTGTGGTAGTGTGGTTGTGTGTGTGGTTGTGGTAGTGTTGTTGTGTGGTTGTGTGGTTGTGTGGTAGTGTTGTTGTGTGGTAGTGATGTTGTGTGGTTGTGTTGTTGTGTGGTAGTGTGGTTGTGTGGTTGTGGTTGTGTGGTTATGGTAGTGTTGTTGTGTGGTTGTGTGGTTGTGGTTATGTTGTTGTGTGGTTGTGCTGCTGTGTGGTAGTGTTGTTGTGTGGTTGTGCTGCTGTGTGGTAGTGTTGTTGTGTGGTTGTGCTGCTGTGTGGTAGTGTTGTTGTGTGGTTGTGTTGCTGTGTGGTTGTGTGGTTGTGTTGTTGTGTGGTAGTGTGGTAGTGTGGTAGTGTTGTTGTGTTGCTGTGTGGTAGTGTTGTTGTGTGGTTGTGTTGTTGTGTGGTTGTGTGGTTGTGGTAGTGTTGTGGTAGTGTGGTTGTGGTAGTGTGGTAGTGTTGTTGTGTGGTTGTGTGGTTGTGTTAGTGTTGTTGTGTGGTTGTGTGGTAGTGTGGTTGTGTGGTTGTGGTTGTGTTGTTGTGTTGTTGTGTGGTAGTGTGGTTGTGTGGTTGCGGTTATGTTGTTGCGTTGTTGTGTGGTAGTGTGGTTGTCCTGCTGTTACAGTAACTTTGCTTTATTGGAACTGTGATATCTACACAGTAAATCCATGTTTGTTCCTGCTTTGTAACTTTTCTTCCTGAAGTTTAAAAAAATCAAAACTCTGTCAAGCTCCCACCACAGTATATTCCTGTAATTACTGTACATTTCACAAATTCAGTGGGAATTTAATGAATTGGAAAACAATCCTCTCTCTCAGTGGAGAGCTTGGCGTCGCCCACAAAGCTCCATGGTACTGTTGCCACGTGAAGTTTTTTGTGTCAGTTTTGGTTGAGTACATTTTTCCGCAGCTCACACAGACGCACGTCATTATGCCATGCATCAGTCACTGTGTCTGACATACATTGTGTTTAATTAGTTGTACAAAATGTTGGAATAGATACCTGTCAGCTCTGCTGTGTGGGCTAACATGTCAATTAACTCTTTAGTCTGTCACTTAAAGTGATGAATTGATTCTAAAAACGTATTATAATTATGGAAAGTTGGAGGGAAGGTGGGGGGTGGGGCTCCCTCCCCCACATAGTGACTTGTACAAATAATACGGCAATAATGTTTAAACAGGCTTAACAAGTGGATGAATACATACTACCCTACAGTATGGTGGGCAGAGAGTTCTCACCATGTATCTTGTTGTGTGTGTAACGGCGTTCTTCGTTTGTGGAAAGAGAGTCGGACCGAAATGCAGCGTCGTGGTTACTCATGACTTTAATAGAAAAAGTGACACATGAAATAACGATACAAAATACAAAACAACAAACGGAACGTGAAACCTAATTACAGCCTATCTGGTGAAACTACACAGAGACAGGAACAATCACCCACGAAATACACAGTGAAACCCAGGCTACCTAAATACGGTTCCCCATCAGAGACAACAAGAATCACCTGACTCTGATTGAGAACCGCCTCAGGCAGCCAAGCCTATACTAGACACACCCCTAATCAACCACAATCCCAATGCCTACAAAAACCCCAATAAGACAATACAATAACCCCATGTCACACCCTGGCCTGAACAAATAATTAAAGAAAACACAAAATACTAAGACCAAGGCGTGACAGTGTGTCCCAAATGACACTCTATTCCCTATTTAGTGCATTCATTTTAACCAGGACCCATATGGCACTGGTCAAAAGTAGTGCACTATATAGAGAATAGGATGCCATTTGGGATGCATCCTTGATCTGAGTGGATCCTTAAAGCTTTAGGTTCATTATGATCACTGTTGAGCATTGAGACACATCTGCCCTAATGAAACATTGTTTTTATACTTGTTTTCTACAGAAGGGTGGAAAACCAAAAAGCAGTGAACAAGTAGCCCTATGTCTCTTGCTCTCATAACAGCCCAATTAAAAGACGCGAGCCCTAGTCCTCTTTAGGTGTTTCACAAATGGATTATTTCACCATGAGCAGGCAGGCCAACACTCCGACTCACAGAGATCAGCCAAGCCGAGGCGATCAGTTGTGCATGGCAAGACAGAGACCGCCCGGGCCCAACCCATACCAATAAGACATAGTGTTCACACTTGTTAAGGCTTTAGAATGCTCATGCAAAACACAACAGCAATGTAATCAACACAGATGGAGGAGAAAGAGGAGGAGGATGAGGAGGGGTGGGGTGTGTCAGGGAGAGAATTGTGCTCTCTTTCTGTAGGATAACAGCAGCATAGATACACACGCTGAGGCGTGGCTTAATGTGACCACGCCCCCGAGTAGGGTACAGCCGTAGGGTAATTTCATTACTTCCCTGTATTTAGCTTAACTTTGGCGTCATCCTAAGCAAACTACTGACACTTTTTATCCGTTTCAATAAACCTTTTCAGCAGCCTCACGTGTTGTTAGTAACATAATTGGCTGTCACAAAAACAAATTATCTGCATGATACTTATTATGCTTTTGTAATGTGTTACCCGACCTGCTAACACTGACAGTAAAGCTAGTAAAGCTGTTGCAATATCCTTTTTCGCAGTTTAGCAGATGCAGTCTTCCCAGCCTGGTGCAGGTCTACAATTTTGTTTCTGTCCTTTGACAGCTGTTTGGTCTTGGCCATAGTGGAGTTTGGAGTGTGACTGTTTGAGGTTGTGAACAGGTGTCTTTTATACTGATAACAAGTTCAAACAGGTGCCATTAATACAGGGAACGAGTGGAGGACAGAGGAGCCTCTTAAAGATGAAGTTACAGGTCTGTGAAAGCTAGAAATCTTGGTTGTTTGTAGGTGACCAAATACTTATTTTCCACCATAATTTGCAAATAAATTCATAAAAAATCCTACAATGTGAGTTTCTCGATTTTTTTTCTCATTTTGTCTGTCATAGTTGAAGTGTACCTATGATGAAAATTACCTCTCATCTTTTTAAGTGGGAGAACTTGCACAATTGGTGGCTGACTAAATATTTTTTTGCCCCACTGTATATACTGTATTGTAGTCAATGTCACTCCGACATTGCACATCCTACTATTGATATATTTATTAATTCCTTCCTTAATTTATTTTACTTTTAGATTTGTGTGTATTGTTAGATACTACTGCACAGTTGGAGCTAGGAACACAAGCATTTCTCTACACGCGCAATAACATCTGCTAAACATTTGATTTGATTTACATACTATGACTGTGATATGTGGTAGTCGCACCTAGCTATCTTAAGATGAATGCACTAACTGTAAGTCGCTCTGGATAAGAGTGTCTGCTAAATAACTCAAATGTAATATAAACATGCTTTTAGGTGTGGTGTAAATAGTTTGTTGATTAATAGGACATGGAAGCATGTTAAAAATGACCAAACAAGTATATGCAAAATGTTTATTGAGTGATAAAAAATAGCATACAGCCATGGTCGGGTTACGAGTAAAGGAGGCTATTTAACCTGGGAGTAACGGGAGCACCCAAGGCTGTACCCTACTGGGGGGCCTGGTCACGTTAAGCAATGTCTCGCTGTGTGTCTCTATTAGTGTTTATTCCACTTTAATCATTTCTATGATAGCTCACTTCTTCCTCCCCTGCTTCTCTCCCTATCCATCCATCTCTCTATCTATCTGTCACTACGTGTCCTCTTTCTCTCCCTGGTGTTTTTCTCCCCATGTTCAGCTCTATAGCTCTATCACCCCCCCCCCTTTCTCTCTCTCTGTGCTCTAATATCATTTGATGAGATTAGGAGATTTGTCCCTCACTGCCTGACTTCCATAGCAGCCACCTCGGCCCCTTAATGAGTTCGCCTTTGAGGAATGCACGCACACACACACACACACACACACACACACACACACACACACACACACACACACACACACACACACACACACACACACACACACACACACACACACACACACACACACACACACACACACACACACACGATCTGACACTTAACCACTAACATTAAATATTAAGTAACCTTTGACCTAAAACTCTGACTTATTGTTGATGGTCATAAATTAAACCTCCTCCCATACACGACAGCTGAGTGACAACAGGGTCCCTGGCTTCGTGATTGACAGCATCTCTAATTGTATGCACTCACTCATGACAATTTGATTAAAATATTACGCTGAAGTCTCGCCCCCTGTTTGTTCCTTTCCTCCAAACCTAATTTTGATTTAAAAAATAGAGATTACCTCCACAAGCATGACTGAGGACGCTATTAACTTCTACTTCATCTTTATTACTGATGTGATTTTAACATATGTATGGCTTTGGTTTCGCTCCCTTTGTTTTCTGCACTCTCGCCAACCCTCTCTCTCATTCTCCACCCTTCTTTCTCTAAGAGATCTTGACGAATACGGTTTATGGAAGGAGAAGAGACATCTGTTTGCTGGGGTTTGATGCACTGTCACAGAGGGGGAATTGAATCAGGACAGGAAGTCCATGTCAGAGAAAACGGGAGAATCAAGAATATGGAATCTGTGAGATCATCTCCAGACACAAGAAGATTCCAACATGATCTGATCCTTCTGGATCATTCTGGACCATTATAGATCCCATATGATCCAATGGGATGTTGAGGAAAGTCAACAATGAATTGACAATGAGAATACTCATTCTAGCTTGTTGGGAATTCTAATACAGATGAACTATAATGTATTCTTAATGAGTTACCTATGAGTTACATGATTTAATACATATGGAAGTAATTAAGGAATAATCTAGAGCTTTGTCCTGGTTGACCAAATATTGAAAATCCAATGGCTATCTAATCCGAGTGGTATCCTGTCTTGTATGCTCACACCATTACAATAGAGGGTAAACATTCCAGGACAGCTCATTTATCACGCCAACTGTATTTCCCTGGCATCCGTACAGATAAACATGACGGATACCAGAGAGCCCTTAACCCTTATTTCATACAGACGTTTTCCGACCTCAGACAGTGTCAGTTCACTTTTAAACACCAGCATTCCCTCACTCCTCATAGGATTATAACATTAGCTGAGTACCAGGGCCAATGGAATATCAACCTCTGTCTCTTTTGAGTAGCTACAGTGAACTCTGTAAAATAGAGGTTGTCCATCCTCGTTTTAGGTCATCAATTGAATTAGTTAATTCTCCTTTAAGATGACTATAAATCTGTGGTGATTTAACCTACTTCTCTTTTCAATAGAACACCTCTCTCCAGCACCCCCAAGCTTCCCATCCTAAAGCCTTCCTGCCTTCCCGCTGCAAGCTAAATAAATCTATTGTAATGTGATAGCTGAGAGCATGGGAAGCTTGGGGGTGCTGATACCATGTATCATTCACCTGATTTGAATTGTAGCTCTCTTCTTTGAACCACTGCCAATTCATTTTGTACATTAAAAATTGGTCAGGGTTGATAAGATTCCATTTTCACGGTTGGCAATGCAGAACTGGCGAAAGAATACAATTACAGACCCCAGGGTAAACTCTCCGAATGTCAACTTGATGTAAATGATCAGAAGCCGCAGCACAAAAGAACAGGCTTCAACTTCAACAACAACCCCCCCACCCCCACCCCACCATGCCTATCCCTCTTCTTCCTGTCTCTTTTACTTTCTCTCTCACTGTCTCCACTCTGAACCCTTTCACCCTGGCAGTCATAGCTCTGCAGTGTTGTTATAGCTGCCAGAAATGTAGAGTTTAGTCTGGGCTGAAAAGGAAAGGAGGTTATGTAGGGTTCAGTCTGGGCTGAAAAGGAAAGGAGATTATATAGGCTTCAGTCTGGGCTGAAAAGGAAAGGAGGTTATATAGGGTTCAGTCTGGGCTGAAAAGGAAAGGAGGTGATATAGGGTTCAGTCTGGGCTGAAAGGAGGTTGTATAGGGTTCAGTCTGGGCTGAAATGAGGTTATGTAGGGTTCAGTCTGGGTTGAAAAGGAAAGGAGGTTATATAGGGTTCAGTCTGGGCTGAAAAGGAAAGGAGGTTATGTAGGGTTCAGTCTGGGTTGAAAAGGAAAGGAGGTTATATAGGGTTCAGTCTGGGCTGAAAGGGGGTTATATAGGGTTCAGTCTGGGCTGAAAGGAAAGGAGATTATGTAGAGTTATAGGGTTCAGTCTGGGCTGAAAGGAGGTTATATAGGGTTCAGTCTGGGCTGAAAAGGAAAGGAGATTATGTAGAGTTCAGTCTGGGCTGAAAAGGAAAGGAGGTTATATAGGGTTCAGTCTGGGCTGAATGGAAAGGAGATTATGTAGAGTTCAGTCTGGGCTGAAAAGGAAAGGAGATTATGTAGAGTTCAGTCTGGGCTGAATGGAAAGGAGATTATGTAGAGTTCAGTCTGGGCTGAAAAGGAAAGGAGGTTATATAGGGTTCAGTCTGGGCTGAAAGGAGGTTATGTAGGGTTCAGTCTGGGCTGAAAGGAGGTTATGTAGGGTTCAGTCTGGGCTGAAAGGAGGTTATGTAGGGTTCAGTCTGGGCTGAAAGGAGGTTATGTAGGGTTCAGTCTGGGCTGAAAGGAGGTTATGTAGGGTTCAGTCTGGGCTGAAAGGAGGTTATATAGGGTTCAGTCTGGGATGAAAGGAGGTTATGTAGGGTTCAGTCTGGGTTGAAAGGAGGTTATGTAGGGTTCAGTCTGGGCTGAAAGGAGGTTATATAGGGTTCAGTCTGGGCTGAAAGGAGGTTATGTAGGGTTCAGTCTGGGCTGAAAAGGAAAGGAAAGGTTATATAGGGTTCAGTCTGGGCTGAAAGGAGGTTAAGGGTTCAGTCTGGGCTGAAAGGAGGTTATGTAGGGTTCAAGGAGGTTATATAGGGTTCAGTCTGGGCTGAAAGGAGGTTATGTAGGGTTCAGTCTGGGCTGAAAGGAGGTTATGTAGGGTTCAGTCTAGGCTGAAAAGGAAAGGAGGTTATATAGGGTTCAGTCTGGGCTGAAAGGAGGTTATGTAGGGTTCAGTCTGGGCTGAAAGGAGGTTATGTAGGGTTCAGTCTGGGCTGAAAGGAGGTTATATAGGGTTCAGTCTGGGCTGAAAGGAGGTTATGTAGGGTTCAGTCTGGGCTGAAAGGAGGTTATGTAGGGTTCAGTCTGGGCTGAAAGGAGGTTATATAGGGTTCAGTCTGGGCTGAAAGGAGGTTATGTAGGGTTCAGTCTGGGCTGAAAGGAGGTTATGTAGGGTTCAGTCTGGGATGAAAGGAGGTTATGTAGGGTTCAGTCTGGGCTGAATGGAAAGGAGATTATGTAGAGTTCAGTCTGGGCTGAAAAGGAAAGGAGGTTATATAGGGTTCAGTCTGGGCTGAAAAGGAAAGGAGGTTATATAGGGTTCAGTCTGGGCTGAAAGGAGGTTATGTAGGGTTCAGTCTGGGCTGAAAGGAGGTTATGTAGGGTTCAGTCTGGGCTGAAAGGAGGTTATATAGGGTTCAGTCTGGGCTGAAAGGAGGTTATGTAGGGTTCAGTCTGGGCTGAAAAGGAAAGGAGGTTATATAGGGTTCAGTCTAGGCTGAAAAGGAAAGGAGGTTATATAGGGTTCAGTCTGGGCTGAATGGAGGAGGTTATGTAGGGTTCAGTCTGGGCTGAAAGGAGGTTATGTAGGGTTCAGTCTGGGCTGAAAGGAGGTTATGTAGGGTTCAGTCTGGGCTGAAAGGAGGTTATATAGGGTTCAGTCTGGGCTGAAAGGAGGTTATGTAGGGTTCAGTCTGGGCTGAAAGGAGGTTATGTAGGGTTCAGTCTGGGCTGAAAGGAGGTTATGTAGGGTTCAGTCTGGGCTGAAAGGAGGTTATGTAGGGTTCAGTCTGGGCTGAAAGGAGGTTATGTAGGGTTCAGTCTGGGCTGAAAGGAGGTTATGTAGGGTTCAGTCTGGGCTGAAAGGAGGTTATGTAGGGTTCAGTCTGGGCTGAAAGGAGGTTATATAGGGTTCAGTCTGGGATGAAAGGAGGTTATGTAGGGTTCAGTCTGGGCTGAAAGGAGGTTATATAGGGTTCAGTCTGGGCTGAAAGGAGGTTATGTAGGGTTCAGTCTGGGCTGAAAGGAGGTTGTATAGGGTTCAGTCTGGGCTGAAAAGGAGGTTATGTAGGGTTCAGTCTGGGCTGAAAAGGAAAGGAGGTTATATAGGGTTCAGTCTAGGCTGAAAAGGAAAGGAGGTTATATAGGGTTCAGTCTGGGCTGAAAAGGAAAGGAGGTTATATAGGGTTCAGTCTGGGCTGAAAGGAGGTTATGTAGGGTTCAGTCTGGGCTGAAAGGAGGTTATGTAGGGTTCAGTCTGGGCTGAAAGAGGTTATGTAGGGTTCAGTCTGGGCTGAAAGGAGGTTATATAGGGTTCAGTCTGGGATGAAAGGAGGTTATGTAGGGTTCAGTCTGGGCTGAATGGAAAGGAGATTATGTAGAGTTCAGTCTGGGCTGAAAAGGAAAGGAGGTTATATAGGGTTCAGTCTGGGCTGAAAAGGAAAGGAGGTTATATAGGGTTCAGTCTGGGCTGAAAGGAGGTTATGTAGGGTTCAGTCTGGGCTGAAAGGAGGTTATGTAGGGTTCAGTCTGGGCTGAAAAGGAAAGGAGGTTATATAGGGTTCAGTCTAGGCTGAAAAGGAAAGGAGGTTATATAGGGTTCAGTCTGGGCTGAAAGGAGGTTATGTAGGGTTCAGTCTGGGCTGAAAGGAGGTTATGTAGGGTTCAGTCTGGGCTGAAAGGAGGTTATATAGGGTTCAGTCTGGGCTGAAAGGAGGTTATGTAGGGTTCAGTCTGGGCTGAAAGGAGGTTATGTAGGGTTCAGTCTGGGCTGAAAAGGAAAGGAGGTTATATAGGGTTCAGTCTGGGCTGAAAGGAGGTTATGTAGGGTTCAAAGGAGGTTATGTAGGGTTCAGTCTGGGCTGAAAGGAGGTTATATAGGGTTCAGTCTGGGATGAAAGGAGGTTATGTAGGGTTCAGTCTGGGTTGAAAGGAGGTTATGTAGGGTTCAGTCTGGGCTGAAAGGAGGTTATATAGGGTTCAGTCTGGGCTGAAAGGAGGTTGTATAGGGTTCAGTCTGGGCTGAAAAGGAGGTTATGTAGGGTTCAGTCTGGGCTGAAAGGAGGTTATGTAGGGTTCAGTCTGGGCTGAAAGGAGGTTATGTAGGGTTCAGTCTGGGCTGAAAGGAGGTTATGTAGGGTTCAGTCTGGGCTGAAAGGAGGTTATGTAGGGTTCAGTCTGGGCTGAAAGGAGGTTATGTAGGGTTCAGTCTGGGCTGAAAGGAGGTTATGTAGGGTTCAGTCTGGGCTGAAAGGAGGTTATATAGGGTTCAGTCTGGGATGAAAGGAGGTTGTATAGGGTTCAGTCTGGGCTGAAAAGGAAAGGAGGTTATATAGGGTTCAGTCTGGGCTGAAAGGAGGTTATGTAGGGTTCAGTCTGGGCTGAAAGGAGGTTATGTAGGGTTCAGTCTGGGCTGAAAGGAGGTTATGTAGGGTTCAGTCTGGGCTGAAAGGAGGTTATGTAGGGTTCAGTCTGGGCTGAAAGGAGGTTATATAGGGTTCAGTCTGGGATGAAAGGAGGTTATGTAGGGTTCAGTCTGGGTTGAAAGGAGGTTATGTAGGGTTCAGTCTGGGCTGAAAGGAGGTTATATAGGGTTCAGTCTGGGCTGAAAGGAGGTTATGTAGGGTTCAGTCTGGGCTGAAAGGAGGTTATGTAGGGTTCAGTCTGGGCTGAAAGGAGGGGTCTGGGCTGAAAGGATATAGGGTTCAGTCTGGGCTGAAAGGAGGTTATGTAGGGTTCAGTCTGGGCTGAAAAGGAAAGGAGGTTATATAGGGTTCAGTCTGGGCTGAAAAGGAAAGGAGGTTATGTAGGGTTCAGTCTGGGCTGAAAAAATAGGGTTCAGTCTGGGCTGAAAGGAGGTTATGTAGGGTTCAGTCTGGGCTGAAATGAGGTTATATAGGGTTCAGTCTGGGCTGAAATGAGGTTATATAGGGTTCAGTCTGGGCTGAAAGGAGGTTATATAGGGTTCAGTCTGGGCTGAAAGGAGGTTATGTAGGGTTCAGTCTGGGCTGAAATGAGGTTATATAGGGTTCAGTCTGGGCTGAAATGAGGTTATATAGGGTTCAGTCTGGGCTGAAAGGAAAGGAGGGATGTAGGTTGATCCCAATATGGTTTTGTTTGACTATGTATGGGTTATGTCCCAAATGGCACCATATTCCAATATAGTGCACTACTTTTGACTAGTCATATGGGTCCTGTGTGTGTGTGTGTTTGTGTGTTTTTGTATGTGTGTGCGTGTGTGTGTCTGCGTGTGTGTGTGCGTATGTGTGTGCGTATGTGTGTGTGCATGTGTGTATATGGACATAATGTTTCATGTGAAGACTTGAGTCCAGAATGACACTAGCTACACAAACACATGTTTCCCGAAGCAACCAGGTGTTGATAAATGGTTGAAACAAATATTATAATGCCCAACTCACTCATCTCCGTTACAAGAACGTTTTCACTGTTTCAATGAAGACTTCAGTAGGAGCATCAAAATAGGCTCATTTCAAAGACACTTTACACGTTAATAATGTCATATGCCTGAGCCCAAATACATATCAAACGAACTTCATTCAATATGTCTAAGACCTTCTTATATGTAGTCTGCACAAACGTGTTGATTAAGCATACAATGTTCAGAAACATTTCTGAGATTGGGTTGAGGAAAGTTCATCCTAACCTTAGGATCAGCTTGTCAATGAATACTTTACTTTATATACCAAACTCAGGAAAAAAACTAAATTACAATATAATATAATACCCTGGTTTATGCTATAGAAATATAACAGGAGCCTTTCCATGCATGAAATCACTTTCTATAGAAAACAACCATTTTCTATATCTCACTTTGCTTGTATGCCAAGAGTTATCTTTCTCTAAGCCACTGAAAATGTTAGAGATTACAGTGAGAAAAGCCACACATTGTCACAATATGCAACTGAACAGAAGATACAGTTGTTGAGACCATTCCAGAATAAACGCAGGTTGAAATATTGTCATGTTTATTGCACAACATGGAGTGCCCTTGCTAAAACCAGTCTGGTATATAGGTCACACACACACACAACACGACCCCTACATGCTCTCAATGAACCTTGGCTGTAATTCCAGGGGTAGTACATTTCAACAATCACAAACAATTATGCTGCAGGCCGTTACACTGAAAAGACAAAACTCAAAACAATCATAAAAGAAGAGAACAGAAAAAAATATAAGTATGACAGAGGGAGAGGCAGGCAAGGAAAGAGCAAGAGGTGAGGCGGACGGTAGCAACACGGTCGTCTAATTGTGAGGTGTCAGAGCATCCAGCAGCCTGTGCTGGGGCTGGCACAGCAAGGTGACACCGGAGGACCGCGTGGCAGGAAAGGCACACGGTGTCAGAGTTGCCGACACTTGAATACCTTAGACAGTAGATATTTAGATACCGTAACACCCCATTACAGCCTGAAACAGAGACACCAGAGAGAACAGAGAAAAAAAGAAGGCATGTTCAATTCGTGGCTGCAACACATGGACAGTGTATCCTGTTGAGCCCAGGCATCTCTTGCTGACTTCCAGTTAGGTGTGTGTAACCGCTGTAATAGGAGATCAATCTAAGAGCCCGACAGTCACTTTGACAGAAAATAATGAGTCCAGAGAGTTCTACCACATAAAGGGGATAGGTAGAAAGAGAGGGGGAGAGGTAGAGAGAGAGGGGGAGGAGAGAGAGGAGAGAGGGGGAGGGGGAGAGGGGAGAGAGGGGGAGGAGGTAGAGAGAGAGGGGGAGAGGTAGAGAGAGAGGGGAGGTAGAAAGAGAGGGGGAGGTAGAAGAGAGGGGGAGGTAGAGAGAGAGGAGCGGTAGAGAGAGAGGGGGAGGTAGAGAGAGAGAGGGAGAGGTAGAGAGAGAGAGGGAGAGGTAGAGAGAGAGGGGGAGGTAGAGAGAGAGGGGAGAGGTAGAGAGCGAGGGGGAGGTAGAGAGAGAGGGGGAGATGTAGAGAGAGAGGGGGAGAGGTAGAGAGAGAGGGGAGAGGTAGAGAGAGGGGGAGAGGTAGAGAGGGGGGGGGGTAGAGAGAGAGAGAGATACCGCCATAATTTACTAAGCTGTCTCACTAGCCTATTTCTCGAGACCGGATGGGTTGTATATTATATGATTGTTAATTTGTAATAAAAATAATTACCTTTCACTTGATTTTAGCAATGATTTTTTTGTTGTTCTCTGTGTTGAGTTTTTAAAACCTCTTGTAAGCTTTTTACTGTAGGCATACTCTTTGTCCTAACATTTGTTTTACTTAAATTAAAAAGGCTTCCATCATCGTAAGCAACAGGCTAGCTTAGGTCAAGGCTCCTCTCTCGCTCTCTTCTCAGCTGCATGGGCACGTGCTCGCAAGGAGTGTGAGAATGGTGCTGAAGCGTAAATTCTGGGTGTAGATTATGATAGACAGCCTCTCCTGGACAATTTAGACAGGCTACAATTGTATTTAACAGGCAATTAGGCCTACCATCTAATGTGAACCCTGGTGAACCTACCACCCCCCCCCCACCCCCCCTGAGAAGCATAGTTAGTCTATTTATTAAGTACAAATGTTTTTGTGTTAATTTTGGAGCTGCAAAAATAAAGAATAAAATAAAAAACGAACACAACCATTTGGGCAGGTTACAATTTTACTTATCAGCAAACAAAAATACTGGACCAAATACTGGACCTACCCCTACCTGCCGACCGGCTAATGGAAATCCTGGTGTGTGCGTGCGTTATCTCTATATTGTATAAAACGCAACAGAGGATGGTGCAGACGGCCCAGTACATCACTGGGTTCGAGCTCCCCGCCATCCAGAACTCTATACCAGGCGGTATCAGAGAAAAGGCCAGAGAATTGTCAAAGACCCGAGCCACCTTTGTCATAGACTGTTCTCTCTGCTAGCGCACAGCAAGTGCTAACAGAGTGCCAAGTCTGGGACCAAAAGGCTCCTGAACAGCTTCTACCCCCAAGCTATAAGACTGTTGAACAGTTTCTACCCCCAAGCCATCAGACTGCTGAACAGCTTCTACCCCCAAACCATAAGACTGAACAGCTGCTATAAGACTGCTGAACAGCTTCTACCCCCAAGCCATCAGACTGCTGAACAGCTTCTACCCCCAAACTATAAGACTGCTGAACAGCTTCTACCCCCAAGCTATAAGACTGCTGAACAGCTTCTACCCCCAAACCATCAGACTGCTGAACAGCTTCTACCCCCAAACCATCAGACTGCTGAACAGCTTCTACCCCCAAACCATAAGACTGCTGAACAGCTTCTACCCCCAAGCTATAAGACTGCTGAACAGCTTCTACCCCCAAGCTATAAGACTGCTGAACAGCTTCTACCCCCAAACCATAAGACTGCTGAACAGCTTCTACCCCCAAGCTATAAGACTGCTGAACAGCTTCTACCCCCAAGCTATAAGACTGCTGAACAGCTTCTACCCCCAAACCATAAGACTGCTGAACAGCTTCTACCCCCAAGCTATAAGACTGCTGAACAGCTTCTACCCCCAAACCATAAGACTGCTGAACAGCTTCTACCCCCAAACCATAAGACTGCTGAACAGCTTCTACCCCCAAGCTATAAGACTGCTGAACAGCTTCTACCCCCAAGCCATCAGACTGCTGAACAGCTTCTACCCCCAAACCATAAGACTGCTGAACAGCTTCTACCCCCAAGCTATAAGACTGCTGAACAGCTTCTACCCCCAAACCATAAGACTGCTGAACAGCTTCTACCCCCAAACCATAAGACTGTTGAACAGCTTCTACCCCAAACCATAAGACTGCTGAACAGCTTCTACCCCCAAGCCATCAGACTGCTGAATAGCTTCTACCCCCAAACCATAAGACTGTTGAACAGCTTCTACCCCCAAACCATAAGACTGTTGAACAGCTTCTACCCCCAAACCATAAGACTGCTGAACAGCTTCTACCCCCAAGCCATCAGACTGCTGAACAGTTAATCAAATGGCTACCTGAACTATTTGCATTGACCCTTTTTACAATAACTCCATGCACTGACTAGAGTCTACCCACGCAATCACACATACTTACACTGACAGTCCAACACACACATACGCACGCACTACATACGCTCACCAGTGGTATAAGGAACTTAAGTGAAAATACTTTAAAGTACTACTTAAGTAGATATTTTTTGGAATCTATACTTTACTATTTATATTATTAAAAACTGTATTCTAGTCCTGGCTCATCCTATATAATACTGCTGTACACACCTTTTCTATTCATATACAAGTATTCACCCCCCTTGGCATTTTTCTTATTTTGTTGCCTTACAACCTGGAATTAAAACATTTCTGGTCACTCTTCCGTAAAGCTCTATGGAGTGTACGGCTTAAAGCGGTCCTATGGACAGATACTCCAATCTCCGCTGTGGAGCTTTGCAGCTCATTCAGGTTATCTTTGTTCTCTTTGTTGCCTATCTGATTAATGCCCTCCTTGCTTGGTCCAAGAGTTTTGGTGGGCGGCTCTATCTTGGCAGGTTTGTTGTCGTGCAATATTCTTAAAATGTTTTATTAATAGATTTAATTGTGCTCTGTGGGATGTTCAAAGTTTCTGATATTTTTTATAACCCAACCCTGACCTGTACGTCTCCACAACTTGTCCCTGACCTGTTTGGAGAGCTCGTTGGTCTTCATGGTGCCGCTTGCTTGGCGGTGCCCCTTGCTTAGTGGTGTTGCAGACTCTGGGGCCTTTCAGAACTGATGTATATATACTGAGATAATGTGACACTTAGATTTTGCACAGGTGAACTTTATTTAACTAATTATGTGACTTCTGAAGGTAATTGGTTTCACCAGATCTTATTTAGGGGCTTCATAGTAAAAGGGTGAATACATATGCATGCACCACTTTAAAAATATATATTTTATTTTTTTAAACAAGTCATTTCTTTTCATTTCACTTCATCAATTTGGACTATTTTATGTATGTCCATTACATGAAATCCAAATAAAAATCCATTTAAATTTCATCTTGTAATGCAACAAAATAGGAAAAACGCCAAGGGGGATGAATACTTTTGCAAGGCACTGTACATGTTTCAAGCTTACCACCATAGTCCCTGTGCCCAAGAACACCACGGTAACTTGCCTAAATGACTATCGACCCGTAGCACTCACATCTGTAGCAATAAAGTGCTTTAAAAGGCTGGTCAAGGCTCATATCAGCACCATCAACCCAGAAACCCTAGACCCACACCAAATTTCTGGGACTAAACACCTCCCTCTGCAACTGGATCCTGAACTTCCTGATGGGAAGTTCCTGTCGAGAAGCCAAGGGGGGTGAATACTTTTGCAAGGCACTGTACTGTCCATCAGTGGCAGTCGGTGCCGTGTAAGATGTGTCAGGACGATTTATTTGTTTCATGAGCATGGCCTTGTATCTGTTACAGAATATTGGATGACATATTCCATTCACACAGTTCAATGTAACAGCGATAGGTTTAGGGTTCTACATGATACTTGAATTTTCCCTATATCCATTACAACATGGGTGCATACAGGCCAAGAGAATAATTGGAGATGACAGACAGTGACATATTCAATAACACCTGAATCATTCAGGTATGTTTATCCCCGTTTCGTATCATTTGCTTCAGTAAAATAACATCTTTCAACAGAATTGGCGGAATAAATACCACCTTGATCACGCGTAAACACAGTTCACTTCCATAGCAGTCAATTTGTATTCTGTTTCGCATCTATGTGCTCTCCTTTCACCTTGTCCCTTCGCTTGTGGACTTCAATGCACAACACATCAGAGGTATGTGACCAGGCAAAAAAACTTTCCAAGCCAAACCATATCATAACCACTACACACAGCCTACATTGCTGTCACCATATTAGCTAAAGTAATGTCATAGTCAAAATAGCTAAAAGAACTAACGCGTTAGTAAACCTGCTACAATCATGCAGTAACGTTTGTGTACAGATACCCCGGCGGGCCCCGGTGACAATAAATTAGTAAAACCAAAAGATTACCATGACTTGGAAGAGTTCCAGTGTTGTGTTGGATAGTCATAGCCAGCTAACTAATATAGCATCAGTCTCTTTGAGCAGGGTGTTTGAGTAGGCTTAACGAGTTAGCTGCATTGGCTTCTCCTTTATTTTGGAGGAAATTAATTTGTTCAAAACTGTTCAACTATTGTCTTTCGGTTTCTTTGAGTGAACTACTCACCACACGTTATGAACTGCAGTGCTAGATAGCTGTAGCTTATGCTTTCAGTACTATATTAATTCTCTGATCCCTTGATTGGGTGGACAACATGTCAGTTCATCCTGCAAGAGCTCTGATACGTTGGAGGATGTCCTCCGGAAGTTGTCATAATTACTCTGTAAGTCTATTAAGGGGGTGAGAACCATGAGCCTCCTAGGTTTTCTATTGAAGTCAATGTACCTAGAGGACGGAAGAGTGCCTACAGGATGGCAGGACCCTACAGAGTGCTGTTGAGGCTACTGTAGACCTTCATTGCAAAACAGTGTGCTTTAATAAATTATTTGGTGACGTGAATATATTTAGTATAGTTTTATCTAAAAAGGATCACTTTTAAAATGTTTTTTACAATGTATTTCTTTTTTTAAATGAAATTCCCTGGAGGAGGATGTTCCTCCCCTTCCTCCTCAGAGGAGCCTCCACTGCTGTCCATACTGTGTTTACACACCATTCACATATATATATATATATAAATATATATATTCCTGACTCTGACATTGCTCGTTCTGATATGTCTTAATATCTTGTTCTTTTGCTAGATATTGCTAAATTGTTGTAGATAGAAACATAAGCATTTTGCTGCACCGGCGATAACATCTGCAAACCTGTGTACGCAACCAAGAAACTTTTATTTGATTTGATTTATTTAAAGTTGGATCAACTTGTCGTAACATCTCGTAGTGTTTAATTTACAACCATCCACAATAAGTCAGAGTTTTAGGTCAAAGGTTAATTCATATTTAATGTTAGTGATTATGTGTCAAATTGTGTGTGTGTGTGTGTGTGTGTGTGTGTGTGTGTGTGTGTGTGTGTGTGTGTGTGTGTGTGTGTGTGTGTGTGTGTGTGTGTGTGTGTGTGTGTGTGTGTGTGTGTGTGTGTGTGTGTGTGTGTGTGTGTGTGTGTGTGCCTCAGATGTCAGTGAGGTGTTTTGCTGTGCTCTAAATGGCTGAAGTGTATTTTAAGTCATCTTCTTTCCGCCTTCATGAGTCCCAGGATCATCAATATTCATCCCTATATGACAGACCCCAGTCTAGTTGTGTAACAGTTAGTACTTAAAAAACCATGTACTCCACCACTTAAACATATGTCAGGGTGTCTCATGTTTTCACCAAGGTCAATGACAGGCAATATATCTACAAGCATACAGTACCATAAACATAGGCTAAACACACTTACACACAGGGAAACACACATGCTCACACACACACGCACACAGGGAAACACACACAGAAGTACACACACACAGAGAAACACACACACACGCACACAGGGAAACACACACAGAAGTACACACACACAGGGAAACACACACAGAAGTACACACACACACAGGGAAACACACACAGAAGTACACACACACAGGGAAACACACACAGAAGTACACACACACAGGGAAACACACACAGAAGTACACACACACAGGGAAACACACACAGAAGTACACACACACACACAGGGAAACACACACACAGAAGTACACACACACAGGGAAACACACACAGAAGTACACACATACGGGGAAACACACACAGAAGTACACACACACACAGGGAAACACACACACAGAAGTACACACACACAGGGAAACACACACAGAAGTACACACATACGGGGAAACACACAGAAGTACACACACACAGGGAAACACACACAGAAGTACACACACACGGGGAAACACACACAGAAGTACACACACACGGGGAAACACACACAGAAGTACACACACACGGGGAAACACACACAGAAGTACACACACACAGGGAAACACACACAGAAATACACACACACGGGGAAACACACACAGAAGTACACACATACGGGGAAACACACACAGAAGTACACACACACGGGGAAACACACACAGAAGTACACACACACGGGGAAACACACACAGAAGTACACACACACAGGGAAACACACACAGAAGTACACACACACAGGGAAACACACACAGAAGTACACACACACAGGGAAACACACACAGAAGTACACACACACAGGGAAACACACACAGGGAAACACACACAGAAGTACACACACACAGGGAAACACACACAGAAGTACACACATGCATACAAACGCACACACAGTCTCGGGAGTAGACAAGGCTACTGAAGTTTGGCAGTGACACTGCAGTACAGAGTATCAGGGAGACATCATGTAAATGGGGGTTGACACCATGTGCAGAGGGCACAGCACAGCAGAGCAGGGGAGTGGATGAGAGGTTAGGCCAGGCATGGCAATGCACAGACGGGCCAGAGAGCATGCCAGGGAGGGAGGGGGCTGACGATCTCTCACCTCTCACTCATCAAACAGCCTTTGACACCCACGTGACACGGCTGCCTTCACTGTCCCTAATGACCACATGGCCATGGCAGGGAAGTGCGTGTGTTCATGTGTGCGTGTGCGTGTGTACAGTCATGTCGGGGAGGAGGTGGGTAAACGTGCTCTGACAGCCATGTGTGTGTGTGTACTGCCATGTCGGGGAGGAGGTGGGTAAACGTGCTCTGACAGCCATGTGTGTGTGTGTACTGCCATGTCGGGGAGGAGGTGGGTAAACGTGCTCTGACAGCCATGTGTGTGTGTGTGTGTGTGTGTACGGCCATGTCAGGGAGGAGGTGGGTAAACGTGCTCTGACAGCCACGTGTGTGTGTGTACTGCCATGTCATGGGGAGGAGGTGGGTAAACGTGCTCTGACAGCCACGTGTGTGTGTGTACGGCCATGTCGGGGAGGAGGTGGGTAAACGTGCTCTGACAGCCACGTGTGTGTGTGTACGGCCATGTCGTGGAGGAGGTGGGTAAACGTGCTCTGACAGCCATGTGTGTGTGTGTGTGTGTGTGTACGGCCATGTCAAGGAGGAGGTGGGTAAACGTGCTCTGACAGCCACGTGTGTGTGTGTACTGCCATGTCGGGGAGGAGGTGGGTAAACGTGCTCTGACAGCCACGTGTGTGTGTGTACGGCCATGTCGGGGAGGAGGTGGGTAAACGTGCTCTGACAGCCACGTGTGTGTGTGTACGGCCATGTCGTGGAGGAGGTGGGTAAACGTGCTCTGACAGCCACGTGTGTGTGTGTACTGCCATGTCAGGGAGGAGGTGGGTAAACGTGCTCTGACAGCCACGTGTGTGTGTGTACGGCCATGTCGGGGAGGAGGTGGGTAAACGTGCTCTGACAGCCACGTGTGTGTGTGTACGGCCATGTCGGGGAGGAGGTGGGTAAACGTGCTCTGACAGCCATGTGTGTGTGTGGACGGCAATGTCGGGGAGGAGGTGGGTAAACGTGCTCTGACAGCCATCTGATGCTTCCATCGGAGGAAAGAGGAGGAAGTGGATCGGAAGGGGTTACTTCATTATGCAGCAAATTAGAACAATTCATAATTTATCATTACACCCAGCCGAAATGCCACCCGACTGAGCCTCACCCCTGTGAAAAACATCACGCTGGGGGGAAGGGGGAGGAGAGAGAGCCCCCTGCAGCAGCCAACGGGCAAAATTAATATGCAAATGTATGCAAGAAATTAAAAAGCAGAATTACACAGGCAAATGAGGTAGCCACACTTGAATTGTTAGGATTATGAATAATTACTGCGAATTTCCTGCTCCTAATATAACTTGTTTTTTGATAAACAAAGACTTAATTATCGAGATGCGCTGGAGAATTTCCGCAGCACTCATTAATCTTGCAGAAAAAAAACAAGTCCCCGGTGGCCGGCGGTAATGAAGAGAGCGTGCCCTGAATCGGCAGAAAGATCACAGCCACCAGGGTGCCAGGCTACCAAGCCGTCCCTGAGACGATGCTCGCTGCCACTGTCCCTCACGCGTACCCAAGAGTGTCATAACTTCTTCCGCTAACTATCAAAGGGACTTATTTATGCTGGCAACACAGCCATAAGTCCAATTTTACGAGGCCTGAGGCGGCAGGGGAGGTAAGCGGGGAGAGAGGGGTGGAAAGTGTGATGGTAGGGGGGTGTTGAGGGGAAAATAATAGTGAGGAGTGTGGAGGGTGAGATGATGCGTTGGTGAGGGTGGGGGGGCGATGTGGGGCTGTCTGTTGATGCACTCTGGAAATGCCACTTTAGTCATCTCCACCTGCTTGGTCCCTACTGATAGCGCTGGGTAATGGAGCCCAAGGTGCCTTGGCAGGGAGAAAGGGTTGGTTGTTGACATGCTGAGTGGTGCCCACGGCCTGGGGGTGGTAAAACACAACAGGGGGTTGGTGAGAGGGCAGCAGGGGTATGGGAGAGAGGGGGGGGGGACACTTTGGGGACCTGTGCCAGGGGTACTGGGAAGAGTGGTGACATTGGGGTGTTGAGAGGTGGGGGGAATAGGAAGGTGGTGCTGTTTGTTCTTCTGGTTCTCAGTCATCCTCCCTCCAACCTTTACCTGCTATCCCCAGTCACAGAGAGAACCATAGAACTGCATGCTGGAGCACCACAGAGAGGACCATAGAGCTGCATGCTGGAGCACCACAGAGAGGACCATAGAGCTGCATGCTGGAGCACCACAGAGAGGACCATAGAACTGCATGCTGGAGCACCACAGAGAGGACCATAGAACTGCATGCTGGAGCACCACAGAGAGGACCATAGAGCTGCATGCTGGAGCACCACAGAGAGGACAAGAGAGCTGCATGCTGGAGCACCACAGAGAGGACCATAGAACTGCATGCTGGAGCACCACAGAGAGGGCCATAGAGCTGCATGCTGGAGCACCACAGAGAGGACAATAGAACTGCATGCTGGAGCACCACAGAGAGGGAGATAGAGCTGCATGCTGGAGCACCACAGAGAGGACCAGAGAGCTGCATGCTGGAGCACCACAGAGAGGACCAGAGAGCTGCATGCTGGAGCACCACGGAGAGGGAGAGAGAGCTGCATGCTGGAGCACCACAGAGAGGACAATAGAACTGCATGCTGGAGCACCACAGAGAGGGAGAGAGAGCTGCATGCTGGAGCACCACAGAGAGGACCAGAGATCTGCATGCTGGAGCACCACAGAGAGGACCAGAGAGCTGCATGCTGGAGCACCACAGAGAGGACCATAGAACTGCATGCTGGAGCACCACAGAGAGGACCAGAGAGCTGCACGCTGGAGCACCACAGAGAGGACCAGAGAGCTGCATGCTGGAGCACCACAGAGAGGACCAGAGAGCTACATGCTGGAGCACCACGGAGAGGGAGAGAGAGCTGCATGCTGGAGCACCACCGAGAGGGAGAGAGAGCTGCATGCTGGAGCACCACCGAGAGGGAGAGAGAGCTGCATGCTGGAGCACCACAGAGAGGACCATAGAACTGCATGCTGGAGCACCACAGAGAGGACCATAGAACTGCATGCTGGAGCACCACAGAGAGGACCAAAGAGCTGCATGCTGGAGCACCACAGAGAGGACCATAGAACTGCATGCTGGAGCACCACAGAGAGGACCAAAGAGCTGCACGCTGGAGCACCACAGAGAGGACCAGAGAACTGCATGCTGGAGCACCACAGAGAGGACAATAGAACTGCATGCTGGAGCACCACAGAGAGGACCAGAGAGCTGCATGCTGGAGCACCACAGTGAGGACCATAGAACTGCATGCTGGAGCACCACAGATAGGGAGAGAGAGCTGCATGCTAGAGCACCACAGGGAGGGAGAGAGAGCTGCATGCTAGAGCACCACAGGGAGGGAGAGAGAGCTGCATGCTGGAGCACCACAGAGAGGGAGAGAGAGCTGCATGCTGGAGCACCACAGAGAGGGAGAGAAAGCGAAAGAGCGAGAGAGAGAGAGAGAGAGAGAGAGAGAGAGAGAGAGAGAGAGAGAGAGCAAACTAGAATGCTATTTGGCCCTAAACAGAGAGTACACAGTGGCAGAATACCTGACCACTGTGACTGACCCAAACTTAAGGAAAGCTTTGACTATGTACAGACTCAGTGATGCACAGCCTTGCTATTGAGAAAGGCCGGCGTAGGCAGACATGGCTCTCAAGAGAAGACAGGCTATGCCCACAAAATGAGGTGGAAGCTGAGCTGCACTTCCTAACCTCCTGCCCAATGTATGACCATATTAGAGACACATATTTCCCTCAGATTACACAGATCCACAAATAATACGAATACAAACCCAATTTTGATAAACTATTAGGTGAAATACCACAGTGTGACATCACAGCAGCAATATATGTGACCTGCCACAAGAAAAGGGCAACCAGTGAAGAACAAACAACATTGTAAATACAACCCATGTTTATGCTTATTTATTTTACCCTTGTGTACTTTAACCATTTGTACATTGTTACAACACTATATATATACATAATATGACAGTTTTAATGTCTTTATTATTTAGAAAATTCTGTTTTATTTTTATTACCTTTATTTAACTAGGCAAGTCAGTTAAGAACAAATTCTTATTTTCAATGACGGCCTAGACGGCAGAACGACAGATTTGTACCTCATCAGCTCGGGGATTTGAACTTGCAACCTTCCGGTTACTGGTCCTTCTGTAGCTCAGTTGGTAGAGCATGGCGCTTGTAACGCCAGGGTAGTGGGTTCGATTCCCGGGACCACCCATACGTAGAATGTATGCACACATGACTGTAAGTCGCTTTGGATAAAAGCGTCTGCTAAATGGCATATATTACTATATATATTATATTACTATGCTCTAACTACTAGGCTACCCTACCGCCCCAATGTTTACTGCTAATTTTGACTGTTTATTGAACTTTTTTCACAATGTTAACACATGTTTCCCATGCCAATGAAGCCCCTTGAATTGAATTGAACTGAGAGACAGGAAATAAATGAAGGAGAATAAGGAGTCAAGAACATGGTCTCTTTTTGCTCTGGGGTTGTCGTGTGATCAGCCCTGCCAGTCCCGAATGAATGGAGCTGGAGTCACAGGCCTTGCCTGCTTGCTAACTAAAATGTTCTTTCTTTCTGTAGAATGACTTTAATAAAACACGTACTCACTATACAGCACCAATCGTGTGAGTGGCAGAGAGCTCAGCTCGGTTCGCCAGAGATGAAGGGCATGGTGGTGTGAGTTAAAGGAGATATGTGCCAAGCAGAAAGCAAATTAATTCCACACAAATATTTTCGAAGAGATGAGAGAGACGTTTGAGGGCTTCATAAGCTCCAATGGAGAACGTGTGTGTGTGTGTGTGTGTGTGTGTGTGTGTGTGTGTGTGTGTGTGTGTGTGTGTGTGTGTGTGTGTGTGTGTGTGTGTGTGTGTGTGTGTGTGTGTGTGTGTGTGTGTGTGTGTGTGTGTGTGTGTGTGTGTGTGTGACTTAAATTGCTCTCAATATTTAATATTGACGAGCTGAACTTCATGTACTCAAAGATGCTAAGTGTTGCATTAGTAAATATTGCAGGCCTATAATTCAATGTGGTGGAATGAAACAGTGGTTTGCGAGCGCTTAGGACATTTGTTCACACTTGAAATGAGTCAATAGACAGGCAGCTACAGTGCCTTCGGAAAGTATTCAGACCCCTTGACTTTATCCACATTTTGTTACGTTACAGCCTTATTCTAAAATTGATTAAATAAATAAAATTTCATAAAAATGTACACACAATACCCCATAACGACAAAGTGTAAACAGGTTTTTAGAAATGTTGGCAAATTAAATACCTTATTTACATAACAATTCAGACCCTTTGCTATGAGACTCTAAATTAAGCTTAGGTGCGTCCTGTTTCCATTGATCATCCTTGATTGGTGTCCACCTGTGGTAAATTCAATTAATTGGACATGATTTGAAAAGGCACCCACCTGTAAGGTCCCACAGTTGACAGTGCATGACAGAGCAAAAACCAAGCCATAAGTTTGAAGGAATTGTCTGTAGAGCTCCAAGACAGGATTGTGTCGAGGCACAGATCTGGGGAAGGGTACCAAAACATTTCTTAAGCATTGAAGATCACCAAGAACACAGTGGAAGAAACCTGGCACCATCCATACTGTGAAAAATGGTGGTGGCAAAATCATGCTGTGATGGTGTTTTTCAGCGGCAGAGACAGGGAGACTAGTCAGGATCGAGGGAAATATGAACGGAGCAATGATGAATGGAGATCCCTGATGAAAACCCTTTCAAGGGCGCTCAGGACCTCAGACTGGGGCGAAGGTTCACCTTCCAACAGGACAACGACACCAAGCACACAGCCAAGACAATGCAGGAGTGAGTGGCTTTGGGACAAGTCTCTGAATGTCCTTGAGTGGCCCAGCCAGAGCCCGGACTTGAACCTGATCCGACATTCTGGAGACACCTGAAAATAGCTGTTCAGCGACACCCCCCATCAAACCTGACAGCGCTTGAAAAGATCTGCAGAGAAGAATGGGATAAACTCCCCATAAACAGGTGTGCCAAGCTTGTAGCTGTAACGAACGTCGTAGGTGGAAGAAGGTGAGGACCAAGGTGCAGCGTGGTACGTGTTCATCATTATTTTAATAGAACACTGAAAAATACAAAAACAACAACGTGAACGAACGAAACAGTTCTGTCTGGTGCAGACACAGAAACCGAAAACAACTACCCACAAACACAGGTGGGAACAGGCTACCTAAGTATGGTTCTCAATCAGAGACAACGATTGACAGCTGCCTCTGATTGGGAACTATACCAGGCCAAACACATAGAAATACAAACATAGAACAAAATATAGAATTCCCACCCCAACTCACGCCCTGACCAACCTAAAATAGAGACATAAAAAAAGGAACTAAGGTCAGGACGTGACAGTAGCGTCATACCCAAGAAAACTCAAGGCTGTATTTGCTGACAACGGTGCTTCAACAAAGTACTGAGTAAAGGGTCTGAATACTTATGTAAATGGGGATTATTTACATAAATGTTTTTTATTTGTAATAAATTAGCTAAATGTTCTGAACCTGTTTTTGCTTTGTCGTGATGGGGTATTGTGTGTAGACAATACAATTTAATACATTTTATAATAAGCCTGTAAAAAAAAAATAAGGAAAAAGTAAAGGGGTCTGAATACTTTCTGAAGTCACTGTATATATGTAGACCCATATACTGTAGTGAGAGGGACCAACCAGAAATGACAACTGTACATAGAAGTAATTAGTAGGTATGGTAGCTGTGTGTTAGTAAGTATGCGATATGCAACTTTTCAGGGAAGTTAGGAAGCAATATACTCAGGCAGTTAGGAAAGCAAAGGCTAGCTTTTTCAAACTGAAATTTGCATCCTGTAGCACAAACGCCAAAAAGTTCTGGGACACTGTAAAGTCCATGGAGAATAAGAGCAAATCCAGATAGCTGATGTTCTGAAAAAGCTGCCCTGCTAGACAATCTGTACCCTCTCTAAAATTAACAGCTGAAATTGTTTCAACCCCCATTACTAGCCTGTTCAACCACTCTTTCGTATCATCTGAGATCTCTAAAGATCAGAATGCTGCCGCGGTCATCCCCCTCTTCAAAGGGGGAGATAGTCTAGACCCAAACTTTTGCAGACATATATCTATCCTTCCCTGCCTTTCTAAAGTCTTTGAAAAGCAGGAAGTACCAGTGACTCGGTCTATAAAAAATGGTCAGATGAAGCAGATGCTAAACTACAGGACTGTTTTGCTATCACAGACTGGAACATGTTCCGGGATTCTTCCAATGGCATTGAGGAGTACACCACATCAGTTACTGGCTTTATAAATAAGGGCATTGAGGACGTCGTCCCCACAGTGACTGTACATACATACCCCAACCAGAAGCATTGGATTACAGGCAACATTCGCACTGAGCTAAAGGGTAGAGCTGCCGCTTTCAAGGTGCGGGACTCTAACCCGGAAGCTTACAAGGAATCTGGCTATGCCCTGCAGCAAACCATCAAACAGGCAAAGCGTCAATACAGGGCTAAGATTGAATCATACTACACCGGCTCCGAAGCTTGTCGGATGTGGCAGGGCTTGCAAACTATTACAGACTACAAAGGGAAGCACAGCTGCGAGCTGCCAAGTGACACGAGCCTACCAGACGAGCTAAATAACTTCTATGCTATCTTTGAGGCAAGCAACACTGAGGCATGCATGAGAGCATCAGCTGTTCCGGACGACTGTGTGATCACGCTCTCCGTAGCCGACGTGAGTAAGATCTTTAAACAGGTCAACATTCACAAGGCTGCGGGGCCAGATGGATTACCAGGACGTGTGCTCCGGGCATGTGCTGACCAACTGGCAGGTGTCTTCACTGACATTTTCAACATGTCCCCGATTCAGTCCGTAATACCAACATGCTTCAAGCAGACCACCATAGTTCCTGTGCCCAAGAACACAAAGGAAACCTGACTAAATGACTACAGACCCGTGACACTCACGTCCGGAGCCATGAAGTGCTTTGAAAGGCTGGTAATGGCTCAGATCAACACCATTATCACAGAAACCCTAGACCCACTCCAATTTGCATACCGCCCAAACAGATCCACAGATGATGCAATCTCTGTAGCACTCCACACTGCCCTTTCTTTAAGTTTGCTGACGACACAACAGTGGTAGACCTGATCCCCGACAACGACGAGACAGCCTATAGGGAGGAGTTCAGAGACCTGGCCGGGTGGTGCCAGGATAACAACCTCTCCCTCAACGTAACCAAGACTAAGGAGATGATTGTGGACGACAGGAAAAGGAGCACCGAGCACGTCCCCATTCTCATCGACGGGGCTGTAGTGGAGCAGGTTGAGAGATTCAAATTCCTTGGTGTCCACATCAACAACAAACTAGAATGGTCCAAACACACCAAGAAAGTTGTGAAGAGGGCACGACAAAGCCTATTCCCCCTCAGGAAACTAAAAAGATTTGACATGGGTCCTGAGATCCTCAAAAGGTTCTACAGCTGCAACATCGAGAGCATCCTGACCGGTTGCATCACTGCCTGGTACGGCAATTGCTCGGCCTCTGACCGCAAGGCACTTCAGAGAGTAGTGTGTATGGCCCAGTACATCACTGGGGCAAAGCTGCCTGCCATCCAGGACCTCTACACCAGGCCCTGAATATTGTAAAAGACCCCAGCCACCACAGTTCAAAAAAATATATATATATATTTTTATTTATATAGCCTTTCGTACATCAGCTGATATGTCAAAGTGCTGTACAGAAACCCAGCCTAAAACCCCAAACAGCAAGCAATGCAGGTGTAGAAGCACTTTGGCTAGGAAAAACTCCCTAGAAAGGCCAAAACCTATGAAGAAACCTAGAGAGGAACCAGGCTATGAGGGGTGGCCAGTCCTCCTCTGGCTGTGCCGGGTCGAGATTATAACAGAACATGGCCAAGATATTCAATAGTTCATAAATGACCAGCATGGTCAAATAATAATAATTACAGGCAGAACAGTTGAAACTGGAGCAGCAGCACGGCCAGGTGGACTGCAGACAGCAAGGAGTCATCATGCCAGGTAGTCCTGAGGCATGGTCCTAGGGCTCAGGTCCTCCGAGAGAGAGAAAGAAAGAGAGAAAGAGAGAATTAGAGAGAGCATACTTAAATTCACACAGGACACCGGATAAGACAGGAGAAGTACTCCAGATATAACAAACTGACCCTAGCCCCCCGACACATAAACTACTGCAGCATAAATACTGGAGGCTGAGACAGGAGGGGGACTGTTCTCTCTACTACCGAATGGCAAGCGGTACTGGAGTGTCAAGTCTAGGACAAAAAGGCTTCTCAACAGTTTTTACCCCCAAGCCATAAGACTCCTGAACAGGTAACCAAATGGTTACCCGGACTATTTGCGTTGTGTGCCCCCCCCCATACACTGCTGCTACTCTCTGTTTATCTTATATGCATAGTCACTTTAACTATACATTCATGTACATACTACCTCAATTGGCCCGACCAACCAGTGCTCCCGCACATTGGCTAACCGGGCTATCTGCATTTCATCATACATGCATAGCCACTTTAACCATATCTACATGTACATATGTACATGTACATACTACCTCAATCAGCCAGACTAACCGGTGTCTGTATGTAGCCTCGCTACCTTTATAGCCTCGCTACTGTATATAGTCTTGCTACTCTTTTTTCTGTTTATTCTTTTTTAAGTCTTTTCTCTTTTTACTGTTGTTTAATTTCTTTACACACACACACTTTTTTTCTCCGCACTATTGGTTAGAGCCTGTAAGTAAGCATTTCACTGTAAGGTCTACTACACCTGTTGTATTCGGCGCACATGACAAATAAACTTTGATTTGATTTGAGTAGCTAATCATGAAACATACACCCCCGCCTTTCTTCCCAGAGTTATTCTTGTCTGCGCGATGAACTGAGAACCCAGCTGGCTGTATGGACGGGGACAGTATATACAGAGACAGCCATGATTCTGTGAAAAAGGGTATGTTACAGTCCTTGCTTTGGAGCTAGACATGTCTGTCGGCGCCATCTTACTCAACTGGCATACTGTGTCAAACCCATCAACTGGCATACAGAGTGAAACCCATCAGCTGGCATACAGAGTGAAACCCATCAACTGGCATACAGAGTGAAACCCATCAGCTGGCATACAGAGTGAAACCCATCAACTGGCATACTGTGTCAAACCCATCAACTGGCATACAGAATGAAACCCATCAGCTGGCATACAGAGTGAAACCCATCAACTGGCATACTGTGTCAAACCCATCAACTGGCATACTGTGTCAAACCCATCAACTGGCATACAGAGTGAAACCCATCAACTGGCATACTGTGTCAAACCCATCAACTGGCATACTGTGTCAAACCCATCAACTGGCATACTGTGTCAAACCCATCAACTTGCATACTGTGTCAAACCCATCAACTGGCATACTGTGTCAAACCCATCAACTGGCATACTGTGTCAAACCCATCAACTGGCATACTGTGTCAAACCCATCAACTGGCATACTGTGTCAAACCCATCAACTGGCATACTGTGTCAAACCCATCAACTGGCATACTGTGTCAAACCCATCAACTGGCATACAGAGTGAAACCCATCAACTGGCATACTGTGTCAAACCCATCAACTGGCATACTGTGTCAAACCCATCAACTGGCATACAGAGTGAAACCCATCAACTGGCATACTGTGTCAAACCCATCAACTGGCATACTGTGTCAAACCCATCAACTGGCATACTGTGTCAAACCCATCAACTGGCATACTGTGTCAAACCCATCAACTGGCATACTGTGTCAAACCCATCAACTGGCATACAGAGTGAAACCCATCAACTGGCATACTGTGTCAAACCCATCAACTGGCATACTGTGTCAAACCCATCAACTGGCATACAGAGTGAAACCCATCAACTGGCATACTGTGTCAAACCCATCAACTGGCATACTGTGTCAAACCCATCAACTGGCATACAGAGTGAAACCCATCAGCTGGCATACAGAGTGAAACCCATCAGCTGGCATACAGAGTGAAACCCATCAACTGGCATACTGTGTCAAACCCATCAACTGGCATACAGAGTGAAACCCATCAACTGGCATACTGTGTCAAACCCATCAACTGGCATACTGTGTCAAACCCATCAACTGGCATACTGTGTCAAACCCATCAACTGGCATACTGTGTCAAACCCATCAACTGGCATACTGTGTCAAACCCATCAACTGGCATACAGAGTGAAACCCATCAACTGGCATACTGTGTCAAACCCATCAACTGGCATACTGTGTCAAACCCATCAACTGGCATACTGTGTCAAACCCATCAACTGGCATACTGTGTCAAACCCATCAACTGGCATACAGAGTGAAACCCATCAACTGGCATACTGTGTCAAACCCATCAACTGGCATACTGTGTCAAACCCATCAACTGGCATACAGAGTGAAACCCATCAACTGGCATACTGTGTCAAACCCATCAACTGGCATACTGTGTCAAACCCATCAACTGGCATACAGAGTGAAACCCATCAGCTGGCATACAGAGTGAAACCCATCAGCTGGCATACAGAGTGAAACCCATCAACTGGCATACTGTGTCAAACCCATCAACTGGCATACAGAGTGAAACCCATCAACTGGCATACTGTGTCAAACCCATCAACTGGCATACAGAGTGAAACCCATCAACTGGCATACTGTGTCAAACCCATCAACTGGCATACTGTGTCAAACCCATCAACTGGCATACAGAGTGAAACCCATCAACTGGCATACAGAGTGAAACCCATCAACTGGCATACAGAGTGAAACCCATCAACTGGCATACTGTGTCAAACCCATCAACTGGCATACTGTGTCAAACCCATCAACTGGCATACAGAGTGAAACCCATCAACTGGCATGCTGTGTCAAACCCATCAACTGGCATACTGTGTCAAACCCATCAACTGGCATACAGAGTGAAACCCATCAGCTGGCATACAGAGTGAAACCCATCAACTGGCATACTGTGTCAAACCCATCAACTGGCATACTGTGTCAAACCCATCAACTGGCATACAGAGTGAAAACCATCAGCTGGCATATGGAGTTAAACCCAAATTCCACAAAATCATCTCAAATGTATAGGCCCAGTAATTGAATTTCAAATAAAAATGTTAAATCACGCCTCTGTTTTCACTATTTAGCAACAATAATGTCCCTGTCCTCAAACTAAAGTAAATGTTAAATTCAGTTCAGTCCCAAAATCAGTTAAAAAATCCCAAAATAAGTTTGGATTTTACCTGTTCAGTTGTTAGTCTTTGTAAATATGCCGCTTCCAAGAGAACTAAGAGACTCGGAACATCTGAGTAAAAATGTGCACACATTTTTTTGGTAGAGCTTCCTATTGATGGATTCTGATATTTTAAACTCGGGCCTCATCTTTCTACAACGAGTTCTCAACTTGTAAATGTCATTGTTTCCGAGTTGTCTTAAACACTGCAGTAATCCAAAGGAAAATAGGTCACGGATTAAAACATGTACAAGTAGGCCTTTCCTTCACACTTTGTTTTAGTCCAAAGGAAACCCAACTTTATCATCAATATAATATCCCTTACAATTCATTGAGAACATTCTCAGTTGTATGTAGTGATAGAAGTTGGCTTTTAAACTTTAATCAGTTTCCTAGTTACCAAACATGTCTTACACATAGAGACAGTTAGAGGACACAACATTGTATTAATCCATTATGACATCTGTGAGAGCATGGGCATCACCATTGAGACCATCTCCATTTTAAAGTAATCAATGTTCTTCCTCTACTAGTTCTATGAATTGATAAACAAACTGAAAGGGTGCACACTGCCACCTGGAGTGTGTTGTTTGAACAGGTATAAAACCAGATTGGTATTTTACTGCCACATGCAATTATGGACATTTTGCTCACAAGTTTAATTAATTGGCTGATCCCTCCTGATGACCTGGATCAAATGATGTGATCCTTCCTTGACCATTAGGAAGTTCCACCCAGTTGACTACTTCAAAATGGTGAAAGTCCTCAATTGTGCTGCCCATGCTAAAGTTCGCTATCATTCTCTATGGTCTGACCACATAAATCAGTCCAAGATGTGCTTCCTTCTTTCTGACACACCCACTTCCTATTTCACTCAAACCAGGAAGAAATGAGTGTGGCTGGGGAGTGACCGGGGTTGAGCCATCTGCCTATACACGTCTCAAGAAACCATAACCTTGTGGGTGACAAAGTGTAATTCTAAGTGTCCTTAAAAGCGATTATTTGGCACAGTAATGTTAGCTTATGGCAGTATGTAACCAATTAACATTAAACCCGTAGGAACTTTTAGTTGTTCTAGAGCTGTTAAACTTGTTCATGCATGAAATAAGTCAACACTAATGAATACAGTATACAGTATAGGCTGTATCTAGTGAAATGGACCAGTATCCTTAAATGTTTAGTAGGTATACTTGCCCTATGTAGCTCAATGTAGGCGTATGTAGCTTTGTGTAGCTTTGTTTTGATATGAAAGCGGTATTTTATCTTTCTGCCTGCCAACCCCCCTCTCACAAAATGATATCAGTTGAAGGTGATGAGCAGATACCTTTGTTTAGGTCAACACAGTTAACACTCTGTTATTTATTAGACTAGCTTTGTGTCTTCCACACCATTGGCTCAACACAGCTGTCTGTAACCAACTAACATTAAACCCTTAGTCTTCAAACCCACAGCTACTTATTGTTGCTCTAGAGCTGTGAAACTTGTTCAAACTTGAAATAAAGTCTCTCTCTCTCTCTCTCAACATGAAAAGGAAAATCATGTCTTTAAGAGAGAAAAGCCCTCCATGCCACAAAATATCACAACACAACCTCTCATCAGTTGAAAACACCACAACAGAACCTCTCAAATGTAAGTAATAGGATATAGTGTTTTTATTACAACAGTTATGGAAATTTTATGAAATGTGAGTTACAAGTAGATGTGTGTGTGTGTTAGTGTGTGTGTGATTGTTCACTCTCGTGTGTGCATACATGTGAATGAGTGTGCATGTTTTTGTGCATTGGGACCTGGGCAGTGTAAACACACCACCTCCTAGATTAATACCCTGTTGCTTTGAAAAATAATGGCCATCGTGTCAACGGTCTATTGCTGCTGCTGCTGGTGGTGGGGACTGGGGAAATGGGTCTCTATTTGATCCTGTTGTTTAGCGAGGCCCCGTGCTTTAGCAATGTCAGAGTAGTGATTGTAAAGTGGCCGAGGGAGGGAGGTCACCCAGCCTCCAGCATTATTAAGCTACTAAAACCCAATTAAAAGCCTTGTGACCCAGAGGGGGCCGGTCATAGCTCTTTCTCTACCCTCACTCCCAAGTGCCTCGCTGGGGCTTCATTTAAGGGAAGATGCAGGGGATTGATCTCCAAGGACGCGTTGGACACACAGAAGAACAACTCTTATGTTATGCATACACACACAAGAATGCAAGTGCACACACAATTGCTTTACCGGCAACAACACCACACGCATAAGTACAACCACTGTGATTGCATCAGCAGCAGCACTGTGTGTGGGAAAGAAGTGTGCATGACAGCAGTGGTAATATGTTAAGGGAACATTCTGGCCACCTAACCTGCAGGAACATACATGAACACACTAATCACACAAACAAACACACAGAAGAGAATGACGAATTATATTGAATAAAATATTTAATGAGAATGTATATCCTCTATATGGATGGATATTAAGTTACATTTATGAACACAGTGCAAGGTGACAGACTCATTGGAAGACATACTGTAGGATACAACATATATCAACACAATTCTAATCCATAGGATACTATATAAACCTAATCTATAGTATACGATATAAAGACAATTCTGATTTATAGGATACTATATAAACACAATTGTAATATTTTGGATACTATTTAAACACAATTCCAATATATAGGCAACTATATGAATAGCATCCTTCTATCTAGCCTCTTCTTTGAGAGCTCCCTTGGAGGACCATTAATGCCACATGATGAAAAAGGAAAACACAACTTAAATGGGCCAAATGATCCTTTTTAAAAGCTACAAAACACTATTGACACTTAACAGCTGTGTTGTGTCCTGAGCCAAGATCACGACAATCAAATTTTGAGGTATAGGAGGCTTATCCCACTTGCTGAGAGAGAGAGAGATTGAGAGAAAGAGACACGGAGAGAGAGAGAAGCACTTTTGTCCCTGTTTCCCCCTGGCAAGAACTAAAGAAAGCTTAATGAAGAGGGCCTGAAGACATGCCTCGAGGTAAGGGTAGGATAGCTAGCACTAGGCTGGCACTGAAGCACGCTGCTCTAGCTGACAGTTTATATATGCATCCCAAATGGTTCCCTATTTCATATGTTGTACAGTCTTGTGAAATAGATAATTATTGGATTTGGTCAGAAGTTGTGCAGCTATATTGCAGGGTTCCCTAACAGGCGGCCCGCAGGTGATTTTATTTGCCCCCCTTCATGTTTTTACTGTTGGACATAAAATACTGTAAAAACACCCACAAATCAGCTCAAAGGGATTTTAATTTGGGACATCTGTTCCAAAGTACACTCCATGAGCAAAACTATGTGGACACCTGCTCGTCGAACATCTCATTCCAAAATCATGGGCATAAGTATGGAGTCGGTCCTCCTTTTGCTACTATAACAGCCTCCACTCTTCTGGGAACGCTTTCCACTAGATGTTGGAACATTGCTGCCTGGCTCGCATTAGGCCTGGCTCGCAGTCGGTGTTCCAATTCTTCTCATAGGTGTTTGTTGGAGTTCAGGTTAGGGCTCTGTGCAGGCCAGTCAAGGTCTTCCACACCTTTTCTCTACAAACCATTTCTGTATGGACCTGGCTTTGTGAACAGGGGCATTATGCTGAAACCGGAAAGGGCCTTCTCCAAACTGTTACCACAAAGTTGGAAGCACAGAATCGTCTAGAATGTCAGTGTTTGCAGTAGCTTTAAGATTTTCCATCAATGGAACTAAGGGGCCTAGCCAGACCCATGAAAAACAGCCCCAAACCATTATTCCTCCTCCAACAAACTTTATGGTTGGCACTATGCATTGGGGCAGGTAGGCATCGCCTGGTATCCCCCAAACCCAGATTAGTCTGTCAGTCTGCCAGATAGGGAAGCGTGATTCATCACTCCAGGGAAGGTGTTTCCACTACTCCAGAGTCCAATGGCGACGAGCATTACACCACTCCAGCCGACACTTGGCATTGCACATGGTGATCTTAGGCTTGTTTCCAGCTGCTCGAACAAGGAAACCCATTTCATGAAGCTCCTGACAAACAGTTATTGTGCTGACGTTGCTTCCAGAGGCAGCTTGGTACTCGGTAGTAAATTTTGCAATCGAGAAAAGACTATTTTTACATGCTGTGCGCTTCAGCACACGGTGGTCCTGTTCTGTGACCTTGTGTGGTCTACCACTTCGCGGCTTAGCCGTTGCTGCTCCTAGATGTTTCCACTTCACAATAACAGCACTTACAGTTGACTGGGGCAGCTTTAGCAGGGCAGAAATTTGACGAACTGACTTATAATAATAATAATAATAATATATGCCATTTAGCAGACGCTTTTATCCAAAGCGACTTACAGTCATGTGTGCATACATTCTATGTATGGGTGGTCCCGGGGATCGAACCCACTACCCTGGCGTTACAAGCGCCATGCTCTAGCAACTGAGCTACAGAAGGACCACTGTTGGAAAGGGGAGCTCTCTGTAAGGCCATGCTACTGCCAATGTTTGTCTATGGAGATTGCATGTCTGTGTGCTCGATCTTGTACACCTGTCAGCAACTAGTATGGCTGAAATAGCAGAATCCACTCATTTGAAGGGGTGTCCACATACTTTTGTATATATTGCCTATGTGTATACAACTGTGTTTGCATATGTCTGTATGTGCCTGCCTACGTAAGAGAGGGTGCGTTTGTGTGTGTGTGTGAGTGTTTGTGTGTGAGGGGGGTCAGGGCAGGGGGCTCCATAGCGCCCGTGGAGAGTGCTCCCTCCAGGGAAGTCTGCAGGCGAGCTTCAGGACAACAGCAACATGCTATCACCGCCCCGCCGAGACACAGGCAGCCACCGCTATACTGAGAGCACTGCTGATGTTATATTTATAGCCCTCCATTAAAAGTTAAACCTCTCTCTGATAACCGGTTCATAGCCTAACACAATGAGAGGAAAAGTTCACTTCCCTATATGCGTCTTTGGGCATGTTTTTTCTTGTCTCTTTTCTCATTCTGTATTTACTATTCTACAGTAAGTAAATCCTTGTGGGGTGGACAAAGTAGACTAGTAAGTAACATTAAATAGATAGAGACAGACAGACAATAGATGTTTTAATTTAGTCACATGCACAGATGTAGCTGCAGCATACAGTGAAATTCTTAAGCTCCGAGCTCCAACAGTGCAGGTGCTAATGAAACTAAATAAAAATAATATATAACGGCGCAGCGGTCTAAGGGATCGTACCACAGGCTGTAGTGACGCCACAACACTGCCTGTGTCACAACCGGCCGCGACCCGGAGTTCCATTGGCGAGCACACAATTGGCCCAGAGTCGTTCGGGCCAATATTTTTATTTATTTTTTATTTAGGGGTGGATGAGCTTTAATGTTGCGGATAGATTGTTGCTTCCATCAATGTAATTAATTCTCTGCATAATTTCCAATTCCCCATATCTTTTGGGGGTAAATACACTACCGTTCAAAAGTTTGGGGTCACTTAGAAATGTCCTTGTTTTTGAAAGAAACACTTGCAATATACAGCTCCTGACCAGCTCCTTGGAGATGTGTTCTGACCGTCTCCATGGTGGCCCCGTTGATGAGAATGGGGTGTGTCCAACCTGGTTCTTCCTGAAGTCCACAATCAGCTCCTTCGTTTAGCTGACGTTGAGGGAGAGGTTGTTTACCTGGCACCACACTGCCAACCCGTGGACCATCTCGTCGTTGTTGGTAATCAGGCCTACTACTGTTGTGACGTCAGGGAACATGATGACTAACACACAAGTACACAGGGAACAATGTGAGGAGAATATATCTACTATAGTTCTGTCCTTCTGTTTATTTCAATAAGCATCTCTTCTATATTTCCCCATGTGGGTTGAATGGAGGAAAAGCTATGCAGCCAGAGTAGTTAAGAGGATGAAACGATAACACAGAGTGAGCTCAGAGAAGTGCTGGAGCTGTCTAGGCTAATGCCTTTTAAAAACACTAGTATGTCACTAACCTCAGTAGGTACACAACGTCAACTGCATGGTGTAGCACACTGCAATCAGTCCCACTGAGTCTGCCCGTCTGAGAAGATAGTATGTGACTGGTGGGGTGGGCAGGGCAGCCTGATTAGACCTATGTGGCAGCAACATTAACAAATCAACTTCATTACAAGGCTTGGTGCCTGTATGGCGGCGGTGTCCGTGTCAGACTGCCGCTAAAACGGAAAGACACACAAGTCACAATTAATCACAAGCAAAGCCACGCCAATGATGAATTTACAAGTAAACTACCGAACATTAACATGTGCCTACACACACACACTCCTCTAAAGAGACAGACGGAACTGCAGCCTTGTGTCTATCCGCAGAGGGCAAATACAACACGCGTTTACCATCAGAGCGCACGCACACACACATTACGCGGTACGGTAAGGAATATCATATCATTTAAAATTCATATTGATTCTATTAATGAATTTCTAATATTTTGGGGGGTCTGAACGGATGAAGAGGAATACATCCTCTGTGTGTAATTAACATTTCTCTCCTTCCTCTCTCCACAGGTTTGCTCTGGCTGTTCAACTGGGTCACACTGTTTATGTGTGTGTAAGTGTGTGTGTAGTGTGCGTGTACAGTGTGTGCCCATATACAACAGTATGTCAGTGTTATACTGTATATTTATGTTTGTGTGCATGTGCATATGTTCAATCGTAGTGTGTGTGTGTGTTCTACATGAAGCCTGTGTCCCTTTTCCCCCAGGATGTCCCTCCTCCCTCGTCTTAATGAAGTCCCAGGGAAAGAAGGGAGGAGATGAGAGGCCTGGTTGTTTTTCTCCTGGTCTTCTTTTGGGCCACAGCCTGAGTATCCAATTACCACCGACCTCGAGCCCCATAAGGTGGCTAAACTAATACTGCCACTGTCAGGGGGTTGGATGGTTGGTCGGGGACCGAGGTAGTAGGCTGAGTTCCAAATGGCTCCTTATTTCCTATGGAGCTGCTTTAGCTGGTAAAAAGTAGTGCACTATGTAGAAAATAGGTGCCATTTGGGACGCAGAGGCTCTCAGAGGGTCCATCGTTTAGCCAGAGAGGCCAGGGGGCGCTCATTACCGTGGGACACTGATCATTTCAGAGGTGCTCTGCTGTTCACCATTCCATTTCCCCCTGACCCTTCATTCATTCATGCTAAAAGAGAACAACACAGGGTTATTAATCCAAGAAGGAGGGAGGGAAGTATACACACATGCAAACAGAGCCCGATATCCTTTTTGTGGACCTGCATGTAGGTCAGAGACTGGCGTGGTGTGTGATTGTGTGTGATTGTGTGTGATTGTGTGTGTGTGTGTGTGTGTGTGTGTGTGTGTGTGTGTGTGTGTGTGTGTGTGTGTGTGTGTGTGTGTGTGTGTGTGTGTGTGTGTGTGTGTGTGTGTGTGTGTGTGTGTGTGTGTGTGTGTGTGTGTGTGTGTGTGTGTGTGTGTGTGTGTGTGTGTGTGTGTGTGTGTGACAGGGAGGACAGGCGGGGAGTGGTCGGAAATCCCAGGGTAATGCCAGGGGGACGCAGGAGTCCCTCAATCCCTGCTTCATTAAAACCAAATAAAACACTGAGGCCATTTATCTCTTTTCCTCCAAAGCGATAAACACAAATAAGTTCACCCCCTCCTTTCTTTCTTCTCCTCTCCTCTAGTCTCCACTGCTCTTCTCTCCGCTCCTCTTCCATCAACTGGGCCTCACCCCTATGAAAAACATCACGGAACGAGAGAGAGAGTAAGAGAGAGAGGGAGAGAGAGACAGAGAAAAAGAGAAGAAAAGAGAGCGAGAAGGAGGAAGTACAGTAGTGACCTGCACCTTTTTCTTTAATACCCAGGCGACATTAAATCAATCTCTCCGTTCTAATTGGTCAGTGGCAGTTCCTTTCTTCTCATGTAAATAATATAACGGCATCCTATCATCCTATGCACAGATGATTTAGTGCAGCAGAGGGTGACAGAAGGGGGTGAGGGAGAAGAAAGGGAGAGCAAGGGGGGAGGTAGAGGGTATTTAGTGAAGGAGGTAAGGGGCTTAGGAGGTAATAGGGGGATGGTAGTGTGTGTGGGAAAGATGAGGGAGGAGGTGAGGGGGTGAGGGGTTGTCTCTCAGAAGCTTGCAGTAGGCCATTGTGCCTGTTATTAATTGGATTACAATTAGCCAGATTTAACCCTATTAATGAAGTCTGTGTTAAGATGATGGCCCTTAACATGGGTGGGGACACCCCTTTCTGTACGACACACACAGACAGACGCACACACACACACACACACACACACACACACACGGGTAGACGTGCATGTACACCCCCCCAACAAAAACACACACACACACACACACACACACACACACACACACACACACACACACACACACACACACACACACACACACACACACACACACACACACACACACACACACACACACACACACACACACCTCCAATGAGCTTAGTCAATGCTCCCCAGATAGGACAGGGATTGTGGGGGGGGGGGGTTAGGCTACAAGTCTTCGTAATGGAGGCATTTTACACACTTTACACAGGTCATAGTAAACCACTTCATAAGACATAACCCCCCCCCCCCCCCACCCACCCCACCCACTACTTACCGCATCTGTGCTACTCTCTGAGTCACACCATCATTCATATCCCAGTCTAGTAGTACATTAAGCTGTAAAAAAATACAATCTGAATATATGAATTAAAATCAAACTCATGCTCAACCACAGCCCTGTAAAATACCTATTGTCTTGTCTTACCCTCGGAAAGAAAAAATACCTATTGTCCTGTCTTACCCTCGGAAAGAAAAAATACCTATTGTGCTGTCTTACCCTCAGAAAGAAAAAATACCTATTGTCCTGTCTTACCCTCAGAAAGAAAAAATACCTTTTTGTCCTGTCTTACCTTCAGAAAGAAAAATTACCTTTTTGTCCTGTCTTACCCTCAGAAAGAAAAATTACCTTTTTGTCCTGTCTTACCCTCAGAAAGAAAAATAACATATTGTCCTGTCTTACCCTCAGAAAGAAAAATAACATTTTGTCCTGTCTTACCCTCAGAAAGAAAAATAACATTTTTGTCCTGTCTTACCCTCAGAAAGAAAAATAACATATTGTCCTGTCTTACCCTCAGAAAGAAAAATAACATATTGTCCTGTCTTACCCTCAGAGAGAAAAATAACATATTGTACTGTCTTACCATCACAGCAAAAGCAAACGTGCATCCCGTTCTATGTTATTTTTCAGCAGAAATCCAATTCCATACCTCATCTGATCTCTCACCAGGTACACATCATCTTAATGTTGTGTTTTGAGACACCACTCATCTAATCTCTCACCAGGTACACATCATCTTAATGTTGTGTTTTGAGACACCACTCATCTGATCTCTCACCAGGTACACATCATCTTAATGTTGAGACACCACTCATCTGATCTCTCACCAGGTACACATCATCTTAATGTTGAGACACCACTCATCTGATCTCTCACCAGGTACACATCATCTTAATGTTGAGACACCACTCATCTGATCTCTCACCAGGTACACATCATCTTAATGTTGAGACACCACTCATCTGATCTCTCACCAGGTACACATCATCTTAATGTTGAGACACCACTCATCTGATCTCTCACCAGGTACACATCATCTTAATGTTGAGACACCACTCATCTGATCTCTCACCAGGTACACATCATCTTAATGTTGTGTTTTGAGGCACCACTCATCTAATCTCTCACCAGGTACACATCATCTTAATGTTGTGTTTTGAGACACCACTCATCTGATCTCTCACCAGGTACACATCATCATAATGTTGTGTTTTCGGTTTCCTGTGGTTTGATGTGGAGAGGTTTCTGTAAATGGTTTCCAAGGGGACTGAAACCACAGCTGGGTCACAGGGACTGTGTTAGTGGTAGAGAATGGGAGAGAGTGGTAGGGAGGGATAGAGTAGTGGGAAGGGGTAGAGAGGGTGAGAGGACCTTAGGGCAGTGGTTCTAACCGATGAGTTTCCCCTGTGAGTTAAGGACTGTTTGACTGCGCCATAGTGAGAAAGTAAGGTACACAAATACTAATAGATGACACACAAAAATGTGAGGTTAAATCAGTAAGTGATTTACAGAATATAAGAATAACATCAATGTCTATCCATTCACTGTGTTTTACACAAAAACTATTAAATAAATGACAAATAGCCTATTCATCAGTGTATCTCTGGTTCAGCAGAGGAGGGGTGAGAAGAGGAGAAGACAGGAGGGGATGAGGGGTGAGAAGAAGATAAGACAGGAGAGGAGGAGTGAGAAGAGGAGAGGAGGGGTGAGAAGAAGAGAAGACAGGAGGAGAGGAGGGGTGAGAAGAAGAGAAGACAGGATGAGAGGAGGGGTGAGAAGAGGATAGGAGGGGTGAGAAAAGGAGAGGACATGAGAAGAGGGGAGAGAAGAGGAGATGAGGGGTGAGAAGAAGAGGGGACATGAGGAGAGGTGAGAAGAAGAGAGGAGGGGTGAGAAAAGGAGAGGACAGGAGAAGAGGGGAGAGAAGAGGAGAGGAGGGGTGAGAAGAAGAGAGGAGGGGTGAGAAGAAGAGAAGACAGGAGGAGAGGAGGGGTGAGAAGAGGAGAGGACAGGACAGGAGGAGAGGAGGGGTGGGAAGAGGAGAGGAGAGGTGAGAAGAGGAGAGGAGGGGTGATTAGAGGAGAAGACAGGAGGGGAGGAGGGGTGAGAAGAAGAGTAGACAGGAGAGGAGGAGAGAGAAGAGGAGAGGAGGAGAGGAAGGGTGAGAAGAGAGGACAGGAGGAGTGAGAAGAGGAGAGGAGGGGTGACAAGAGGAGAAGACAGGAGCAGAGGAGGGGTGACAAGAGGAGAGGTGAGAAGAGGAGAGGAGGGATGAGAAGACAGGAGGAAAGGAGGGGTGATAAGAGAGGACAGGAGGAGTGAGAAGAGGAGAGGAGACAAGAGGAGAAGACATGAGCAGAGGAGGGGTGGGAAGAGGAGAGGAGGGGTGAGAAGAGGAGAGGAGGGGTGAGAAGAGAGGAGGTGTGAAAAGAGGAGAAGACAGGAGCAGAGGAGGGGTGGGAAGAGGAGAGGAGGGGTGAGAAGAGAAGACCGGGGGAGAGGAGGGGTGAGAAGAGGAGAGGACAGGAGGAGAGGAGAGGACAGGAGAAGGTGAGGAGAGGAGTGGAGGGGTGAGAAGAGGAGAAGACAGGAGGAGAGGAGAGGACAGGAGAAGGTGAGAAGAGGAGTGGAGGGGTGAGAAGAGGAGAAGACAGGAGGAGAGGAGAGGACAGGAGAAGGTGAGAAGAGGAGTGGAGGGGTGAGAAGAGGAGAAGACAGGAGGAGAGGAGAGGACAGGAGAAGGTGAGAAGAGGAGTGGAGGGGTGAGAAGCAGCAGTCCTTTGGACTTGAACTTCAAATTGACCCTTGATCCCCCTCCAGCTCAGATATCAAAACACAGTGCCATCTGGCCCTGACACACACACAAACGCACTCACACGGAAGGACAGACATACACACAGAGTTAACGGGGGGCCGGGGAGCACAGGGGTTAATATCATAAGGTTAGGCAGTGGAATAGAGACTGCAATTATCTTCAATTCCATGACAGAAAATCCTATTATTTGATGGTGAGTCTAACAGATGGACAAGCCAGCCACATCCTCTCATCCCATTCCTGAGCAAGCCAATCTGGAGGCCAGGGGCGAGGAGGGCGGAGAGGAGAGAGGGAGGAGGACGGGAGGGTGGGACACAATGGAACACAATGGTGGGAGAGGGCAGAAGGGGCAACTAGGTAGTGTGGTCGTTTTAGGTGGCAGGTGGAGAGGGGAGGGTGTGCCCATGAAACCTGAGATTTAGAGGGTCGTCCCTTCTCGCCCCTCGGCCACAATGAGTAGCAGGGCTGTTTGAAGAGCTCAGCTGTTGGGAAGTGAGATGACAGATGAAGATATCTACTCCCTGGGAACAGCAGGGGAGAGGGAGGAAAGGGAGAGAGAACATATTCCTTTTATTTATTGTAGTGAAGACATTTGGAATATTCTACCATATTTAAGAACATTTTACATTTAAATATTACAGTATGAATAACAGACAAAGTGGAAGAGGAAAAAAATCAGGGCCTACAGTATAGAGCAAAAACTGTTAAGAGGTGTACATCACACACAATCCCAGAGTCTCTCTGCACACCAAGGTCTTTTCCATTTAGACAGAGAGTTGAGTGTGGATTCAGTAGTGCTGAGTTAATATCAGACCCAGGAGAATAGCTTTACAGGACAGGAACCAGAAAGAAAATAATTGTAATTCCAATATATCGGGAACATCAAAATGTTGTATCTCCCAGTTTAAATGGAAGGTGGGACAAATCAAACACCTGCACTGAGGTAGACAGTGAATACATCAACACTAATGGTGTCATGGATACATTGTAAGGCTTTGTAGCTTGTTTTTTTAAAGTTGTACATTTGGTTTACCAGTGAGACATATCATATGTCAATTAAATTTACTCGGTGAGGCTGATGAAAAAGTCATATTTGCCATCTACTCTCTTCCCCAACTAATCCACAGCCAGATACAGTATAACACTTCAACATAAAGGGACATTTCCCCAGGAAAGCCAATGGCTTACAGGTAGACAGATGTTCCTCCTCAGACCACAGGTTGTCCCAGACCCTAAACAGCCTACAGGATATTGCAACAATGTTCTGTGGCCCGTGTGTGGGGACATTGCCCTGGGCAACCCACCAGACCTCTGTTCAGTCAACGAGAGCAAGTGCCCCAATGGACCATGTCTTCCACACCCTCCAACACCATCACCCACAGCACTCACTCCCCAGTCAGAGGGACAATGGCCTGGGGCCAGTCTACCAGCCGGACCCTGTCGCCCCTCCCAGACATCCAGGAAAATAAAACAGCAGCCAACTCTCTGGACTCAACACACAGTGGCTTGCGAAAGTATTCACCCCCCTTGGCATTTTCCTATTTTGTTGCCTTACAACCTGGAATTAAAATGGATATATTGGGGGTTTGTATAATTATTTACACATGCCTACCACTTTGAGGACACAAAATATTTTTTATTGAGAAACAAATAAGAAATAACAACAAAAAAAACTGAAAACTTGAGAATGCATAAATATTCACCCCCCCCCTTCAATACTTTGTAGAGCCACCTTTTGCAGCAATTACAACTGCAAGTCTCTTGTGGTATGTCTCTATGAGCTTGGCACATCTAGACACTGGGATGTTTGCCAATTCTTCAAGGCAAAACTGCTCCAGCTCCTTCAAGTTGGATGGGTTCCACTGGTGTACAACAAACTTTAAGTCATACCACAGATTCTCAATTGGATTGAGGTCTGGGCTTTGACTTGGCCATTCCAATACATTTAAATGTTTGACCAGTTTCCCAGTCCCTGCCGTTGAAAAACATGTTGTTGTTGTTGTAGCGTTTCCTTGATGTCCAAAAAGCTACATTTTTGTCTCATCTGACCAGAGTCTCACACATGCCTTTTGGCGAACACCAAATGTGTTTGCCTATTTCTTTCTTTAAGCAATGGCTTTATTTCAGACCACTCTTCCATACAGCCCAGCTCTGTGGAGTGTATGGCTTAATGGGGTCCTATGGACAGATGCTACAATCTCCGCTGTGGAGATTTTCAGCTAATTCAGTGTTATCTGTGGTCTCTTTGTTGCCTCTCTGATTAAAGTCCTCCTTGCATGGTCTGTGAGTTTGGTGGGCGGCCCTCTCTTGGCAGGTTTGTTGTGGTGCCATATTCTTTCCATTTTTTAAATAACAAATTTAATGGTGCTCTATGGGATGTTCAAAGTTTCTGATATTTTTTATAACCCAACCCTGATCTGTACTTCTCCACAACTTTGTCCCTGACCTGTTTGGAGAGCTCCTTGGTCATCATGGTGCCACTTGCTTGGTGGTGCCACTTGCTTAGTGGTGTTGCAGACTCTGGGGCCTTTCAGAACAGGTGTATATATACTGAGATCATGTGACAGATCATGTGACACTTAAATAAAGTCTACCAGGGGGCAATCTAACTAATTATGTGACTTCTGAAGGTAATTGTTTGCACCAGACCTTATTTAGGGGCTTCATAGCAAAGAGGATGAAAACATATGCACACACCACTTTTCCCTTATTCATTGTATTAAACAAGTAGTTTTTACATTTCACCAATTTGGTCTATTCTGTATGTCCATTACATGAAATCCAAATTTTAAAAAATATTTAAATTACAGGTTGTAATGCAACAAAATGGAAAAACGCCAAGGGGGATGAATACTTTTGCAAGGCACTTTAGGGATGAGGTAGCTAGGACAAGCCTGGGCAACAGGTAGGGAGGAAGGAGCAGCTGGGGGGGGGGGGGGGGACCAGAGACTGCAAGAGGTAGGGAGGAAGGAGCAGCTGGGGGGGGGGGGGACCAGAGAGGCAAGAGGTAGGGAGGAAGGAGCAGCTAGGGAGGAAGGAGCAGGGGGGGGGGGGACCAGAGAGGCAAGAGGTAGGGAGGAAGGAGCAGCTGGGGGGGGTGGGGGACCAGAGAGGCAAGAGGTAGGGAGGAAGGAGCAGCTGGGGGGGGGGACCAGAGAGGGCAAGAGGTAGGGAGGAAGGAGCAGCTGGGGGGGGTGGGGGACCAGAGAGGCAAGAGGTAGGGAGGAAGGAGCAGCTGGGGGGGGGGGGACCAGAGAGGCAAGAGGTAGGGAGGAAGGAGCAGCTGGGGGGTGGGGGACCAGAGAGGCAAGAGGTAGGGAGGAAGGAGCAGCTGGGGGTGGGGGGGACCAGAGAGGGCAAGAGGTAGGGAGGAAGGAGCAGCTGGGGGTGGGGGACCAGAGAGGCAAGAGGTAGGGAGGAAGGAGCAGCTGGGGGGGGGGTGGGGGACCAGAGAGGGCAAGGGGTAGGGGGAAGGAGCAGCTAGGGGAGGAAGGGGGGGGGGTGGGGGACCAGAGAGGCAAGAGGTAGGGAGGAAGGACCAGAGAGGCAAGAGGTAGGAGGAAGGAAGGACCAGCAGCTGGGGGTGGGGGACCAGAGAGGCAAGAGGTAGGGAGGAAGGAGCAGCTGGGGGTGGGGGACCAGAGAGGCAAGAGGTAGGGAGGAAGGAGCAGCTGGGGGGTGGGGGACCAGAGAGGGCAAGGGGTAGGGAGGAAGGAGCAGCTGGGGGGTGGGGGACCAGAGAGGGAAAGGGGTAGGGAGGAAGGAGCAGCTGGGGGGTGGGGGACCAGAGAGGGCAAGGGGTAGGGAGGAAGGAGCAGCTGGGGGGTGGGGGGACCAGAGAGGGCAAGGGGTAGGGAGGAAGGAGCAGCTGGGGGGTGGGGGACCAGAGAGGGAAAGGGGTAGGGAGGAAGGAGCAGCTGGGGGGTGGGGGACCAGAGAGGGCAAGGGGTAGGGAGGAAGGAGCAGCTGGGGGGGTGGGGGACCAGAGAGGCAAGAGGATGTATGGAGGCTTGAGAAGTCAGCTAAGGGCATATTTTGGGGAAAAAAATGACATCGATTGGCAAAAAAATGCTAATCAGCATCATGTAAATTCATGAGGCATATATGAGGCCCCGTCTACTGTAACACATAGGAGTCAACAACCCTCCCTCTCTGATTATCAACTAATAGGTGCTCCACATCCAACATGTAAATAAGTGAATGAATATGTTCACATAGGTTTATTTCCCCTTAATGGTGGTCCCAGCATGTTGGCCATTAGACACTGTGACCTAATTTAAGAGTCAATTTAAGAGTTAGCATCATTAGGGCTTTGTGGCAGCATCACAAATAGCACCCTATTACCTATGTAGTGCACTAGCTGGGGCCTGATAAAAAGTAGTGCACTCAACAGGGAATAGGGTCTATTTTGGACACATTATATCCCCACCGCCTCTTCTTCACGCTGCTCCTATCCTCTGTCGCCACTGAATGACAACGAAGGAGTTGGGCATAATGTGAGTTTGAACGTCCTCTTTAGGACCCCTTCAGAATTCATTAAAGCTCCAGCCAACACTTCATTATCAAGACATCTCTGTCTCCCTCTCTCTCCCTTTCTCTCTTAGTGTGTGTGATACGTGTCTGTGTCCCTCTCTCTCCCTTTCTCTCTTAGTGTGTGTGATACGTGTCTGTCTCCCTCTCTCTCTTAGTGTGTGTGATACGCGTCTGTCTCCCTCTCTCTCCCTTTCTCTCTTAGTGTGTGTGATACGTGTCTGTCTCCCTCTCTCCCTTTCTCTCTTAGTGTGTGTGATACGCGTCTGTCTCCCTCTCTCTCCCTTTCTCTCTTAGTGTGTGTGATACGTGTCTGTCTCCCTCTCTCTCGCTTTCTATCTTAGTGTGTGTGATACGTGTCCGTCTCCCTCTCTCTCCATTTCTCTCTGTCCCTCTCTCTCCCTTTCTCTCTTAGTGTGTGTGATACGCGTCTGTCTCCCTCTCTCTCCCTTTCTCTCTTAGTGTGTGTGATACGTGTCTGTCTCCCTCTCTCTCCCTTTCTCTCTTAGCGTGTGTGATTACGCGTCTGTCTCCCTCTCTCTCCCTTTCTCTCTTAGCGTGTGTGATACGCGTCTGTCTCCCTCTCTCTCCCTTTCTCTCTTAGCGTGTGGGGCTGAATAATTTTGCACGCCCTATTTTTCAATTTTTGATTTGTTAAAAAAGTTTAAAATATCCTATAAATGTCGTTCCACTTCATGATTATGTCCCACTTGTTGTTGATTCTTCACAATAAAATACAGTTTTATATCTTTATGTTTGAAGCCTGAAATGTGGCAAAGGTTCGCAAAGTTCAAGGGGGCTGAATACTTTCGCAAGGCACTGTATGTATCATAAGTAAATGTAATTGTCAAAATATAAAAAGTATCAAAGTATCAAAAGTATAAACCCTTTCAAATTCCTTATATTAAGCAAACCATGTGGCACCATTATCTTGTTTTTATTTTATGTACGGATTGCCAAGAGGCTCATACTCCAACACTCTGACATCATTTACAAACGAAGCATGTGTTTAGTGAGTCCGTCAGATCAGACACAGTAGGGATGACCAGAGATGTTCTCTTGATTTTTTTATTTTATATTTAACAAGGCAAGTCAGTTAAAAACAAATTCTTATTTACAATGACGGCCTCCCACGGTCAAACCTGGACGACACTGGGCCAATTGTGCGCCATCCTAAGGGACACCAAATCACAGCCGGATCTGATACCGCCTGGATTTTGATAAGTGTGTGAATTGGACAATTTTCCTGTCTTGCTAAGCATTCAAAATGTAACGAGTACTTTGGGTGTCAAGGAAATTGTATGCAGTAAAATGTACATTATTCTCTTTAGGAATGTAGTGAAGTAAAAGTATGAATAGTAAAGTACAGATACCCCAAAAAATGACCTAAGTAGTACCTAAAGTATTTTTATACTACTGGAGGTGATGATGGGTGGGGACAGTGATGGTGGGTGGGGACAGAGGTGATGATTGGTGGGGACAGAGGTGATGGTGGGTGGGGACAGAGGTGATGGTGGGTGGGGACAGAGGTGATGGTGGGTGGGGACAGAGGTGATGGTGGGTGGGGACAGAGGTGATGGTGGGTGGGGACAGAGGTGATGGTGGGTGGGGACAGAGGTGATGGTGGGTGGGGACAGTGATGGTGGGTGGGGACAGAGGTGATGGTGGGTGGGGACAGAGGTGATGGTGGGTGGGGACAGAGGTGATGGTGGGTGGGGACAGAGGTGATGGTGGGTGGGGACAGAGGTGATGATGGGTGGGGACAGAGGTGATGGTGGGTGGGGACAGAGGTGATGGTGGGTGGGGACAGAGGTGATGGTGGGTGGGGACAGAGGTGATGGTGGGTGGGGACAGAGGTGATGATGGGTGGGGACAGTGATGGTGGGTGGGGACAGAGGTGATGGTGGGTGGGGACAGAGGTGATGGTGGGTGGGGACAGTGATGGTGGGTGGGGACAGAGGTGATGGTGGGTGGGGACAGAGGTGATGATGGGTGGGGACAGTGATGGTGGGTGGGGACAGAGGTGATGGTGGGTGGGGACAGAGGTGATGAGGGAGGGAGGTGATGGGTGGGGAGGAAGGGAGGTGATGGGTGGGGAGAAAGGGAGGTGATGAGTGGGGAAGGAGGTGATGGGTGAGGAGGAGGTGATGGGTGGGGAGGGAGGTGATGGGTGGGGAGGGAGGTGATGAGTGGGGAAGGAGGTGATGGGTGAGGAGGGAGGTGATGGGTGAGGAGGGAGGTGATGAGTGGGGAAGGAGGTGATGGGTGGGGAAGGAGGTGATGGGTGAGGAGAGGGGTGATGGGTGAGGAGGGAGGTGATGGGTGAGGAGGGAGGTGATGGGTGAGGAGGGAGGTGATGGGTGAGGAGGGAGGTGATGAGTGGGGAAGGAGGTGATGGGTGAGGAGGGAGGTGATGAGTGAGGAGGGAGGTGATGGGTGAGGAGGGAGGTGATGAGTGGGGAAGGAGGTGATGGGTGAGGAGGGAGGTGATGAGTGGGGAAGGAGGTGATGGGTGAGGAGGGAGGTGATGGGTGGGGAAGGAGGTGATGGGTGAGGAGGGAGGTGATGAGTGGGGAAGGAGGTGATGGGTGTGGAGGGAGGTGATGGGTGGGGAAGGAGGTGATGGGTGGGGAAGGAGGTGATGGGTGGGGAAGGAGGTGATGGGTGAGGAGGGAGGTGATGGGTGAGGAGGGAGGTGATGGGTGGGGAGGGGGTGATGGGTGAGGAGGGAGGTGATGAGTGGGGAAGGAGGTGATGGGTGAGGAGGGAGGTGATGGGTGGGGAAGGAGGTGATGGGTGAGGAGGGAGGTGATGAGTGGGGAAGGAGGTGATGGGTGAGGAGGGAGGTGATGGGTGGGGAAGGAGGTGATGGGTGGGGGAGGAGGTGATGGGTGAGGAGGGAGGTGATGAGTGGGGAAGGAGGTGATGGGTGAGGAGGGAGGTGATGGGTGAGGAGGGAGGTGATGAGTGGGGAAGGAGGTGATGGGTGAGGAGAGGGGTGATGGGTGAGGAGGGAGGTGATGGGTGAGGAGGGAGGTGATGGGTGAGGAGGGAGGTGATGAGTGGGGAAGGAGGTGATGGGTGAGGAGGGAGGTGATGGGTGAGGAGGGAGGTGATGAGTGGGGGAAGGAGGTGATGGGTGAGGAGGGGAGGTGATGGGTGAGGAGGAGGTGATGAGTGGGGAAGGAGGTGATGGGTGAGGAGGGAGGTGATGAGTGGGGAAGGAGGTGATGGGTGAGGAGGAGGTGATGGGTGGGGAAGGAGGTGATGGGTGAGGAGGGAGGTGATGAGTGGGGAAGGAGGTGATGGGTGTGGAGGGAGGTGATGGGTGGGGAAGGAGGTGATGGGTGGGGAAGGAGGTGATGGGTGGGGAAGGAGGTGATGGGTGAGGAGGGAGGTGATGGGTGAGGAGGGAGGAGATGGGTGGGGAGGGGGTGATGGGTGAGGAGAGGAGGTGATGAGTGGGGAAGGAGGTGATGGGTGAGGAGGGAGGTGATGGGTGGGGAAGGAGGTGATGGGTGAGGAGGGAGGTGATGGGTGAGGAGGGAGGTGATGAGAAGGAGGTGATGGGTGGGGAAGGAGGTGATGGGTGAGGAGGAGGTGATGGGTGGGGAAGGAGGTGATGGGTGGGGAAGGAGGTGATGGGTGGGGAAGGAGGTGATGGGTGAGGAGGGAGGTGATGAGTGGGGAAGGAGGTGATGGGTGAGGAGGGAGGTGATGGGTGAGGAGGGAGGTGATGAGTGGGGAAGGAGGTGATGGGTGAGGAGGGAGGTGATGGGTGGGGAGGGAGGTGATGGGTGAGGAGGGAGGTGATGGGTGAGGAGAGGGGTGATGGGTGAGGAGGGAGGTGATGGGTGGGGAAGGAGGTGATGGGTGAGGAGGGAGGTGATGGGTGGGGAAGGAGGTGATGGGTGAGGAGGGAGGTGATGAGTGGGGAAGGAGGTGATGGGTGGGGAAGGAGGTGATGGGTGGGGAAGGAGGTGATGGGTGGGGAAGGAGGTGATGGGTGAGGAGGGAGGTGATGGGTGAGGAGGGAGGTGATGGGTGGGGTGGGGGGAGGTGATGGGTGGGGAAGGAGGTGATGGGTGAGGAGGGAGGTGATGGGTGGGGAGGGAGGTGATGGGTGGGGAAGGAGGTGATGGGTGAGGAGGGAGGTGATGGGTGGGGAAGGAGGTGATGGGTGAGGAGGGAGGTGATGGGTGAGGAGGGAGGTGATGGGTGAGGAGGGGAGGTGATGAGTGGGGAAGGAGGTGATGGGTGAGGAGGGAGGTGATGGGTGGGGAAGGAGGTAATGGGTGGGGAAGGAGGTGATGGGTGAGGGAGGGAGGTGATGGGTGAGGAGGGAGGAGATGGGTGGGGAGGGGGTGATGGGTGAGGAGGGAGGTGATGAGTGGGGAAGGAGGTGATGGGTGAGGAGGGAGGTGATGGGTGGGGAAGGAGGTGATGGGTGAGGAGGGAGGTGATGGGTGAGGAGGGAGGTGATGAGTGGGGAAGGAGGTGATGGGTGAGGAGGGAGGTGATGGGTGGGGAAGGAGGTGATGGGTGGGGAAGGAGGTGATGGGTGAGGAGGGAGGTGAGGAGTGGGGAAGGAGGTGATGGGTGAGGAGGGAGGTGATGGGTGAGGAGGGAGGTGATGAGTGGGGAAGGAGGTGATGGGTGAGGAGGGAGGTGATGGGTGGGGAGGGAGGTGATGGGTGAGGAGGGAGGTGATGGGTGAGGAGAGGGGTGATGGGTGAGGAGGGAGGTGATGGGTGAGGAGGGAGGTGATGGGTGAGGAGGGAGGTGATGAGTGGGGAAGGAGGTGATGGGTGAGGAGGGAGGTGATGGGTGAGGAGGGAGGTGATGAGTGGGGAAGGAGGTGATGGGTGAGGAGGGAGGTGATGGGTGAGGAGGGAGGTGATGAGTGGGGAAGGAGGTGATGGGTGAGGAGGGAGGTGATGAGTGGGGAAGGAGGTGATGGGTGAGGAGGGAGGTGATGGGTGGGGAAGGAGGTGATGGGTGAGGAGGGAGGTGATGAGTGGGGAAGGAGGTGATGGGTGGGGAAGGAGGTGATGGGTGGGGAAGGAGGTGATGGGTGGGGAAGGAGGTGATGGGTGAGGAGGGAGGTGATGGGTGAGGAGGGAGGTGATGGGTGGGGAGGGAGGTGATGGGTGGGGAAGGAGGTGATGGGTGAGGAGGGAGGTGATGGGTGGGGAGGGAGGTGATGGGTGGGGAAGGAGGTGATGGGTGAGGAGGGAGGTGATGGGTGGGGAAGGAGGTGATGGGTGAGGGGAGGGAGGTGATGGGTGGGGAAGGAGGTGATGGGTGGGGAAGGAGGTGATGGGTGGGGAAGGAGGTGATGGGTGAGGAGGGAGGTGATGGGTGGGGAGGAGATGATGGGTGGGGAAGGAGGTGATGGGTGAGGAGGGAGGTGATGAGTAGGCAAGGAGGTGATGGGTGAGGAGGGAGGTGATGGGTGGGGAAGGGAGGTGATGAGTGGGGAGGGAGAGGGGTGGGTGGGGAAGGAGGTGATGAGTGAGGGGTGGGTGGGAAAGGAGGTGAGTGTGGTGGGATGCAATGAGGGAGTAAGGAGGGGTGTAGTGCAGGTTTGAAGTTTCAAATTGAATTGGCTACCCCACAGTATGTAGAATTTGAGTTTGAGTGACAGGAACTAGAATTTAATTAAGTGCAATTCAAAGAAATTCCACTCAGTTATAGACCTGAGTGTCATTGAATCTGACAGGTTACACTTTCAGATATCAAATATATAACTTTTCTCTAGAAACAATGTTCATATACTGTTTAAAACTTAGTGCTTAGAATTGCCAATTACACTGTGTACAAAAAATATTTCCATGACAGACTGACCAGGTGATTCCACATGAAAGATGTGATCTTCTATTAATGTCCCTTGTTAAATCCACTTCAAATCAGTGTAGATGAAGGGGGGGAGACGGGTTGAAGAAGGATTTTTAAGCCTTGAGACAATTGAGACATTGCTTATGTATGTGTGCCATTCAGAGGGTGAATGGGAAAGACAATATGTAAGTGCCTTTAAACGGGGAATGGTAGTAGGTGCCAGGCACACTGGTTTGTGTCAAGAACTGCAACGCTGCTGGGTTTTTCACGCACAACAGTTTCCTGTGTGTATCAATAATGGTCCACCATCCAAAGGACATCCAGCCAACTTGACACAACCGTGGGAAGCATTGGAGTCAACATGGGCCAGCATCCCTGTGGAAGCATTGGAGTCAACATGGGCCAGCATCCCTGTGGAAGCATTGGAGTCAACATGGGCCAGCATCCCTGTGGAAGCATTGGAGTCAACATGGGCCAGCATCCCTGTGGAAGCATTGGAGTCAACATGGGCCAGCATCCCTGTGGAAGCATTGGAGTCAACATGGGCCAGCATCCCTGTGGAAGCATTGGAGTCAACATGGCCAGCATCCCTGTGGAAGCATTGGAGTCAACATGGGCCAGCATCCCTGTGGAAGCATTGGAGTCAACATGGGCCAGCATCCCTGTGGAAGCATTGGAGTCAACATGGGCCAGCATCCCTGTGGAAGCATTGGAGTCAACATGGGCCAGCATCCCTGTGGAAGCATTGGAGTCAACATGGGCCAGCATCCCTGTGGAAGCATTGGAGTCAACATGGGCCAGCATCCCTGTGGAACGCTTTCAACACCTTGTAGAGTCCATGCCCTGACGCATTTAGGCTCTTTTCTGAGGGCAAAGGGGGGGGGGGGGTATATTTCCAGCAATCATTTAATTTGTTTGGCTTGTTTTTGAAGGCTTTAGGGTCAACTTGAGGCTTAAATGTATTCTGGGAAATTCAGTATTTTCCCCATATTTAACAACATTTAAGTGATTTCATTGAAATATAATAACTTAAGAATATTCACATACAGGTTTTTCTTTCTTTGATCATTCATTTTTGAACAGTTTGTCCTGAAAATCATTTGTTTCAACAATATTTTATATACATGCATATAACAACATGTTTGATGCTTTATGTACAATATCTATACAAATATACACCACACCTATAATAGAATAGAAGAGGCATTTTAATTTCACCGAACTCAGTTACATTTCCTTTCATTCCAATTCAAATTCCAATTCCGCATCGTGTTTACTAATTCAACTCAAATTCAATTATTTAATTTAACGAGGCATTGTCAATTCAATTCAGAATTGAGCCCAACCCTGGTGTGGGTGTTGGGTGAGCAAGTAGGGAAGGAGGCAGGAATAAAGAGGGGGGGGGGGTGAAGGAGGGGACTTTAAGCACAGACAGCTCCAGTCAGGCAGCCTGCCACATGCTGATGAACATGTCTTTTTGATGAACGTTAAGCCCACTCCAAACTGCTGCCAGGGCTAAATCAAATTAAAGGTAGAGTCAGCTAAATAACGTTGAGCAGCACCGCTGATATTGCTATGAGTGAGATGCAGGACTTCGCTCCCACAGTCACCCACAGTATCTGCACATGAGTATGGGTTTGATTCATGCTGTTAGAGAGTGGTAGATACAGATCCAAAACCATGGGGGAGTTTAGCCTCGTGCTTCAACACTCTGAGTTGTTGCAGAATTGTATCCACTATGCTGTTTACATTGTGCGCCTACGTCATATCGCTGAGTCTACCTTTAATGCCTTTCAGTTTGGACGGAAGACTCCTTGTTGGCACTTTCCTCTTGGAGTCCTCATTCCTTTTACCCCTTGGGGATCACAGGCTACAGAGGAGAGGAGACAACACTTTTCTTTATGCCCTGTCCCCTGAACTTCTACAGGCAATGCTGAAACACAAAACAAATAGAAAACAGACAAACACAGCTCTAAAAGACAACAAAATAAAGGAAATAAGAAAAAGTATAACACCCCCTTTCCAAAAGAATATGTATTTTCCGGTTGCGGTTGCTTTCTCTCTGCCGCCGTTTCACCCTAAACAGAAATGAAGTGTATCTATATTTTATCGTCTGGTATCGCCTTTGAAAATTGCAGGTAGTGGAGTGTTTAACATTCTCTTGTCAAGCGTCCCCCTGCTGAGACAATAAATGCCTGTCCAGTTCTGCTCACAGCAGCAGTGGCAGATTAGAAACAGCAGGAGGATGCTGTGAACACAATACCGATAAGGATGCATGTCTTAGCCCTCAATGCCAAGCCTGGATTCTCCAAATGTTTTCGAATACACTAGAATCGCAAATGTACCTTACATGCATTGAAAGAGCCACCCCACCCACCTCAAATCAGGGGAATAGTTTTGGTGTTTTGTCTTTTGGAAGATGGGTTGTTTTTGTGGAAGGGTAGGAGGGGTGGGAGGGGAGGGGGATTGGGACAGATGAAGGTAAATCAGAACACAAAAACAGTGAAATGTCTGTTTCTTTTCATCAGAAATACTGGTGGAGACATATAGATGTGGACAAAAGCTTTAATCTAGGTATTTATTTTGAGCGATACAATGCAGATAGTGACCGTAGGGCAGCGGTCAGCAAGTAATCACCAGGAATTCAGCTAAAAATGTGTTTAATTTAGGAAATCTGTTCCCATGTATTCCCAATGAATATAAAATAGACGTGATAGTGTCCCAACAAAATCAATGTATGAAATTGTCGTACAGTGGGGCAATAAAGTATTTAGTCAGCCACCAATTGTGCAAGTTCTCCCACATAAAAAGATGAGAGAGGTCTGTAATTTTCATCATAGGAACAGTTCAACTATGACAGAAAAAAATAGAAAAAACAATCCAGAATATCACATTGTAGGATTTTTTATGAATTTATTAGCAAATTATGGTGGAAAATAAGTATTTGGTCAGCTACAAACAAGCAAGATTTCTGGCTCTCACAGACCTGTAACTTCTTCTTTAAGAGGCTCCTCTGTCCTCCACTCGTTACCTGTATTAATTTGTTATCAGTATAAAAGACACCTGTCCACAACCTCAAACAGTCACACTCCAAACTCCACTATGGCCAAGACCAAAGAGCTGTCAAAGGACACCATAAACAAAACTGTAGACCTGCACCAGGCTGGGAAGACTGAATCTGCAATAGGTAAGCATCTTGCATTGAAGAAATCAACTGTGGGAGCAATTATTATGAAATGGAAGACAAAACAAGACCACTGATAATCTCCCTCGATCTGGGGCTCCACGCAAGATCTCACCCCGTGGGGTCAAAATGATCACAAGAACGGTGAGCAAAAATCCAGGAACCACACGGGGGGACCTAGTGAATGACCTGCAGAGAGCTGGGACCAAAGTAACAAAGCCTACCATCAGTAACACACTACGCCGCCAGGGACTCAAATCCTGCAGTGCCAGACCCCCTGCTTAAGCCAGTACATGTCCAGGCCCATCTGAAGTTTGCTAGAGAGCATTTGGATGATCCAGAAGAAGATTGGGAGAATGTCATATGGTCAGATGAAACCAAAATATAACTTTTTAGTAAAAACTCAACTCGTCGTGTTTGGAGGACAAAAATGCTGAGTTGCATCCAAAGAACACCATACCTACTGTGAAGCATGGGGGTGGAAACATCATGCTTTGGGGCTGTTTTTCTGCAAAGGGACCAGGACGACTGATCCGTGCAAAGGAAAGAATGAATGGGGCCATGTATCGTGAGATTTTGAGTGAAAACTTCCTTCCATCAGCAAGGGCATTGAAGATGAAACGTGGCTAGGTCTTTCAGCATGACAATGATCCCAAACACACAGCCCGGGCAACGAAGGAGTGGCTTTGTAAGAAACATGTCAAGGTCCTGGAGTGGCCTTGCCAGTCTCCAGATCTCAATCCCATAGAAAATCTTTGGAGGGAGTTGAAAGTCCATGTTGCCCAGCAACAGCCCCAAAACGTCACTGCTCTAGAGGAGATCTGCATGGAGGAATGGGCCAAAATACCGGCAACAGTGTGTGAAAACCTTGTGAAGACTTACAGAAAACATTTGACCTCTGTCATTGCCAACAAAGGGTATATAACAAAATATTGAGTTAAACTTTTGTTAATGACCAAATACTTATTTTCCACCATAATTTACAAATAAATTCATAAAAAATCCTACAATGTGATTTTCTGGATTTTTTTCTCCTTATTTTGTCTGTCATAGTTGAAGTATACCTATGATGAAAATTACAGGCCTCTCTCATCTTTTAAGTGGGGGAACTTGCACAATTGGTGGCTGACTAAATACTTTTTTGCCCCACTCTATTTGAAAATAATCTCTGTTTGAGCTTAGTTGTGGTCAATTTGCAGTGGACAAATGATAATAATTATGTTCTGGTCCCCCGACCATCCGCTCTGACGTTATCTCTGGGCATTCAAATTGGCATCGATAAAATGCAACCATGTTCATTATTCGTAGCTTATGCCTGCCCATACTATAACCCCACCACCACCATGGGGCTCTCTGTTCACAATGCTGACATCAGCAAACCGCTTGCCCTCACTACGTGTCGTCTGACTGGTACAGTTGAAATCGGGATTCATCCGTGAAGAGAACACTTCTCCAGCGTGCCAGTGGCCATCCGAGGTGATCGCTTGCCCAGTGAAGTCAGTTACAACGCCAAACTGCAGTCCGGTCAAGACCCTGGCAGGGACGACGAGCACGCAGATGACCTTCCCTGAAAAGGTTTCTGACAGTGCAGAAAATCTTTGTTTGTGCAGAACTTTTTTTCGTGGTATCATTTTTTGTGGTATCCAATTGGCAGTTACAGTCTTGTCCCATTGCTGCAACTTCCCTACGGACTCGGGAGAGGTGAAGGTCGAGAGCCATCCGTCCATCCGAAACACAACCCTGCCAAACTGCACTGCTCGCTTAACCCGGAAGCCAGCGACACCAATGTCTCAGAGGAAACACTATCCAGCTGGTGACCAAAGTGCTTGCAGGTGCCTGGTCCGCCACAAAGAGTCAATAGAGTGCAATGAGACAAGGAAATCCCGGCCGGCCTTACCCTCCCATAACCCGGATGACACTGGGCCAATTATGCGCCGCCTCATGGGTCTCCCGGTCACGGCCGGCTGTGACACAGCATGGGATCAAACCCAGATCTGTAGTTACGCCTCAAGCACTGCGATGCAGTGCCTTAGACTGCTGTGCCACTCAGGAGGCTGTCCAGGTGGCTGGTCTCAGACGATCCCGCAGGTGAAGAAGCCGGATGTGGAGGTCCTGGGCTGCCATGGTTACACCTGGTCTGGGGTTGTGAGGCCGGTTGGACGTACTGCCAAATCCTCTAAAATGACATTGGAGGCAGCTTAGGGTAGAGAAATGAACATTAAATTATCTGGCAACAGCTCTGGTGGACATTCCTGCAGTCAGCATGCCAGTTACACGCTCCCTCAACTTAAAGGGATGTAAACAAATTTGTGCACAACATTTGAGAGAAATAAGCTTTTCATTTGTAGGATATTTAATTTCAGCTCATGAAACATGGGACCAACACTTTACATGTTGCGTTTATATTTTTGTTCAATATAGTTGCCTACCCCTGCTGTAGAGACTTGGCTGTATGAGTTTCTGAATAGTTGTTGAGCTCACCGGAGCCACTGACACACACAATCAAATCAGCTTTCATATCTACAACAAACATAAATGTAACTTTTGCCCAAATGTATACATACAGTATTTACTATACATGTTCAATTCAGAAAGACAGACGGAGAGACAGAGAGACAGAGAGAGAGAGAGAGAGACAGAGACAGAGAGATGGAGAGAGAGAGACAGAGAGACAGAGAGAGAGAGAGAGAGAGATGGAGAGAGAGAGAGAGAGAGAGAGAGAGAGAGAGAGAGAGAGAGAGAGACGGAGAGAGAGAGACGGAGAGACAGAGAGATGGAGAGAGAGACGGAGAGAGAGAGAGAGACGGAGAGAGAGACGGAGAGAGAGAGACAGAGACAGAGAGAGAGAAACAGACAGACAGAGATGCCCCTTGAAATTAGTGGATTCGGCAATTTCAACCACACTAATTGCTGACAGGTGTATAAAATGGAGCACACCGCCATGCAATCTCCAGACAAACATTGGCAGTAGAATGGCCTTACTGATGAGCTCAGTGACTTTCAATGTGGCACCATCATAGGATACAATCTTTCCAAAAATCACTTCGTCAAATTTCTGCCCTGCTAGAACTGCCCAGTCAACTGTAAGTGCTGTTATTGTGAAGTGGAAACGTCTAGGAGCAACAGCGGCTTGGACGCGAGGTGGCAAGCCACACAAGGACACAGAACTGGACCACCGAGTGTTGACACGCGTAGCGTGTAAAAATCATCTGTCCTCAGCTGCAACACTCACTACAGAGTTCCAAACTGCCTCTGGAAGCAATGAGTTTTCATGGCCAAGCAGCCTCACACAAGCCTAAGATCAACATGCACAATGCCAAGCATTGGCTCGAAGGGTGTAAAGCCATTGAGCAGTGGAAACGCGTTCTCTGGAGTGATGAATCACGCTTCACCATCTGGCAGTCCGACAGACAAATCTTTGTTTGGTGGATGCTAGAACCCCACCTGACCGAATACATAATGCCAACTGTAAAATTTGGTGGAGGAGGAATAATGGTCTGGGGATGTTTTTCATGGTTCCGGCTTGGCCCCTTAGTTCCAGTAAAAATACATCTTAATGCTATAGCATACAATGACAATCTTGACAATTCTTTGCTTCTAACTTTGTGGCAACAGTTTGGGGAAGGCCCTTTCCTGTTTCAGCATTACAATGCCACCATGCACAAAGACAGGTCAATACAGAAATGGTCTGTTGAGATCGGTGTGGAAGAACTTTATTGGCCTGCACAGAGCCCTAACCTGAACCCCAAAGAACACCTTGGGGAAGAATTGTGGAATGCCCAACATCAGTGCCCGACCTTTACGAATGCTCTTGGCTGGATGAAAGCATGTCCCCGCAGCAACGTTCCAACATTTAGTGGAAAGCCTTTCCATAAGTGTGCAGGGTGTTATAGCAACAAAGGGGGGACCAACTCCATATTAATGCCCATGATATTGCAATTAGTTGTTCGACGAGCAGGTGTCCACATACTTTTGGTCAGGTAGTTTGTTACGTTTCGTGTGGTATGTATTAATTTGTGGATGTCAATCATCCATATTGTATGCTAGGAATTGCAATTCGTACAATATGTTACAAATTCCAATTTGTTGTGGCTAACGTTAGGAGTTAGGTTAAAGGGTTTTCACTTTATTAAGTAACCTGTCTTGTGTAACCATAACAAACCTAATATTTCATACTAATTGGAGTACCCGGGATTTACGTTTACTATGTTTAGTCAGGCTGTGTTCCATTGAAATATAAACCTTCAGACTCTTATGAAAAATATTCAAATTCACCCAGGTCTTCTCCTAGTAGGGTTGACTTGTTTATTTCATCTTATAAATTGCAATCTGCCTCAAAGTTACAAAACTTTGGTTTATTATTATTTTTTAAATAGTGTCAATTGTCTGAAAGCTGGGATCCTAGAGAGATAAAGTGTTATTGAGTTGTATAAGATTCTGTCCGTCTAAATCTGTATTACATCCAGATTATGGCCTGGTGCTTCAGGAGGGACAAGAGGTGGTTATACTACTGCTGGGAGATAGTCCTGCTTCAACATGTATCCATCGTGTGTGTCCTCAGCCTCAGCCCAGAGAGCAGGTAGACACCCACCTGCAGTCAGGCACTGGATAAAAACAGTCAATGTCCGCAGTCAGCACAGCAAAACATTGTGCCCATCCTCTCCCCCCCACACTACTAAGACCTGTCCCAAATACACCCTATTCCCTACGTAGTGCACCGTATGGAACAGGGTGCCATTTGGGACGTGCCCTGTGCCTGGCCGTGAGCTTTAGGGAGGGAACAGGTGGTTGTGTTATGGTTAAGTCTTGTCCCCTCCACCCCTCCCCCTGCTCTCCAGGCCCCCTCTGTGCCATCATTATGTGCTACTGCCCCCTACTGAGGAGCGATGGCTGTGCGCACCACAAGGTCACGGTTATGTCGCAATCATATCCTTCCTTTCTCCCGAAGTGTGCACTTGTTCACTTCCCTTCAAGGATTTGTAAGGAAATTACTGATATATGAAAACTCCCTCTCGACTATACCTACACCAATCCAATGCTTTTACATTTGTGTGGAGTAGTAAACAAGTGCACACTTCAGCAGGAAGGAGAGCTCATTGGGGCACACCCAGGTTCTGGGAAGGGAGAAGGTAGGCAGGGGAGCACTTACGCCCTCCCTCAGAGTGCCCGGACTGGGTTGAGAGGATCGATCCCACCACCATGTAACCATGAGCCCCCACAGGCCCACAAAACAAACATTAGAGACATCTTCCTTGGTGTGTGTGTCACAGTTTGTATGCGTGTGTGTTTGATGGACGGCGAGAGGAAAGCAGGGGTCTAAGTTAACGGGAGGTAAATAGAGAAGGACTGCAGTAACCCCTCAACAGAAACACCTGGTGCTGAGTTGTGTATGTGTTTATAAAACTCCTACTAGCACTGACTTTACTGATGACAACTTACTTTATGACTGATGTGTGGTTGTCTCACCCAGCTATCTTAAGATGAATTAACTTATTGTAGGTTGCTCTGGGTAAGAGTGTCTGCTACAAAATAATGTACGGGCTGAGCGGAGGGAGAGGAGATGAGAGGTCTGTACGGGCTGTGTGGAGGAGGGAGAGGTCTGTATGGAGGAGGGTGAGGAGAGGTCTGTACGAGCTGTGCGGAGGAGACATGGTGAGGTCTGTACGAGCTGTGCGGAGGAGACATGGTGAGGTCTGTACAGGCTGAGCAGAGGAGACATGGTGAGGTCTGTACGAGCTGTGCGGAGGAGACATGGTGAGGTCTGTACGGGCTGAGCAGAGGAGACATGGTGAGGTCTGTACGGGCTGAGCAGAGGAGACATGGTGAGGTCTGTACGGGCTGAGCAGAGGAGACATGGTGAGGTCTGTGCGGAGGAGACATGGTGAGGTCTGTGCGGAGGAGACATGGTGAGGTCTGTGCGGAGGAGACATGGTGAGGTCTGTGCGGAGGAGACATGGTGAGGTCTGTACAGGCTGAGCGGAGGAGACATGGTGAGGTCTGTACGGGCTGAGCAGAGGAGACATGGTGAGGTCTGTGCGGGCTGAGCAGAGGAGACATGGTGAGGTCTGTGCGGGCTGAGCAGAGGAGACATGGTGAGGTCTGTGAGGGCTGAGCGGAAGAGACATGGTGAGGTCTGTGCGGAGGAGACATGGTGAGGTCTGTGCGGAGGAGACATGGTGAGGTCTGTGCGGGCTGAGCAGAAGAGACATGGTGAGGTCTGTGCGGAAGAGACATGGTGAGGTCTGTGCGGAGGAGACATGGTGAGGTCTGTGCGGAGGAGACATGGTGAGGTCTGTGCGGAAGAGACATGGTGAGGTCTGTGCGGAGGAGACATGGTGAGGTCTGTGCGGAAGAGACATGGTGAGGTCTGAGCAGAGGAGACATGGTGAGGTCTGTGCGGGCTGAGCAGAAGAGACATGGTGAGGTCTGTGCGGGCTGAGCAGAGGAGACATGGTGAGGTCTGTGCGAGCTGAGCGGAAGAGACATGGTGAGGTCTGTGCGGAGGAGACATGGTGAGGTCTGTGCGGAGGAGACATGGTGAGGTCTGTGCGGAGGAGACATGGTGAGGTCTGTGCGGAGGAGACATGGTGAGGTCTGTACGGGCTGAGCAGAAGAGACATGGTGAGGTCTGTGCGGAAGAGACATGGTGAGGTCTGTGCGGAAGAGACATGGTGAGGTCTGTGCGGAGGAGACATGGTGAGGTCTGTGCGGAGGAGACATGGTGAGGTCTGTGCGGAAGAGACATGGTGAGGTCTGTGCGGAGGAGACATGGTGAGGTCTGTCGGGCTGAGCAGAAGAGACATGGTGAGGTCTGTGCGGAAGAGACATGGTGAGGTCTGTGCGGAGGAGACATGGTGAGGTCTGTGCGGAGGAGACATGGTGAGGTCTGTGCGGAGGAGACATGGTGAGGTCTGTACGGGCTGAGCAGAAGAGACATGGTGAGGTCTGTACGGGCTGAGCAGAGGAGACATGGTGAGGTCTGTGCGGAGGAGACATGGTGAGGTCTGTACGGGCTGAGCAGAGGAGACATGGTGAGGTCTGTGCGGAGGAGACATGGTGAGGTCTGTGCGGAGGAGACATGGTGAGGTCTGTACGGGCTGAGCAGAAGAGACATGGTGAGGTCTGTACGGGCTGAGCAGAGGAGACATGGTGAGGTCTGTGCGGGCTGAGCAGAGGAGACATGGTGAGGTCTGTGCGGAGGAGACATGGTGAGGTCTGTGCGGAGGAGACATGGTGAGGTCTGTGCGGGCTGAGCAGAGGAGACATGGTGAGGTCTGTGCGGAGGAGACATGGTGAGGTCTGTACGGGCTGAGCAGAAGAGACATGGTGAGGTCTGTACGGGCTGAGCAGAGGAGACATGGTGAGGTCTGTGCGGAGGAGACATGGTGAGGTCTGTACGGGCTGAGCAGAGGAGACATGGTGAGGTCTGTGCGGAGGAGACATGGTGAGGTCTGTACGGGCTGAGCAGAGGAGACATGGTGAGGTCTGTACGGGCTGAGCAGAGGAGACATGGTGAGGTCTGTGCGGGCTGAGCAGAGGAGACATGGTGAGGTCTGTGAGGGCTGAGCGGAAGAGACATGGTGAGGTCTGTGCGGAGGAGACATGGTGAGGTCTGTGCGGAGGAGACATGGTGAGGTCTGTGCGGGCTGAGCAGAAGAGACATGGTGAGGTCTGTGCGGAAGAGACATGGTGAGGTCTGTGCGGAGGAGACATGGTGAGGTCTGTGCGGAGGAGACATGGTGAGGTCTGTGCGGAAGAGACATGGTGAGGTCTGTGCGGAGGAGACATGGTGAGGTCTGTGCGGAAGAGACATGGTGAGGTCTGAGCAGAGGAGACATGGTGAGGTCTGTGCGGGCTGAGCAGAAGAGATATGGTGAGGTCTGTGCGGGCTGAGCAGAGGAGACATGGTGAGGTCTGTGCGAGCTGAGCGGAAGAGACATGGTGAGGTCTGTGCGGAGGAGACATGGTGAGGTCTGTGCGGAGGAGACATGGTGAGGTCTGTGCGGAGGAGACATGGTGAGGTCTGTGCGGAGGAGACATGGTGAGGTCTGTACGGGCTGAGCAGAAGAGACATGGTGAGGTCTGTGCGGAAGAGACATGGTGAGGTCTGTGCGGAAGAGACATGGTGAGGTCTGTGCGGAGGAGACATGGTGAGGTCTGTGCGGAGGAGACATGGTGAGGTCTGTGCGGAAGAGACATGGTGAGGTCTGTGCGGAGGAGACATGGTGAGGTCTGTACGGGCTGAGCAGAAGAGACATGGTGAGGTCTGTGCGGAAGAGACATGGTGAGGTCTGTGCGGAGGAGACATGGTGAGGTCTGTGCGGAGGAGACATGGTGAGGTCTGTGCGGAGGAGACATGGTGAGGTCTGTACGGGCTGAGCAGAAGAGACATGGTGAGGTCTGTACGGGCTGAGCAGAGGAGACATGGTGAGGTCTGTGCGGAGGAGACATGGTGAGGTCTGTACGGGCTGAGCAGAGGAGACATGGTGAGGTCTGTGCGGAGGAGACATGGTGAGGTCTGTGCGGAGGAGACATGGTGAGGTCTGTACGGGCTGAGCAGAAGAGACATGGTGAGGTCTGTACGGGCTGAGCAGAGGAGACATGGTGAGGTCTGTGCGGGCTGAGCAGAGGAGACATGGTGAGGTCTGTGCGGAGGAGACATGGTGAGGTCTGTGCGGAGGAGACATGGTGAGGTCTGTGCGGGCTGAGCAGAGGAGACATGGTGAGGTCTGTGCGGAGGAGACATGGTGAGGTCTGTACGGGCTGAGCAGAGGAGACATGGTGAGGTCTGTGCGGAAGAGACATGGTGAGGTCTGTGCGGAGGAGACATGGTGAGGTCTGTGCGGAGGAGACATGGTGAGGTCTGTGCGGAAGAGACATGGTGAGGTCTGTGCGGAGGAGACATGGTGAGGTCTGTGCGGAAGAGACATGGTGAGGTCTGAGCAGAGGAGACATGGTGAGGTCTGTGCGGGCTGAGCAGAAGAGACATGGTGAGGTCTGTGCGGGCTGAGCAGAGGAGACATGGTGAGGTCTGTGCGAGCTGAGCGGAAGAGACATGGTGAGGTCTGTGCGGAGGAGACATGGTGAGGTCTGTGCGGAGGAGACATGGTGAGGTCTGTGCGGAGGAGACATGGTGAGGTCTGTGCGGAGGAGACATGGTGAGGTCTGTACGGGCTGAGCAGAAGAGACATGGTGAGGTCTGTGCGGAAGAGACATGGTGAGGTCTGTGCGGAAGAGACATGGTGAGGTCTGTGCGGAGGAGACATGGTGAGGTCTGTCGGAGGAGACATGGTGAGGTCTGTGCGGAAGAGACATGGTGAGGTCTGTGCGGAGGAGACATGGTGAGGTCTGTACGGGCTGAGCAGAAGAGACATGGTGAGGTCTGTGCGGAAGAGACATGGTGAGGTCTGTGCGGAGGAGACATGGTGAGGTCTGTGCGGAGGAGACATGGTGAGGTCTGTGCGGAGGAGACATGGTGAGGTCTGTACGGGCTGAGCAGAAGAGACATGGTGAGGTCTGTACGGGCTGAGCAGAGGAGACATGGTGAGGTCTGTGCGGAGGAGACATGGTGAGGTCTGTACGGGCTGAGCAGAGGAGACATGGTGAGGTCTGTGCGGAGGAGACATGGTGAGGTCTGTGCGGAGGAGACATGGTGAGGTCTGTACGGGCTGAGCAGAAGAGACATGGTGAGGTCTGTACGGGCTGAGCAGAGGAGACATGGTGAGGTCTGTGCGGGCTGAGCAGAGGAGACATGGTGAGGTCTGTGCGGAGGAGACATGGTGAGGTCTGTGCGGAGGAGACATGGTGAGGTCTGTGCGGGCTGAGCAGAGGAGACATGGTGAGGTCTGTGCGGAGGAGACATGGTGAGGTCTGTACGGGCTGAGCAGAAGAGACATGGTGAGGTCTGTACGGGCTGAGCAGAGGAGACATGGTGAGGTCTGTGCGGAGGAGACATGGTGAGGTCTGTACGGGCTGAGCAGAGGAGACATGGTGAGGTCTGTGCGGAGGAGACATGGTGAGGTCTGTACGGGCTGAGCAGAGGAGACATGGTGAGGTCTGTACGGGCTGAGCAGAGGAGACATGGTGAGGTCTGTGCGGGCTGAGCAGAGGAGACATGGTGAGGTCTGTGAGGGCTGAGCGGAAGAGACATGGTGAGGTCTGTGCGGAGGAGACATGGTGAGGTCTGTGCGGAGGAGACATGGTGAGGTCTGTGCGGGCTGAGCAGAAGAGACATGGTGAGGTCTGTGCGGAAGAGACATGGTGAGGTCTGTGCGGAGGAGACATGGTGAGGTCTGTGCGGAGGAGACATGGTGAGGTCTGTGCGGAAGAGACATGGTGAGGTCTGTGCGGAGGAGACATGGTGAGGTCTGTGCGGAAGAGACATGGTGAGGTCTGAGCAGAGGAGACATGGTGAGGTCTGTGCGGGCTGAGCAGAAGAGATATGGTGAGGTCTGTGCGGGCTGAGCAGAGGAGACATGGTGAGGTCTGTGCGAGCTGAGCGGAAGAGACATGGTGAGGTCTGTGCGGAGGAGACATGGTGAGGTCTGTGCGGAGGAGACATGGTGAGGTCTGTGCGGATGGTGAGGTCTGTGCGGAGGAGACATGGTGAGGTCTGTACGGGCTGAGCAGAAGAGACATGGTGAGGTCTGTGCGGAAGAGACATGGTGAGGTCTGTGCGGAAGAGACATGGTGAGGTCTGTGCGGAGGAGACATGGTGAGGTCTGTGCGGAGGAGACATGGTGAGGTCTGTGCGGAAGAGACATGGTGAGGTCTGTGCGGAGGAGACATGGTGAGGTCTGTACGGGCTGAGCAGAAGAGACATGGTGAGGTCTGTGCGGAAGAGACATGGTGAGGTCTGTGCGGAGGAGACATGGTGAGGTCTGTGCGGAGGAGACATGGTGAGGTCTGTGCGGAGGAGACATGGTGAGGTCTGTACGGGCTGAGCAGAAGAGACATGGTGAGGTCTGTACGGGCTGAGCAGAGGAGACATGGTGAGGTCTGTGCGGAGGAGACATGGTGAGGTCTGTACGGGCTGAGCAGAGGAGACATGGTGAGGTCTGTGCGGAGGAGACATGGTGAGGTCTGTGCGGAGGAGACATGGTGAGGTCTGTACGGGCTGAGCAGAAGAGACATGGTGAGGTCTGTACGGGCTGAGCAGAGGAGACATGGTGAGGTCTGTGCGGGCTGAGCAGAGGAGACATGGTGAGGTCTGTGCGGAGGAGACATGGTGAGGTCTGTGCGGAGGAGACATGGTGAGGTCTGTGCGGGCTGAGCAGAGGAGACATGGTGAGGTCTGTGCGGAGGAGACATGGTGAGGTCTGTACGGGCTGAGCAGAAGAGACATGGTGAGGTCTGTACGGGCTGAGCAGAGGAGACATGGTGAGGTCTGTGCGGAGGAGACATGGTGAGGTCTGTACGGGCTGAGCAGAGGAGACATGGTGAGGTCTGTGCGGAGGAGACATGGTGAGGTCTGTGCGGAGGAGACATGGTGAGGTCTGTACGGGCTGAGCAGAAGAGACATGGTGAGGTCTGTACGGGCTGAGCAGAGGAGACATGGTGAGGTCTGTGCGGGCTGAGCAGAGGAGACATGGTGAGGTCTGTGCGGGCTGAGCAGAGAGGACATGGTGAGGTCTGTGCGGAGGAGACATGGTGAGGTCTGTGCGGAGGAGACATGGTGACGTCTGTACGGGCTGAGCAGAAGAGACATTGTGAGGTCTGTGCGGAAGAGACATGGTGAGGTCTGTGCGGAGGAGACATGGTGAGGTCTGTGCGGAGGAGACATGGTGAGGTCTGTGCGGAAGAGACATGGTGAGGTCTGTGCGGAGGAGACATGGTGAGGTCTGTACGGGCTGAGCAGAAGAGACATGGTGAGGTCTGTGCGGAGGAGACATGGTGAGGTCTGTGCGGAGGAGACATGGTGAGGTCTGTGCGGAAGAGACATGGTGAGGTCTGTGCGGAGGAGACATGGTGAGGTCTGTGCGGAAGAGACATGGTGAGGTCTGAGCAGAGGAGACATGGTGAGGTCTGTGCGGGCTGAGCAGAAGAGACATGGTGAGGTCTGTGCGGGCTGAGCAGAGGAGACATGGTGAGGTCTGTGCGGGCTGAGCAGAGGAGACATGGTGAGGTCTGTGCGGAGGAGACATAGTGAGGTCTGTGCGGAGGAGACATGGTGAGGTCTGTACGGGCTGAGCAGAAGAGACATGGTGAGGTCTGTGCGGAGGAGACATGGTGAGGTCTGTGCGGAAGAGACATGGTGAGGTCTGTGCGGAAGAGACATGGTGAGGTCTGTGCGGAAGAGACATGGTGAGGTCTGTATGGAGGAGACATGGTGAGGTCTGTATGGAGGAGACATGGTGAGGTCTGTATGGAGGAGACATGGTGAGGTCTGTATGGAGGAGACATGGTGAGGTCTGTATGGAGGAGACATGGTGAGGTCTGTATGGAGGAGACATGGTGAGGTCTGTATGGAGGAGACATGGTGAGGTCTGTATGGAGGAGACATGGTGAGGTCTGTATGGAGGAGACATGGTGAGGTCTGTATGGAGGAGACATGGTGAGGTCTGTACGAGCTGTGCGGAGGAGACATGGTGAGGTCTGTACGGGCTGAGCAGAGGAGACATGGTGAGGTCTGTACGGGCTGAGCAGAGGAGACATGGTGAGGTCTGTACGGGCTGAGCAGAGGAGACATGGTGAGGTCTGTACGGGCTGAGCAGAGGAGACATGGTGAGGTCTGTACGGAGGAGACATGGTGAGGTCTGTACGGGCTGAGCAGAGGAGACATGGTGAGGTCTGTACGGGCTGAGCAGAGGAGACATGGTGAGGTCTGTACGGGCTGAGCAGAGGAGACATGGTGAGGTCTGTACGGAGGAGACATGGTGAGGTCTGTGCGGAGGAGACATGGTGAGGTCTGTGCGGAGGAGACATGGTGAGGTCTGTGCGGAGGAGACATGGTGAGGTCTGTGCGGAGGAGACATGGTGAGGTCTGTACGGAGGAGACATGGTGAGGTCTGTGCGGAGGAGACATGGTGAGGTCTGTGCGGAGGAGACATGGTGAGGTCTGTGCGGAGGAGACATGGTGAGGTCTGTACGGGCTGAGCGGAGGAGACATGGTGAGGTGGACAATCTATATAAACAAATACATTTCAGGCGACAAAAGTTTTTAGGTTTTTGGAAATAAGCAGAGGTTGCACTTTCAAAGTAAGAAGATGGTAGTACACTGTTATTATCAGGTGAGGTGATTTAATCAATAATAAATCATACGCCAAGTGTAGGAAACATTAAGAACACCTAATATTCCATTGCACCCTCATTTGCCCCCAGAACAGCCTCAATGTTGGGGCATGGACTCTACAAGGTGTCGAAAGCATTTCACATGGATTCTGGCCATGTTGACTCGAATGCTTCCCACAGTTGTGTCAAGTTGGCTGGTAGTGGATCTTTACTCTGAATAGCTCATTCCATATCATTGCACAGATGCTCAATTGGATTGAGATCTGGTTACTGGTCAAGCCACTGCGGCAAATTGAATTCAATGTCATGTTTGTGGATTCATTCCTGGCCAATCCTATCCTTGTGGCATGGTTCATTATCTCGCTGAAAAGGTATTTCCAGGTGGATAGACTGCTGCAATAAAGGGATGCACCTGATTGGCAATGACGTTCAGATATCCTGTGGCATTCAAACGTTGCTCCACTTTTATCAAGGGGTCCAATGTGTGCAATGAAAACACACCCCACACCACAACCAGCCTGACATTTTGACACGCAGAATGATGGATGCATGTACTCCATACTCTAGTCCTCTCATCAGCATGAAACAGCAGTAAGTGGGATTCATCAGCACAGGCAATATTTTTCCAAATCTCCAGTATTGTTCCTTAGCCCAATACAACAGCAGTTTCTTGTTTTTTCCTGAAAGACGTTCAACTCTAAGGTTGTCAATTGCCATACCCCATTCTTGTCAAGGTACAAAAAGTTGTGCAATATTTTATGGGTCTTTGGGCACCAATGTTGTACTGAAATGTCAGTTGACTAACTGTAGCCCGTCTGTTGCTCCGCACAATTCGTGTCAGCCTCCTTTGTCCCCATTAATCAATTAACCATTTTCGACCACTGGCCTGCAGTTGGCTGGATGTTCTTTGAGTGGTGGACCATTCTTAATACACACAGGAAACTGTTGAGGGTGAAAATCTCAGCAGCGTTGCAGTTCTCGACAATCAAAGTGGTGCACATGGCACCTACTACCATAACCTGTTCAAAGGCACTTCAATCTTTTGTCTTGCTTATTCACCCTCTTGACTAGCAAACACAATCCATGTCTCAATTGTTTCAAGGCTTAAAAAATCCTTCTTTAACTGGTCTCTTCCCCTTCATCTACACTGATTGAAGTGGATTTCACAAGTGACATCAATAAGGGATTTTAGCTTACACCTGGATTCACCTGGTCAGCCTGTCATGGAAAGAGCAGTTGTTCCTAAGGTTTGGTCCAAAGTGTGACCACATCAAACCAAAAAAGAAGAGGGTATTCTTGATCAGTAATAGAGGTACTATTCCACACAGACTCGTCTTTTGAAACATTGGGCAGAAAAGTAGCCTTTGGAAAACACTGAATACAACGGTAAAATAGTTAACTTTATCAGTAATACAGAGGCACTAATGACTAATCCATGTCTGACCATCTCTTTTCACCAAATGTGAACAGAATGACCGTTAAACTCTAATCTCCTCACAGTCTCTTGACCCAGAGTACTGTTCGCCCTAGTTTCCAGTTACAAAAGTTAGACACAGTCGGCCCCTTTTGGGACGGTTTCCGCAAATCATGTCACTTAATTTGCAGTCCTGCACATCAGCCATAATTAGTTCACTATGAAGCTGTGGCCACCTGCCTGGGGTCCGACCCACCGGGGGAGGAGAGGGGGAGAAAGAGGAGTGGATAAGCAAAAGGGGGAGACTACGGGAGGGAATGGGTGAAGCTAGGAGGGAAGAGGAGAGTGAGGGATGGGAGGAGAGAGGGGATGGGAAGAGATGGGAGGAGAGATGGGAGGAGAGGGGATGGGAAGAGGAGAGATGGGAGGAGAGAGAGGGGATGGGAAGAGGAGAGATGGGAGAGGGATGGGAGGAGAGAGGAGGGATGGGGGGAGAGATGGGGCAGCTGGATGACATAACAGATTCTTCTCCATTACAGGGCACGGAGAGGAGGAAGACAACTAGTTTTAATTTATTCTTGTGTTGAATATGGAAACTATTTAGGAAAAACTATTTAGGAAACCAAGTGTACTGTATGTGTGGGATGACAGAGGCATAGATGAACTTTTCCCCTAGTGCAGAGGTTCCCAAACTTGTTATAGTCCTGTACCCCTTCAAACATCCAACCTCCAGCTGCGTACCCCCTCTAGCGCACTTTCAAATTGTATTTTTGGCCATCATTGTAAGCCTGCCACACACACACACTATCAGATACATTTATTAAACATAACAATAAGTGTGAGTTTTTGTCACAACCCGGCTCGTGGGAAGTGAAAAAGAGCTCTAATAGGATGAGGGCACAAATAGTAATATAATAATCAACAATTTTGCTCTTTATTTAGCCATTTAATGCATAAAAACTTATTTGTTCATCAAAAAAATTGTGAATAACTCACCACAGGTTAATGAGAAGGGTGTGCTTGAAAGGATGCACATACAGTGGGGCAAAAAAGTATTTAGTCAGCCACCAATTGTGCAAGTTCTCCCACTTAAAAAGATGGGAGAGGCCTATAATTTTCATCATAGGTACACTTCAACTATGACAGACAAAATTAGAAGAAAAAAATCCAGAATATCACATTGTAGGATTTGAATGAATTTATTTGCAAATTATGGTGGAAAATAAGTATTTGGTCTCCTAGAAACGAGCAAGATTTCTGGCTCTCACAGATCTGTAACTCTTCTGTCCTCCACTCGTTACCTGTATTAATGGCACCTGTTTGAACTTGTTATCAGTATAAAAGACACCTGTCCACAACCTCACACAGTCACACTCCAAACTCCACTATGGCCAAGATCAAAGAGTTGTCAAAGGACACCAGAAACAATATTGTAGACCTGCACCAGTCTGGGAGGACTGAATCTGCAATAGGTAAGCAGCTTGGTTTGAAGAAATCAACTGTGGGAGCAATTATTAGGAAATGGAAGACATACAAGACCACTGATAATCTCCCTCGATCTGGGGCTCCACACAAGATCTCACCCCGTGCGGTCAAAATGATCACAAGAACGGTGAGCAAAAATCCCAGAATCACACGGGGGGACCTAGTGAATGACCTGCAGAGAGCTGGGACCAAAGTAGCAAAGCCTACCATCAGTAACACACTATGCCGCCAGGGACTCAAATCCTGCAGTGCCAGACGTGTCCCCCTGCTTAAGCCAGTACATGTCCAGGCCCATCTGAAGTTTGCTAGAGAGCATTTGGATGATCCAGAAGAAGATTGGGAAAATGTCATATGGTCAGATGAAACCAAAACAGAACTTTTTGGTAAAAACTCAACTCGTCGTGTTTGGAGGACAAAGAATGCTGAGTTGCATCCAAAGAACACCATACCTACTGTGAAGCATGGGGGTGGAAACATCATGCTTTGGGGCTGTTTTTCTGCAAAGGGACCAGGACGACTGATCCGTGTAAAGGAAAGAATGAATGGGGCCATGAATCGTGAGATTTTGAGTGAAAACCTCCTTCCATCAGAAAGGGCATTGAAGATGAAACGTGGCTGGGTCTTTCAGGATGACAATGATCCCAAACACACAGCCCGGGCAACGAAGGAGTGGCCTAGCCAGTCTCCAGATCTCAACCCCATAGAAAATCTTTGTAGGGAGTTGAAAGTCCGTGTTGCCTAGCAACAGCCCCAAAAAATTACTGCTCTAGAGGAGATCTGCATGGAGGAATGGGCCAAAATACCAGCAACAGTGTGTGAAAACCTTGTGAAGACTTACAGAAAACGTTTGACCTCTGTCATTGCCAACAAAGGGTATATAACAAAGTATTGAGATAAACTTTTGTTATTGACCAAATAGTTATTTTCCACCATAATTAGAAAATAAATTCATTACAAATCCTACAATGTGATTTTCTGGATTTTTTTCCCTCATTTTGTCTGTCATAGTTGAAGTGTACCTATGATGAAAATTACAGGCCTCTCTCATCCTTTTAAGTGGGAGAACTTGCACAATTGGTGGCTGACTAAATACTTTTTTGCCCCACTGTAATACACTGGCTTGTATGCGAAGCAGTAATTGTTTCAAAACAACTCCTGCCATGTCACTGATGTGTCATGAAACAGTGTTGTTTGATGAAGGCATTGTCCGTATGGGTTTTTGGGCTTCTTTCCCCCAGACATACCCACCGCAGCAGGAAGAATTAAGTCCTTCACAATAGTATGGGGCTTGCCTGTCCTAGCCACTCGGTAGCTCACCATATAGGACACTTCTTGACCCTTCTTATTAATGGTATCTTTTGCTTTTATATTTCTTATTACTCAAAAGTCATCTTTATTCTCACTCAAACTCCCGTAACTTATTTTTCAAAGTGTCTAAATGTTTCTAAATGTCTGCGCAAGAGTGAAGGTTCCCCGCGAGTCAGTAATGGTTAATGTGATTGGATGTTAATTATTTGACTAGGCTGCCTGTGTTTGACATTGTGTTGTTACTTCGCTGAACACTAGATGGTTTAACTTTTGGCAGTGAAATGAGGCTACTCAGACGAGAGAGAGAAAAAACCTCAACCAAATGTATAGCCCCGTTGGAAAAAATAAATGTACTGTTTGAAAATGTGAAGACTGGCTTTATTTTTAAGTACATAAGCATGATACACAGGTGACTTATAGTGTACAAAATGTATACCACTGAATCTCACATCAACATTATTTTATTATCGGACTTACAGAAGGCCTTGCGTGTTAACAAAATGAAACATAAAAAAATATGCACAGTGCAGAACAGACATACTCTACAACCTGTTAAAACGGAGTATCTCTTAAAAGCGGACAGTGAGAGGAAGGTGAGCGGAGAGGAAGGCTGGCTGGAACTTTGAATAAGAAGGCAGAAGTAGAACTCATTCTGAATCTACTGGTTCTGCCTTTTTCTTGGGTCTACCTCTGCCTCTCTTCAGGCCAGGTGTGGTCTGAGTACCCATCTCCACCAGTGCCTTCTTGGGTCTGGCAGCAGCATTTTTAGGCGTGGCAGCTTTCTTTTTAGGGCTGGCAGTTTGACTTTCCTTCACCCCTGTCGGGAGAAGATCAAAACGTATTCTGTGTGGTTTAACAAGGGAAGAGGACAGGAGCATAGGAGAGGAGGAAAAGAAGATTCTTACCCTTCTTCTTTGGGGATTTTCTTTTCTTGGCGGGAGAGCCATCGACCTCATCATCAGACTCCTCTTTATAATCTACCACTTTCTTTCTTTTGGAAGTCTTCTGTGAGGAGAGAAGAAAAAAAGAGAGAAATGTGGTCAAATCTCACAGTCCGCCTGCAGCAACCTTGGAGGGGGCAGAAATCAAACATGAAATTAGGAACTCTGCTTTGGCACACGACGACCGAACGCTTATATCTGCCCGGAGCCTTGTGAACGTCTGTGTGACATCTGAGCAAATGCAATTATGACTCTCAGAGGAAGAAAACCTTCGACAGGAATAATCCACTCAAAGTACACAATGAATTCTGCTTCCTTGACCTATAAAATAACAACAATGGACAGGGCTAATTTTGTTTCTGGGGTAATTGTTTAAGACATCTGGAACTGTCTTCAGTGTCAAAGTTGAGATTTCAGGTGAGCCCTTCGGTACAATTTTCATCAACTATGACTTAACATTTTCTCCCTGTTCTACACATTCAAGACTAAAACTAGCAAATAATTGTGTCCATGAAATCAATCCAGCCCAGAACACGTTGATGAGAAAGATGCACTTACCGACAGCAATCAACTCTTCCATCTCTTCTTCCTTCTGCCATCCCTCCTTTTCCTCATTCTCTCTTAAACTGTATAATGAACGCGCGCCCCTCCCTCCTTTCTTCCCCCTCTCGTCTTGCCTTTCATTTTGCCAATTGCTACCTTATGATTATCAGCAGACCCTGCTGAGCTGAACAGATTGGCTCGATAATTACATACAATAACGGCAGTGGGCAGGTAACCCTCAACTGGCACAAGCCAGCTCTCCAGTGGCACCGTCCTTATGCAAACGTATTGTGGGTAGCGTGAGGAGGGGGAAGGAAGGGGGAGACCCCTCCCTCTGCCGTGAGAGTGGCCCACTGATTGCCAGGCAGCACCAACTCCAAGGTTACCGTGTCATCAAATTTGTGATACATTACTGAGGGATAAACACAGGTACTTAGACCTGTCGGAGAGGAGAGTGAGGAGGACAGTAAAGAGGATAAGGAGGAGGAGAGAGGGAAGAGGGGAGAAAAGGGAGGACAACGAGAAGAGAAACTGGAAGGGGAGAGGAGGAAGGAGATAGGTAAGATGGAGAAGAGGACAGGAGAGGGGATGAAATTAAGAGAGGAAAAGAAAAAGGCTTTTGCTGTTGTTGTTGAGAAAACCCTGTGTGTTAGCCAGCGTGCCATAGACAACGCTTTGACCAGTGTGTGTGACTGTGTTTTGGGAGTAAAAACGTCAATAAGCCACAGTCAAGGCATATCTTTTAAAAGCATCACACCTTAATTGTATTTGAAAATCAATGCACTTGGCAGCCATTCACACAACCCAGCCCAATTAGTCTCGGATCGTGCTTGGGCATTTTTACATTTCAAATGAAATGGCTTTCAACAGGTAAACACATTAGGGGTGGTTGAAATGGGCTCCGTTTGAAAGGCCGGGCTTCAAAAAGGTCTGGAGCGTGCCAGGTTTTAAACGCCAAGGCTACTATGATCTCACAGCAACACATTTGTATATGTGTGTGTATGTCAGTCTTTGCGTGCAACGTGTGTCTGTGCACTGACCTTGGCAGAGGACGATGGCCCAGCTCCGTTGCTGCTGACCACGGAGGAGAACTCCAGCTTGTCGTCATCTTTGGTGCCGATTGACTTAAGCCCCGCCTCCAGAATGGACCGTAGCTTCTGATAGGCCGGTTTGTCTGTGTAGCTTAGAGTCTTCACCTCCTCCATGAACTTCTGAAGTTCATCTAAAATATGACAAAGAAATCAAATAAAAGAGTGGATTTATCTTTTAAAATGAGTCCCAGCAAGTTGTATATGAGCTACAGTGCTTACCCAAAAAAGGGAACACTTTACCTGACACTCTCCTCAGTGGTCAAAACACATAGAAGTTTTAAAAAAAGTTAAAAGTAAAAATACAAAAAATTATACATAATTTTTTTTTTTTAAAAAGTGGTTTATTTTAGCCCTATTCACAATAAAAAAGGTAGCTAGCTAGCTGAAGAGTGGTTGAGATTCTCCTGTTCAATATAGTAGATGATGGTATGAGGCAATGAGCATCCCTATGCATTTCAACCTGTTCCCCCATCTGCTCCAACAACATTGTGATAAAAACAAACATCCAATACAAAAAAAGGATAAACTAAATCAATTGAACTTGAAGATTCCCAACCCTCACTGACCATAAACTACAACACGGATTCAAATGTTTGTTATCTAGCTGATATCCACCCCTCAATCATTATTCACAGACACAAGAAACAACAGACACACCAGTCGCTATATTGCAGGTGAGCTGAAGGCAGTCATCAATGACCTTGGACCACAGAAGGTATTTGCACTGGTGACAGACAATGCTGCGAACATGAAGGCTGCTTAGTCTAAAGTGGAGGAGGCCTATCCTCACAACAGACCCATTGGCTGTGTTGCTCATGCATTGAATCTGCTCCTCAAGGATATCATGGCACAGAAAACAATGGATACAGTCTACAAGGGAGCCAAGGAAATGGTTAGGCATGTGAAGGATCATCAAGTTATAGCAGCAATCTACCTCACCAAGCAAAGTGAGAAGAATAAGAGCACCACATTGAAGCTGCCCAGCAACACCTGTTAGGGTGGTGTTATCATCATGATTGACAGTCTCCTGGAGGGGAAGGTGTCTCTCCAAGAAATGGCCATATCACAGCCTGCCAATATGGACAAGCCCCATCAAGAGGATCCTACTGGATGATGCATTTTGGGAGAGTGGTAAGCAGCCTGAAACATATAGCAGTAGTAGCAATTGCAAGGATTGAGGGAGACAATGCCATCCTGTCTGATGTTCAGACTGATGTAAGAGAAGAAATCCATACTGCCCTGCCCATGGTTGCTCCAAGCAGAGGAAACTGCAGTTCTGAAATAAATCAAAAAGCATGAAGACTTCTGCCTGAAGCCCATACACGCCACAGCGTACATGTTGGACCCCAAGTATGCAGGCAAAAGCATCCTGTCTGGTGCAGAGATCAACAAGGCCTATGGTGTCATCACTACCGTGTCTCACCACCTTAGCCTAAGTGAGGGCAAGGTTCTTGGCAGTCTGGTGAAATACACTTCCAAGCAAGGGCTTTGGGATGGAGATGCAATATGGCAGTCGTGCCAACATGTCTCATCAGCCACCTGGTGGAAGGGACTTTGTGGATCTGAGGCTCTTTCTCTTGTTGCCTCTATCATCCTCCAAATCCCACCAACATCAGCTGCCTCAGAGCTCAACAGGTCCTTGTTTGGGAAGACACACACCAAAGCAAGCAACAGGCTGACCAATACAAGGGTTGAAAAATTGGTGGCCATCCAGGCATATTTGAAGCTTTTTGAGCCTAACGAGCCATCCTCAACAAGGTTGGAAAGTGACAGTGAAGATGAGACCTCAGAGACTGATGTTCAAGAGGTGGACATTGAGGAGGTCCAGGGAGAAGACATGGAAGCCTGAGGAAGACAACCAAAGCTTTAGTTTCTAGACTATCATTTTACGTTGAAAACATTTTTGGGAGATGCGATGGATCATTGAGGATCATTCAATATTCCCTTTTGTTGTTCAGTGAAATCATCATGTGACGAGTCAACTCATTTAATTAAAATGTTAAATTTGTAACTAAATAATAGTTTATTATTATATTAGAAGGATTTAATCATTTGCAATTATGTCTACTTATGATGAGGTAAAAGGTTTATGTTTTGTCTCCATATGATATGGTAAATATATCCAATGCAAAAAACATTACATTTAAATGGTATTAATATTAATTTGAATATATTTCCGTTAATTCCCATATATTCCCATTAATTCCGACGGGAAAGTTTCCACCTCTGAATATTCCCTAAAATGTGCAACCCTAGTCACAACAAACATAATTAGTGATGATGGACACAACAGAACCACGGCAGCTCGACTCCCATCACCTCCATCTCTGGGCTGGTGAGATGTGTTGTGGCACAGCCGCACACAACACAACAGCCCGCAGAGAAATCTCTCCTTCTGTCACACAGCGGGCCAGAGCGGGTGTTGCCACAGAAGGATCAGCGAAGAGGAGGAGACAGAGGAGAAGGAGCGTAGGTCGAGATGGGGAGGGTAGGAGAGGAAGGCCCTGGGTTCAGGCCTTGATTAAAATGGCTTGTTAAACGTTGTTAAGAGTCTAGTTTTTTCCCCCTTCAGATTGAACACCCCCTAGTCCATATTGTAAAGTTAATGTTATGTTGAGAGAAGTCAAATCTGCAGGCCTAAATACCATATGAATCACCCACAAATCTTTCAACAACAAAAAACTAAGAGTTCATATACCAGTCAAACGTTTGGACACACCTACTCATTCAAGGATTTTTATTTTAACTATTTCATACATTGTAGAATAATAGTGAAGACATCAAAAATATGAAATAACATATATGGAATAATGTAATAACCAAAAAAAAGTGTTAAACAAATCCAAATATATTTTAAATTCCTCTAAGTAGCCAACCTTTGCAATGATGGCAGCTTTAAACACTCTTTGCATTCTCTCAACCAGGCTTCACCTGGAATGCTTTTCCAACAATCTTGAAGGAGTTCCCACATATGATCAGCACTTGTTGGCTGCTTTTCCTTCACTCTGCAGTCTAACTCATCCCACATCATCTCAATTAGGATGAGATCGGGTGATTGTTGAGGCCAGGTCATGCAGCACTCCATCACTCTACTTGGTCAAATAGCCCTGACACAGCCTGGAGGTGTGGTTTGCGCCATTATAAAAAAATGTTCAACAGGACAGTCCCTCTAAGCGCTGTTAGATTCTAATTATCAGAGTAAGAACTCGACGGACACTATGAAAGCTCAAACAAAGTTTATTCTTCCCAAAAGATCGAACAGCTGAACCGACAAAAACATCTTCACAATAGCGATGGTATATGTACCCAAATTTGGGGTGGAATCTCCTTCTCTCCAAACACTACATCTCTGTTGCAAGGAAGGAAATTAAGTGACGCAGGCAATAAAATGTTCTTTCTCCCTTAAAGTGACCTGACCTGGACCCCGTTCATCGCTAATCCACAGCTCTCTCCCCTTAGTGCTGCCACACGTGATCGTTTTCCCTGCACACAGCACATTCCAAGCTTAAATAGCACCCACCATATACCTTCCTCCTACAGATGACCATTAACTTCTGGTGTAGACCCTCTAAACCTAAGCACTCAATATTTCAATAAGATACCTGATAATTAACCCTATCCCAAAATTAGGAGTTAGAACCAGAATCCATCAGCGCAACCCAGAAGGATGGCTTATCGCTGCAGAACGCTGTGGTAGCCATGCTGGTTAAGTGTGCCTTGAATTCTAAATAAATCACAGACAGTGTCACCAGCAAAGCAACCCCACACCATCACACCTCCTCCTCCAAGCTTCACGGTGGGAACCACACATGCGGAAATCATCGGTTCACTTACTCTACAGTCGTTGGCAAAAGTTGAGAATGACGCAAATATTCATTTTTCACAAAGTTGATGATTCAGTGTCTTCATACATTTTTGTCAGATGTTATTGTGGAATACTGAAGTAGAATTACAAGCATTTCACAAGTGTCAAAGGTTTTTACTGACAATTACATTAAGTTGATGCAAAGAGTCAATAATTGCAGTGTTGACCCTTCTTTTTCAAGACCTCTGCAATCCGACCTGGCATGCTGTAAATTAACTTTGGGGTCACATCCTGACTGATGGCAGCCCATTCTTGCATAATCAATGCTTGGAGTTTGTCAGAATTTGTGGGTTGATGTTTGTCCACCCACCTCTTGAGGATTGACCACAAGTTCTCAATGGGATTAAGGTCTGGAGAGTTTCCTGGCTATGGACCCAAAATATTGATGTTTGTTCCCCGGGCCACTTAGTTATCACTTTTGCCTTATGGCAAGGTGCTCCATCATGCTGGAAAAGGCATTGTTCGTCACCAAACTGTTCCTAGATGGTTGAGAGAAGTTGCTCTCGGAGGATGTGTTGGTACCATTCTTTATTCATGGCTGAGTTCTTAGGCAAAATTGTGAGTGAGCCCACTCCCTTGGCTGAGAAGCAACCCCACACATGAATGGTCTCAGCATGCTTTACTGTTGGCATGACACAGGACTGATTGTAGCGCTCACCTTGTCTTCTCTGGGCAAGCTTTTATCCGGATGCCCCAAACAATCGGAAAGGGAATTCATCAGAGAAAATTACTTTACCCCAGTCCATCAGCAGTCCAATCCCTGTACCTTTTGCAGAATATCAGTCTGTCCCTGATGTTTTTCCTGGAGAGAAGTGGCTTCTTTGCTGCCCTTCTTGACACCAGGCCATCCTCCAAAAGTCTTTGCCTCACTGTGCGTGCAGATGCACTCACACCTGCCTGCTGCCATTCCTGAGCAAGCTCTGTACTGGTGGTGCCCCGATCCCGCAGCTGAATCAACTTTAGGAGACGGTCTTGGCACTTGCTGGTCTTTCTTTGGCGCCCTGAAGCCTTCGTTACAACAATTAACCGCTCTCCTTGAAGTTCTTTATGATCCGATAAGTGGTTGATTTAGGTGCAATCTTACTGGCAGCAATATCCTTGCCTGTGAAGCCCTTTTTGTGCAAAGCAATGATGACGGCAAATGTGTTTCCTTGCAGGCAACCATGGTTGACAGAGGAAGACCAATGATTCCAAGCACCACCCTCCTTTTGAAGCTTCCAGTCTGTTATTCGAACCCAATCAGCATGACAGAGTGATCTCCAGCCTTGTCCTCGTCAACAATCACACCTGTGTTAACGAGAGAATCACTGACATGATGGCAGCTGGTCCTTTTGCGGCAGGGCTGAAATGCAGTGGAAATGTTTTTGGGGGGATTCAGTTAATTTACACGGCAAAGAGGGACTTAACAATTGATTGCAACTCATCTGATCACAAACTGAGGCAGCAGACTTTGTGAAAATTAACATTTGTGTCATTCTCAAAACTTTTGGCCACAACTGTACATCGCACAAAGACATGGTGGTTCGACCAAAGCTTCAGACCAAAGGAGAGATTTCCACCGGTCTAATGTGCATTGATTGTGTTTCTTGGACAAAGTAAGTCTCTTCTTATTATTGGTATCCTTTAGTAGTGGTTTCTTTGCAGCAATTCGACCATGAAGGCCTGATTCACGCAATCTCCTCTGAATAGTTGATGTTGAGATGTGTCGGTTACTTGAACTCCATGAAACATTTATTTGGGTTGCAATCTGAGGTGCAGTTTACTCTAATGAAATCATCCTCTGCAGCAGAGGTAACTCTGGGCATTCCTTTCCTGTGGCGGTCCTCACGAGAGCCAGTTTTATCAGAGCGGTTTTTGTGACTGCAACTTTCAAGGTTTTTGACATTTTCCGGATTGACTGACCTTCATGTCTTAAAGTAATGATGGACTGTCGTTTCTCTTTGCTCATTTGAGTTGTTCTTGCCATAATATGGACTTGGTCTTTTACCAAATAGGGCCATCTTCTGTGTACCATCCCTACCATGTCACAACACAACTGATTGGCTCAAACGCAAGAAGAAACTCCACAAATTAACAAGGCAATTCATTGAAATGCACACCAGGTGACTACATCTTGAAGCTGGTTTAGAGAATGCAAAGAGTGTGCAAAGCTGTCATCAAAGCAAAAGGTGGCTACTTTGAAGAATCTCAAAAATACTACTATTTCATTTATTTGGTTACTACATGATTTCATGTGTTATTTCGTAGTTTTGATGCCTTCACTATTATTCTACAATGCAGAATAGTACAAAGGGAAAATCCTGGAAGGTGTCCAAACTTGACTTGTACTGTATGTCTAAAACATATCTGAAGTGATGTCACTCCAAAAGGCAAACTTCAGCCAACACTGTTGCCCTCCTTGGTATTGCCTCCAACCTATGCTTCACACAAATGCACTCATCACACTGTAATTCACAAGAAAGTTAGTGGGCTAATGAATTAGCACGCAATATGAGGAGATCAACAGGGCCCCTGTTCATGAAGCAGCAGCTAGTGATAATGGTGTAACTATAACGCCACTGGCCTAACAGCTACTCATGTTAAAGTTGAATAAGTCTAGGCTAATTTCAACTACAATATTGACATCCTCATCCACACGAAGACCAACAGATGTGTGCTCAACATAGAAAGTAGAAAACTTAGTTCTAAGAAATGTAGCATTTGTTTCTCTCTCACCTGGCTTGTCTTGTGAGGAGAAACACTTGGACATGAACTCTGACACGTTATCCCTGCATCTGTGAATGACAAAAACAAGTTAGGATCTCAACTTACCAACCTGTGTGTGTGTGTTTGTGTGTTTGACATCTTACTGTAGTTTTACGTCTCTGACATAGAGGGGGTCCTGCAGCTTGTCTTCCCAGGGCAGTTTACTGCAGAGCCACTGGACCATACAGTACCCCAGGATCTCCAGATCACTCCTTCTACAGGGAGCTGCAGACATACATTTTACATTTACATTTAAGTCATTTAGCAGACGCTCTTATCCAGAGCGACTTACAAATTGGTGCATTCACCTTATGACATCCAGTGGAACAGCCACTTTACAATAGTGCATCTAAATATTTTATACAACACCACTACGTCAGTCTGGAGGGTTTAAAGCAGCGCTCACCTGCTGGGTGTCGACCAACAGTGGCCATTAAAAATGTAGAATCGTTAAACATGTAAAATGACAGCAAATGTTGTGGTCAGAGGCGGTAAGATGGCTACCCGCTGCTTTTAACAGTTCATTGCCACGGTGAGTTCTGTTCTTATATTTTCCTTTTTCATACCATTATTTTCACAACTGAACTGATCAACAGATCCCCTTAGAGGTCCTACCTACTGATACAGTGGTGGCAGGATATCTGTTAGCTGATAAGAAAATTTTAAAAAATTAAAATCCCATTGCGAAAATAATGCTTTTTAGCCTATTCATTGATGTAAATACATTTCACTGGTCATGCTTATCAGTATATGGGATAATTTGCACAGTTTTGTGGAATTACATTGGTGTGTGTATATTCTTTATGAATCGTATTTATCCTCACACGCACAGCATACAGACAGAGAGCCTTTGAGCGGGAAATCTGTCAGACAGAGCTTTTATAAGCCCAATCTTTGCACAACAATTCTAGATACAAATATTAGCTTTTAGAATTGCATTTCTCAACTGGTAATTGAAGCATGCTTCCCATTTGCCATTCAAATGCATAGGCAAAGGAAGGCAGGCTTCATTAGCACGTCAGACACTACTTTCCAAAGAGCTGGAGGCAGTATGCATTTTGAAAACACATAGATACTTAATTGTTTGAAACCCGAATGTTTTACTACATATTATGAGGCATGTTTGTCTTGCTTCAAAGTAGCCTTGGCAACATCACACCATATCCATGGAGGCAACTATTTTAGAAAGACCTCCATACACCATTGAAATAAGTAGCATATTTCTCTCATTCTTTTAGTTTAACTTTTTCATTGCCCGATAGCCACATGAACATTTGCGCGTAGCCTACTACCTTGTGCACATTGCTGTGCTAATAGCCTGATGTTAAGAAATAGTTTATCAACACTAAGCTAAACGTTATCTATTGATTCATTGCTTTTACATATACAGTTGAAGTTGGAAGTTTACATAAACTGAGTTTAAATGTATTTGGCTAAGGTTTTTCACAATTCCTGACATTTAATCCTTGTCAAAATTCCATCTTAAATCAGTTAGGATCACCACTTTATTTTAAGAATGTAAAATGTCAGAATAATAGTGGAGAGAATGATTTATTTCAGCTTTAATTTCTTTCATCACATTCCCAGTAGGTCAGAAGTTTACATGCTATCAAATACTAATTGAGTGTATTTCCTTTAAATTGTTTAACTTGGGTCAAATTATTCAGGTACCCTTCCACAAGCTTCCCACAATAAGTTGGGTGAATTTTGGCCCATTCCTCCAGACAGAACTGGTGTAACTGAGTCAGGTTTGAAGGCCTCCTTGCTCGCACACGTTTTTTCAGTTCTGCCCAAAGATTTTCTATAGGATCTAGGTCAGGGATTTCCACATAATATTCCTTCCTCATGAAGCCATCTATTTTGTGAAGTCAACCAGACCATCCTGCAGCAAAGCAGTCCCACAACATTATGCTGCCACCCCCATGCATCACGGTTGGGAGGGTGTTCTTCGGGTAGCCAGCCTCCCCCTTTTCCTCCAAACATAACAATGGACATTATGGCCAAACAGTTCTATTTTTGTTTCATTAGACCAGAGGACATTTCTCCAAAAAGCACAATCTTTGTCCCCATGTGCTGTTGCAAACCGTAGTCTGGCTTTTTATAATGGCGGTTTTGGAGTAGTGGCTTCTTTCTTGCTGAGCGTCATTCAGGTTGTGTCGATATAGGACTCGTTTTACTGTGGATATAGATACCTGCTTCCTCCAGGATCTTCACAAGGTCCTTTGCTGTTGGTCTGGGATTGATTTGCACTTTTCGCACAAGACTACATTCATCTTTTGGAGACCCATGCCCGGCTAGGACTCCTGTGCTACAATATTCAGACCCCTTCTACTGCCTCTACGACTGGATTACCGACTTAATCTGCCCGAGGATTCCAACAGGCCCCTCAGACGAGACGTCTGCTGAAGGCCCATTCTGCTAAACTTAAACTGCAGCCTGCTAGCTACCTAGAGCTACTTGGAACCCTACGACTGGTCTACCGACGTCATCGCACGAAGACGCAAAAACAGACTTACCTCCATCGCGATGTCCCCCCAAAGGCCCTTCTGCTAACTTGCTAGCCCCGGTCTGCTAACTGCTAGCTTGCTTGCCCCGGTCTGCTAACTGCTAGCTTGTTTAGCCCCGGTCTGCTAACTGCTAGCTTGTTTAGCCCCGGCCTACTAACTGCTAGCTTGTTAGCACCGGCCTGCTAACTGTCTGAATCGCCGTGTCGCCAGCCAGCCCAACCACTCACTCACTCGACCCATATGTTCACTTGGCTACGCATGCCTCTCTCTAATATCAATATGCCTCGTCCGTGACTGTCCTGGTTAGTGATTACTGTCTTATTTCACTGTAGAGACTCTAGCCCTGCTCAAAATGCCTTAACCAACCATGTTGTTCCACCTCCAAGATATGACATTGCCTGGTTTGAACGTCTCTAGAGACTATATCTCTCTGATCATTACTCAATGCCTAGGTTTACCTCCAATGTACTCGCTTCCTACCATACCTGTGTCTGTACATTATGCCTTGAATATATGCTATCGTGCCCAGAAACATGCTCCCTTTACTCTCAGTTCCGAACGTGCTAGACGGCCAGTTCGCTTAGCGTTTAGCCGTACCCTTATCCTACGTCCCCTCTGGTGATGTAGAGGTTAATCCAGGTCCTGCAGTGCCTAGCTCCACTCCCACTCCCCAGGTGCTCTCATTTGTTGACTTCAGTAACCGTAAAAGCCTTGGTTTCATGCATGTTAACATTAGAAGCCTACTCCCTAAGTTTGTAGTCACTGCTTTAGCACACTCTGCCAACCCAGATGTCTTAGCCGTGTCTGAATCCTGGCTTAGGAAAACCACCGAAAACCTTGGAATCTCCAACCCTAACTATAAAATTTTCCACCAATATAGAACTGCCAAAGGGGGCGGTGTTGCAATCTACTGCAGAGTTCTCTATCACTATCCAAGTCTGTACCCAAACAATTCGAGCTTCTACTTCTAAAATTTCACCTTTCCAGAAACAAGTCTCTCACTGTTGCCGCTAGCTATAGACCAAAACGTTATGTTTGGCGTAAAGGCAACACAGCTCATCACCCTGAACACCAATCTCCACTGTCAAACATGGTGGTGGCAGCATCATGGTTTGGGCCTGCTTTTCTTCAGCAGGGACAGGGAAGATGGTTAAAATTGATGGGAAGATGGATGGAGCCAAATACAGGACCATTCTGGAAGAAAACCTGATGGAGTCTGCAAAAGACCTGAGACTGGGACGGAGATTTGTCTTCCAACAAGACAATGATTCAAAACATAAAGCAAAATCTACAATGGAATGGTTCAAAAATAAACATATCCAGGTGTTAGAATGGCCAAGTCAAAGTCCAGACCTGAATCCAATCGAGAATCTGTGGAAAGAACTGAAAACTGCTGTTCACAATTGCTCTCCATCCAACCTCACTGAGCTTGAGCTGTTTTGCAAGGAGGAATGGGAAACAATTTCAGTCTCTTGATGTGCAAAACTGATAGAGACATACCCCAAGTGACTTACAGCTGTAATCGCAGCAAAAGGTGGCGCTACAAAGTATTAACTTAAGGGGGCTGAATAATTTTGCACACCCAATTTTTCAGTTTTTGATTTGTTAAATGTCGTTCCACTTCATGATTGTGTCCCACTTGTTGATTCTTCACAAAAAAATACAGTTTTATATCTTTATGTTTGAAGCCTGAAATGTGGCAAAAGGTCGCAAAGATATATATATATCGCAGGACAAGTTTGGAAAGCAAATGGCTAATGCTGTAAAGAGAAGACAATAAAAATACAAATCTTTAAAAATTCTCAACTTAACTGAGCGAACCAGAGCAGGCTATAGCCTATCTTATTGGCTCCAGCGGACAGCACCAGCCATATCCCCGGTAATATTCATTATTTATCAGAATTTCCTCCTCCAGTTTAGATGTCTCCCGTTCTCGTAGGTCTATTATATGGAGCACATGGTTTTTATTGATCTGTTAGTCTGTGTCAGCAGAGTAGGCTACCCTGTAAATTGTCATATTAAAAAATGATTGTACTAATGTCTATAATCATATAAAGTGTAGTAGAATTGTATGACATGCATTTTCCCCGTGCAAAGACAGAAGAAACATATATAATATAGCCCAGGCCTCTACACTATATGCTCAGCCATACATTGAACTGTCATTTTTGCGAACAGTGATTGAGGTATATTATTAGCCTAAATCATGACTATCCAATCTACTCATCACATTAGGAATAGTAGGCTCTATTACATAAGTCTTCAAATGCGATGATGCATGGAATGCCTTAATATAAAGGTGCATTTTTATGGTGAAAATTTTCTTCCCCAAACTTGAAAATAACTATGCTATGCTATGTCTATGCTGTGATTTTGCTGTTCAGTACTCATCTTGGTTGAGGAAAAGTAAATGTGGACAGTTATTCTAACATCTTCAAGGTGTGTGGTAAAAATACACGTAACCTTAAGGACACACGTCATTGTAAGGACACACATCGTTGCATCATTGTAAGGACACACATCGTTGCATCATTGTAAGGACACACATCGCTGCATCATTGTAAGGACACACATCGTTGCATCATTGTAAGGACACACATCGTTGCATCATTGTAAGGACACACATCGTTGCATCATTGTAAGGACACACATCGTTGCATCAGTGTAAGGACACACATCGTTGCATCAGTGTAAGGACACACATCGTTGCATCAGTGTAAGGACACACATCGTTGCATCAGTGTAAGGACACACATCGTTGCATCAGTGTAAGGACACACATCGTTGCATCAGTGTAAGGACACACATCGTTGCATCATTGTAAGGACACACATCGTTGCATCATTGTAAGGACACACATCGTTGCATCATTGTAAGGACACACATCGTTGCATCATTGTAAGGACACACATCGTTGCATCATTGTAAGGACACACATCGTTGCATCATTGTAAGGACACACATCGTTGCATCATTGTAAGGACACACATCGTTGCATCAGTGTAAGGACACACATCGTTGCATCAGTGTAAGGACACACATCGTTGCATCATTGTAAGGACACACATCGTTGCATCATTGTAAGGACACACATCGTTGCATCATTGTAAGGACACACATCGTTGCATCATTGTAAGGACACACATCGTTGCATCATTGTAAGGACACACATCGCTGCATCATTGTAAGGACACACATCGTTGCATCATTGTAAGGACACACATCGTTGCATCATTGTAAGGACACACATCGTTGCATCATTGTAAGGACACACATCGTTGCATCATTGTAAGGACACACATCGTTGCATCATTGTAAGGACACACATCGTTGCATCATTGTAAGGACACACATCGTTGCATCATTGTAAGGACACACATCGTTGCATCAGTGTAAGGACACACATCGTTGCATCATTGTAAGGACACACATCGTTGCATCATTGTAAGGACACACATCGTTGCATCATTGTAAGGACACACATCGTTGCATCATTGTAAGGACACACATCGTTGCATCATTGTAAGGACACACATCGTTGCATCATTGTAAGGACACACATCGTTGCATCATTGTAAGGACACACATCGTTGCATCATTGTAAGGACACACATCGCTGCATCATTGTAAGGACACACATCGTTGCATCATTGTAAGGACACACATCGTTGCATCATTGTAAGGACACACATCGTTGCATCATTGTAAGGACACACATCGTTGCATCATTGTAAGGACACACATCGTTGCATCATTGTAAGGACACACATCGTTGCATCATTGTAAGGACACACATCGTTGCGTCATTGTACGGACACACATCGTTGCATCATTGTAAGGACACACATCGTTGCATCATTGTAAGAACACACATCGTTGCATCCTCGACTTCCATGCTCTGTTAAGAACCATTACTATTTTGTAAATGTGATTTCTGTCATTCTGAGCACCGTGGGTGAACGCCCTAGTCAGGTTACCTTTTTATTTTGAAAAACAATGATTTCTTCCATTTACTCCCAACTGAACGTACCTACCCCTGGCTTGGCTCAGTGAGGTGTGCTGTACTTACAGACTCCTTTGTGTGCGTCGATGGAGGTGAACTCGATGGTCCCGTCATGGCACCTCTTAGGGTCTTCCTTGTACTCCTTCAGCACTCCTTCTGGAGCGTACCTATAGGCCAGTCCATAATCTACTAAGTAAACCTAGAGGTTTGCAAACAAAACAGATAAATTCATGCATGCACATACAGTCAACCAAATGAGTGAGTATACTTAACATGATGTGGCTTGTAACTAAATTACTACTAATAACACTGTACATGTGTACTAGGTTTCATGCCTTTACAAAAACATGTTTTTCCACATATCGCCTGGACTATAACAATAACGCGTACATTACAATGCATAGTTACAGTAAACTATAGCTCATTCCCCTCCCTGCTCAAATCCTCAGCTCCCAGAAAGTCAAACAAATGTTTCCAATAACTGCAGGCAGGGAGCAGGCAGAAAGAGAGCTAACCCTGAGACTCCCAAGGGGTTGCTTTCTAAATTGTAATTTAAAAATAGCACTTTAATAACACACCACGGAAACATTATTAATCTCTAAATTACATATTTGCCCCTGCCCCCACCTTGTTTGCTTGAAAGAGCTCTTAGCCACCATCTAATCTCTCCCCTGTTTAGAGAAGAATAAAGAACCCCTCCTCCCCTCGTATGTCTCTAATGTCGAATTGAATCCAATGAACCAGTGGCAGCAGCATAATCAAATAAATAAATATATCCAATGTTTGTTCAATTTACATATCAGGTCAAAGGCATTACTTCACTTCAAGAGGTAGAGACAATCATTTGAAATCCTACCCAGACTGATAAATAGGCCTCTCCATTTTAGAGGGTTACTGCTAGATTCTGGCATGTCTCTGCATGTAGTATAAAGGAACTTAGCGGTAGTTTTGTGAGCCAATGCTAATTAGCATTGACTGGATGTCTACAGGTACGGTAACATTGCTAGTCACTACACACCAGTGGAGGCTGCTGAGGGGAGGATGGCTCATAATAATGGAGTGAATGGAATTGTATCAAACATATGAAAGCCATGTGTCCATTCGCTCCATTCTGGCCATTATTATGAGGCGTTCTCCCCTCAGCAACCTCCACTGCTACACACAAGGCACATTGCTAGCAAGCTATACAGCCATGACATGGTAAGATCGAACAGGATTAGCATAGCATTGATGCTAGCCATATCAGGACAAAAAGCTCCACTACATATGAGTTTCTCAATCCATTCCTGGGGTTGTAACTCAACAGACTCAAATAAACTTACCAAGCTCTGGCTTAAGAATAAGCTGAATTGGGTGTGTAAGTGCTGGACCAGTGTGAATGACAGACAGGTAGGACCCTAGATAATACAAAAGCTCAAGGCCAATATCTTTGGAAAAGACAGCCACTGACCTGATTGGGGTTGTTGTGGCTGAGGAGGAGGTTGGAGGCTTTGATGTCAGCGTGGACATACTCATGCTCATGGATGTACTCCAGAATGTCAAGCTACACAAGTGAGGGGAGAAGAAGAGGCAAATATCAAACATTATTTACAGAGATAATAATACATAGGCAAACAACATTTTGAACACGAAAATATCTGCATGCCTGGCAGATATCTCAGCTTGGATGTCGGCCCACCACCACAAGCTCAACAAGGGGGAGCTGCTCTCTTCCTCCCGGGGAAGGCCTGCCCGCTCCAAGACCTCTCCATCATGGTTGACAACTCCAAAGTGCCCCCCTCCCAGAGTGCAAATAAACTTGGCGTGAACTTGGACAGCCCCTCGGTCGTTCTCTGCACACATCAAAGCAGTGACAAGCTCCTGCAGGTTCATGATCTACAACATCTGTAGAGTACGATCTTTCCTCACACCGGAAGTGGCGCAGGTCCTAATCCAGGCACTTGTCATATCCCGTCTGGAGATGCATATTGCCTTTCGTGAGCTAACACTTGACTTTTCCCCCTTACTAGCACTGACTTTGCAGATAGCTACTTTATTAAGGAAAAATGTACTTACTATGACTGAGCTTTGTGGTTGTCCCACCGAGGGCTGTATCTGTCGGTCATGAACGGTCGTCAGCCGGTGATTGCCAAGCAAATAACTGCTGGTCTCACGTTAATTGACTGGTAATTAATGTAAACAAATGTAGCATCTCCAGGCTTCCACATCAGTAGCCTACAAGCCATCTACATTTTTAAAAGTATAATAAATCCATGTAATATAGCCTACACCATTACAATAAATCCATTATTTATTTTAGACAGGTCTAAAGAAACAGGATATGAAGAAAATATAGTCCATTTCAGAAAAACAGAATAGCATACTCTGAGCTGTCCTTATGTTAGGCCCTGATAGGGCTATGCCATATGGCTGTGGGCTACACTAGTTCATTTAGCAGATGAGATTTGCTTAGAATTCTGTGACGTTATTTTATATTATGAAGAATAAAATTGAACATAGCTGATGATTTCAGGGAGATCACACATCCGGCTATTCTGTGTTGAGCAGATGAGAAAAAAAACAGGTACTCCTGTTAATGCTTAATTTAGTTATGTAACTTTAGTTGTGATACAAATGTTGGGCTATATGTTTGGATTTTTAATACAGTCTAACATGCTGACCAGACCACTTCCGTTGCTAAATAAATGTACACATACATGTTATTCAATCATTGCACCCACACTGCTCACACGCGCCAACGAGCGCCTGCGTTGCCAAGTGCTAAAATAGAAGTCAGTTCTATTTCTGACGCTGAACGTGGTGCAAATCCTGCCTCTCCCATCTCCTCATTGGTTTATAGAAGCAGATACCACATGCCATCTCATTGGTTATACCCACGTCGGTGAATGAAAGATGAACTGAGGTCGGTCGGTGGTGGTAATACACCTTTAAGAAAGTTAGATGCTAATCGCCATATAAAGTCCAAAGAAGAAAAAGCCTGACAGAAGGAGAGATGACTAGAAATTATTTGGTTGACCGTTTTGTGTGTGGTTTAACCTGTTACTCCTACCCCCTACTTTTTCGAACATTCTGTTAAAAATCTCGCAACATTTCAGCGCCCTGTTACTCAGGCCAGGAATATAGTATATGCATATGATTAGTATGTGTGGATAGAAAACACTCAGACGTTTATAAAACTGGTTAAATCACGGCTGTGACTATAACAGAACGTGCGTTTCATCGAAAAGTGCAGGAAAATCTGATCACTGAAAGTGGAAAAATATATCCATCCGCCGCTTCAACCCATTGTTATGGGCGAACGACATTAAATAGGGCTGAGGTTGCAGTACCTACAGCTTCCACACAATGTCAACAGTCTTGTCATTTGCCAATTTTTTGTTTCTTGGTCAAACGAACAAGAGACAGGCTTTTTCTTCAGGTCTCTGACCGGATATTTTGGTTGAGAAATACACGGACATTATTTCCAGACGGACCCCTATAGAAAACACTTCGTCTCGTGATTAATTTGATCGCTTATTAACATTTACTAATACCTAAAGTTGCATTACAAAAGTATTTCGAAGTGTTTTGTGAAAGTTTATCATCAACTTTTTTAATTTAAAAAAATGACGTTACAAGACGCTATTTTTTTTTGGTTGTCACACAGTCTTCATAGATCGATATCTAGGCTATATATGGACCGTTTTAATTAAAAAAAAGACCCAATAGTGATTATGGGACATCTAGGAGTGCCAACAAAGAAGATGGTCAAAGGTAATGAATGTTTTATATTTTATTTGTGCGGTTTGTATAGCGCCGACAATGCTAATTATTTTGTTTACGTCCCCTGCGAGTCTTTTGGGGTGTTACATGCTATCAGATAATAGCTTCTCATGCTTTCGCCGAAAAGCATTTTAAAAATCTGACTTGTTGCCTGGATTCACAACGAGTGTAGCTTTAATTCAATACCCTGCATGTGTATTTTAATGAACGTTTGAGTTTTAACTAATACTATTAGCATTTAGCATAGTGCATTTGCATTTCCAGAGCTCTAGATGGGACGCCTACGTGCCAGGTAGGAGCAAGAGGTTAATTGTCGGAGTAGAGGACCTTGTGCATTTCAGGTAAAATAATAACAATGTTTATATCCCAGGACAAATTAGCTAGCAACTGCAAGCTAGCTAAATAGGACAAATTAGCTAGCAACTGCAAGCTAGCTAGCTAAATTGCCTTAAATGTTTAATGCTTAAATGTTTAATGTCACCAAATTAATATAATTGATGAATAATATAATTGATGATTTGAAAAATGTTGCATGAAAGTTGAGCTCTGCCTTGTGTTGTGGCACAGGTTGTACATTCTTCATCAGTCTCTCATTCCCAATTTGACAAGCACTTGAAAATGCCTCGAATTTCCCAGCCGCATCCTCATTTATGTGACCGTAATGCCCACTAAAAAAGCTACGTTTTTTGCGGCTAGTGGTTGTTGTGACCTTAGGATGAACATAATAATTAGTATTCCCTTCTCCCGTATCTCTCCTCTTTCTCACAGGCTACAAGTGAAGACAGACACGTCAAGGACGCAACCGCATGCGTCCTTATCCAATTCCGAGGCGCATATTGAAGATATTGGAAGAACTGTCCACATTTACTTTTCATCAGCCAACAAGATGAGTAGGCCTAACGAACAGCAAAAGCACTAGCCTATGTAAATATACTATCCCCATAGTACAAAAGTTGACAGATTCTATTCTGTACGAGAAATAAATATTCCATAGTCAGGGACTGTTGTGGGATGCAATAGATCCCAAATTAATACAACCATTAGCATAAAAAAACAGTTTAAGCAATGAGCCTGACGCAAGTGAGAATGTTTAGCTTAAAATGTTGATAAACTATTAGTCTATTTCTTCACAATATAAGCGCAGCGATGCGCACACGGCAGTAGTGCAAATATTCCATTAGCGGAAAACACCATTATCAAAAGTGACAACAAATGCAATTAGGCTTGTAATGCTGATATTATTACGGTGCATTTTTATGGTAAAAATGATCTTCCCCAAACCTGAAAGTTACACACTGCGAATGTTTGCCAGTTGGGCTCTACGCCTGTTGTAAAGCAGATTAATGTTCTTCATTTTAAGAAGTTATTCGGCCACTTTAGTTGTGATACAAAAAACTAATCAAAACAAATAGGCCTATGGGCTAGGCTACATGAGGTGTGCGACTATGATTTGAAAAAGGCGCAAAAAAAGTGATAGGCTAATATAGTAATCACACTGTTCTTGATTTAATCTTTTCTTTACATATACTAAATCATAAGAGTTTAATTTATTTTGATTTAGAATTGCTCATTATACATTTGCATCAATGTCAGAGTGATTAGAGGGACAATAGAGTGCTGAGTACCAGGCAGTTAGTTTGGTAGGCTACTAATGACCAGCAGCAGCATAGGAGCTTGGAGAAGCCCAATTACAGTGACTAAAAGGTCACGTGGAATTTGACTGCTGACATGACTCATAACTGCTGGTGTGGTGGTAATACGGTCACCGTAACCACCCTAGTCCCACCTAGCTATCTTCAGATGATTGAACTAATCCACTCTGGATAAATGACAAAATGTAAAGATATAGTCAATTAAATAAACAGCCAAGATGTTTCATAGAGTGAATGAAATATATCAACGCTTTAGTTAGTTGTTTTTCTTGGCTCTACTATTGGCAGTTATATGACGACAAAACTCACGAGTCTCAGCCCGAGCTGCAGGACCAGTTTCCGGGGGAACCTCCTTCCAGTCTCCTCAAACTTCTTCTGAAGGTCCGTCCCAAACCGGTCCATCACCATGAACCTGTACCTGGAAGGAAGGAACCAGAGATTCAGTGTGCATACCAAATGACACCCTATTCCCTAAAGAGTGCACTACTTTTTACCAGAGCCATATGGCATCCAGTCAACAGTAGTGCACTATAAAGGGAATAGAGTGCCATTTGACACACCTTGATAACATACTGTCTATGTTAATCAATCAAAATTGCTTGTAGCTGGAGGAGTAAGGCGTTGGCTTGACATGCACAACCGCTTAACTTTATGGGTGTGTCAAATATACCAAACTGGTCCACAGGTATTTATATCGTTGACATATCATAACAGATTGCTGTCAAGGTACTGGAAGAACCAGATTTAAAAAGAGGCATTACACAATAGGTGGTTTGGAATTCACATTGTTAGGCTGCAGTTAGACAAATCAACTTTGACAAAACTTTTGTTGCTTGCAGCCGAGTTATTTGTTGATTTTTTCGTGAAACACCCCCCTCCCCTACAACTATTAAGCAACTCATCTGAAACTTGGTTGCATCCAGTTGTAACTTTTCATCTTTGGCTGTAGCTTGACACTAGTCGCACAATCGAAACTAATACTTTGTCACATAATCCATTCTGACCCAGTTGTCATGTCAATAATACAGCTGTCAGTGCTGTGTAACCAGTGATCAAGGCTGAAGAAAGACAGCAGAACGGGAGATTGTTATAGACATTGTTTGGCAGTCAAGAAATGTCATTTTCAAAGTGAAGCATTCGCTGTGCTGGCTATCTTAAGTCGTCTCTGGCTTGGTTATTTCGTTGCTAGCTAGCTTTGTAATGAGAATTGGCTAGCTGGCAAAATTTTTACAGACAGCATTTTGTCTATATCCATGTTGTTACAATAACCAAACGGTTGGATAAACAAATTTGTAAAACCACATGTAAAGCAGCAGATGACATGGGGTGAGTTTAGAATTCTCAAACAACTTGACAAAGCAGCTTCAATTTGATTGGCTGTTGCATGCAATTTTAATTATGTTTCTAGTTGCTTCATGTAACAGCAAAATTGCTTCAGATTATATCACTTGTAAACTGCCACTAAAATTGCATGATAGTTTCTTTTTGCATCTTCTGCCTTAGATCCTGCCCATGACAACAAGCATTGCCAATTGCAGTATACGTTTTGTTTGATAATTTGGTCATAAGCCAGCAACTTTTGATAAACTGGTTTCGCCTGGACAAACAAAACATGGTTGCTTAGCAACCAGATACCAACATCTTTTGTGGAGATAAAAGAGTTCCAAAAATTGATGATTTGGGAATTAATCTGGCTTTTTAATGCTGGTGACCGTTGTATAAAAGCAACAATACATGAGAGGCCACGTGTTATGACATTTTCCTAATGGCTGTGGTGGTCTACGCCAATCAGCTTCGCCTCATGACTATGACCATGTCAAAGCCATGATAAGAAATAATACATGAGAGGCTATGAGATGTTTAACTACCCAATACCTTTTTCCTCCTTTCTCATGTAGTCCAGACCCCCAGTACTTCGGAACTCCCAAATACTTCATCTTGTGAGACGTCATCCAACTCTGAACTAAAATACAAAAAACAGTTGTATCAATATAAAACAATAATCTTTATGGAATCACGAGTAGCACAACTATTTAAACACGACTAGATATGAAAAAAAATTCAAAATACTTGCCTAAACATCATTCACGATACAACACGCTAAAAGGCAGTTCACTTTTGAAGGGCTAAACTGAGATGACTGCCATTTAAAAGTAAAAACAAGGCAAATTATTGAAATGATTCAAAGCACACTTAATAAAACTTGGTGGTAGTGGTGTTCAAAGTAATAAGAGCAGCGTAATTCCGTGTGGGGCAAGCCAGTGCCCGCCGTAAAGTAATCTCCTACTGGGACAAATATTTACCAACAGACAACGGCATATTCCAATGAATAAAATATGAGTGTTCATTCCTTAGCAATATAACAGTTAATTGTCAGGGGAGATTGACATTTGGATTGTTATGATATAAAATGCAAAGTTGCGGCCTTGGGGCAAACACAGGAGCCACCAAAGGCACCGTGTTGTAAACAGAGGCCCTCACTAAATAGAGCTACAACTACACTTCCTTAATTAAGAAAGTTGCTTATTTCTTTATGCGTATTTGTTTGTTCCAGTGTTGAGAGACTGTGTGTGTGTGTGTTCATGAGGGAGGGAGTGGTGTCTGGAATGCATACTTAGATCCGGCTTGGCAGCTCGCATGTAGAACTTGAGCTCTGAGAACAGTGGTCCGTTGTCACTGGGCTCCTAGATTAAGAAAAAAAAAGAGGACAGTTGACCAAACAGTACAGCTTTATTCATCCCATTATGGTCACTTTAGATGACATAAGGAGAACAGCTATTGTCTGGAAACACTATACATTTACATTTATGCAGCATAGGTAGGCCTGGAGTCATGCAGGGCTATCAGATTGAACTGAACATGTTGAGTATATTGTCATTAACTGTACAAGCATTCTAAGGACTTTAATAGTCTCCTTTGTCTTTCTTGTATAGGCATGAGATGGAACAGAGGCCAATCGTGCAATCATATACAAGGCATGTATTATCAAGCCAGAGTTGTCTTACCACTTTGATGACATATGGGGCATCAGCTCCAACTGTTTTAGATGAATTATCATTGGCTGTAATAAAAAAATACATATAGAAAAAAATTAAATAGCATACCTCAGTTAGCCTATTAGGTGAAGAGCTAGATATACATGTGCACGACATGCAGTAAAATTCCTGATCAATAATAAATGAATGAACAATCAATGACTAGAATGTGTGTTTTATCACCCATGTAGCCATGCTTCTCTTACCCAGATAGAGTAGTCCAAAGCCGCCCTGTCCGATAGGGGCTCCCAGTTTCCAGGACTTCTTGCTGGTATCAGTCAGTACTTCTCCCAGGGGGAACTCCTCAGCAAGCTTCCTCTTGGCTGGTCCTCTGCCCTTCCCTGCTGCCTGGGCTTTTGGGGGCATCTGAAGGGACCGTATACATGACCGTCTATATAATCTATACAGCTACCACATTTTAGTTTAATTTAACACAACTGTCTTGTGACTACCAGCCAATACGGTATACTGCATACTCCTGGATCATATATTATAGCAATGCCATTATTTGACCGTCAACAATATATCTGCAAAAGCTGTTTCTTAACGTCTCGGTGAAGTTTGAATATGACGTGTAAAAACCATATCACATGATAGGATCACGTGAGTTTTCAAATCGATCTAGTAACCACTACCGTGGGTAGCTGTTTCGATTGTCAGCTTCACGCTGGCTCGGCGAACTAACTAGCTACAGAGTTTACAATCACCAATCTAGCCAGAGTTAGACTTTTACAACAAATTGGGGCGAGAGAGATATTCATAACTTCGATGCAACCAATATAGTTTTTGCATTGTGCTAGTCCAGCACAATGTAAATTGCCTCGAATCTAGTAACGTTAAGGCATTTCCTACATTTAGCTAGCTAACGTTACCTAGCTAGTTAACGGCTACTACTTGTTAGTTGCTAGCTAATTTAAGCGAACTTAATAGGTAACACGCGTGCATCCATGATTTGCAGACAATTGTAAAAGCCAGCGGGCTGATAGCTAAACAATTCCTCCAAAGAGATACTCTTAACTAGCTAGCTAACAACATTACTAACTAACATTAACGTGTTAGCTGTAGGCATGCTAGAAATGGCCTTCATTCTGATGCAGCCTTGGACGATAAGCAAAACACCGCGTGTCCGTGATAATCTTGTTCTTAAACACGTTATGTCAATACATCTAAACAAAAACATTGAATTTCACAAGTTTTTATTGTCTAATGCAAACCTCGTTGTCTTTGTTGTTATTTCCAAGTTGTCCTCGATGCGCCTCAAAAATTCCCGCACTAACGCCAACCGGAAATAGATTCGCACATACTGCAACACTGCCTAACCCTATTGGTCAGAAACATGTTTTTCTCATTTGCCTATTTTCAGGATCATTTGCATATTTTCAGGGGTGCTGTGAGAGTTCTAAATCGAATGTGCTGCTTGTGCTGAGGAAGGAGAGAGGTGGAGGAGCAGCATAGACCTCTGCAAATGTTTCAAAGTAAGATTTTTTAAAACAAACGTTGTGATATGTAATCGGATAGGTCTATGGATGCAGGCAGTTGGAAGATACATAAAAGAACTTGATTATTATAGAAGTTGCCATTATTAATGATCCAACCCATCTGTTATTTTGTAGCCTATTTTATACACATTTAACTTAATTCTTATTGTACCTGTTGCTGGCAATTTGATAGCCTTGAAAACTATTGGGGTTCACTTGCATCACCGGACACGTGGCTCATGAATAAGATATGAGTCCCTGAGTAGCCCTATCTTGTTTCTAGCCTGAGCCTCCCTCCAGAGATGTTGCACTGGGACCTAAACTATGGGAGAGTTTGAAAAAAATGTGAGTTATGCCTGTGTAAAACAAGTGTGGCCCTTGAGATGTCCAACGGATAAAACACGGAGTGCTCTGGTGACTCTACTCAATGTGCACTTCTATCCCCCAAAATATCCTCCCCAAACGGGAGATTCATGGTGCACGTTGAGACGCCGAACGAACGATCACTTGACACAGTGATGGCAATAATGAAGGAGATACTTCGTCCCTGTCTCCGTCCCGGGGCCTGAAGAAATGTGAAGGTGAAAAGCATGTGTGTTTCCTTCCCGGATGAGGAGATAGTGTGAGGCTTGGCTGAGCGAAAGGACTTGAGCAATGGGAGAGCTGATGTCCTCTTTGTCTTCTCAACCTTGATCGCTCTGAGGAAGCAATGAATTTTTGAGAGAACTTTTAGGGAGTAATATAGGCTCCCTCATAGGGTATTGTTCCCAAATTGACAAGCCTATTAGACTAGTTGTTGTATAGGCCTGTGGGCATATTGCTGTTCTGTTGAGGGCTGGTGACAGGTAGGCCTAGCACTGAAAAGTTTCACACTCTGCTCATTGAAAAGTTGGACATTTTACATTATTTTCATTCATCTGACTCCTAATTTGTATTCTTGCCCTTCTAGCTTTCCCTCCCTGTTATCCCCTCCCTCATTTATTTATCAGTGATTTGCATAAACATTGTAACCAACACAGAATCACAGCAGTATCTCCGAGTGACCTAAATGTTTTGAAGTTAATTAATTAATTACTGTAGATGACATTTAATTAATGGCCAGGATTGACACGCCCTGAGGCACACACACACACACACACACACACACACACACACACACACACACACACACACACACACACACACACACACACACACACACACACACACACACACACACACACACCTACCTTTCTTATCACATTCCAGATAATTGTTATTATTGGTTTAGAGGGAGCTGTTGTTCTCTGGATAGACTGACCTTCAGTATGTTTACATAACCATTGAAATGACTATGGAGGCCATTGTCATGTTATGTTTTTTTGTTGTTGTGATGAATGCTGTGAAATACATTGTATATATGCAATACATCATTTGTGCCACGCTAAAGTTGTATCAAGTTTGAGACAGTCAGTGAGTCAAGTGTTCCCATCTGCAAGTCCTATAGGCCTAGCTACATCTGTTAGACTCACTCCATAAGAAAGGCATCTGTGATGAATTTGATCACTTGATTGTTTGATTTATAAGGCAGACACTTATCCTCGCTACCTGCCCCACTGACGAATGACTTCCATCTTCTCCCTTCCCCACAGCCAGTCAATCAGATGGGTACAGACTGCATTCCAAATGGAACCCATGTGTTTGATGTATTTGAATCCATTCCACTTGTTCTACGAGCCTGTACTCTCCAATTAAGGTGCCACAGCCCCCCTGTGCTTTCAACATGCCACTGAAAAAGTCGAAAGCTGCATTTCATTTTATGATATCTGAAAATACTGCAGAGTAATTTGAAACAATTTGCAAACATTGCAAACACCAAGTTGGATTCTTAGCAAAAATAACTTTGAATCTCTTTGACCATCTGAGGGTAGGTGTTATGGTTTCAAACGCACGATACCATCAATCAAGGAGTAGTTTACTCGGAATACAAACTAACATGATTTTCCCCCCGAAAGCAGGTTTGGTATATGTAGTTTCACTTTGACACTTAACAGCCATATTTTGTTACTATTAGCATTCTCAGTAACACTTGAAATTAAATGGTTCTTGTTCCTGTGTAATAAAATTAGAATTACTTTTTGAGCAACATTTTATTAGCATGTTGTTTGATAATACTTTGGTATTTGCATTTTAATTGCATTGCAATGAGCTGAGAGTTAACTACTGTACACGGGAATAGTGACTGTTCCTTATTCCACTTATGTAATAACTCCATTATTATGCAGTTATAAATTAGTTTCCAAAGTCCTAAGTATCAATGTTGCTATTGTAATAATCACAAAGTTACTAGACATGTATATGAACTTGATGTGAAGTGTTACTGTATTACCTTATGTCACTCATTATGAAAAAACATTTTTTTTGTCATTTTGAAGCTGCAAAAGTGTTCTAGTCTAATTTTTATGGGCTTCCATGTGCCTCATGTATTTCATTCTAGGCTGTAGGCCCCTCAAACTCAACTCTGGACCTTGAAGCCAGTTCCACTGCATTTTTTCATTGTTCCCCTCTAATCAGGGACTGATTTAGACATGGAATACCAAGGTTGTGAAATTAATAATCAGGTAGAATAGGAAGCCAGCAGGCTTTGGACCTCGTAGGGTTGACTACCCCTGGTATAGTCTATATTTTAAGATTCATACCATGTGCTTATTATAATATATTTACACAAATTAAATGAACTGTTTTGGTTTTTGGTTCTTTGTCAGATATTTGGCCGCCATCAGATACATATTTTTATGTTTTCAAATAACATGTATATATTCAAATACCTTCAGATATGATTTGGTTTTCTGAGAGGTGTTCAAAATACCTTCAGATATGATTTGTTTTTTCTGAGACCTGTTTTTGAATATCAAAGAAAAGAGTTGCCTTTTAGTTGAAACTCTATATCAATTATATTTAACTACCTCAAGTATTTGAAAAGTTGTTATTTTCAAATAAAGTACAACATGGAACTACTTTCTGCCCAGGTATGCAGTACATGTTGCACTACGGTACATAAGAGGAGGTTTGATCAGACGGCTCACAGCTCACGAAGAAAGACACATCTCATCAGTTCATATCAGTTCACTACCCAGTGATATGAATCATCTCTGACTATACTTATTTGTGTTGACAGGAGACATTTTTTACCTTAATCCAACAAGATTTGACTACAGATAGGTAGAAATACTGTGTTTCCTCAGCTTTATAGCAGACACCCGCAGCGGAGACTCACGCTGTGAGACTGCACATATAAACATTCCGAGGGTAATTTTAATCAGTTCGTTTAATCAGGCTCCATCAGGCTTACTGCACAAGAAAATAAGAACAGCATCTCTAGTGCAAACAAGAGGCGAAGAGCAGGTTAACTACTACATTGGATTTAAGTTAGTGACTTCGTAAATAATAACACAGCTGTGAACAAAAACAAATAAACATGGGCAAGTGCGGGTGTGTACATACACACGCACACACACACAAACTATACACATTCCGCCATGTATAATTTAGTTGATGTACTAACTTATTTTACTGGGACCAGCCATGTTAAGAACATCAGTTTCACTCTTGCATAAATGTATGATTAGATCAAGGATAATTATTTGTGGAAGATTAGAGACTTAGCAGTGCTTACAATAAACACACACACACACACACTGTATTATCTTGGAGGTACTAATGAACCAAAATGTATTCGAAAACAAATGTAGGTGGTCCTCCTAAAATAGTAAAATATCTATGGTTAAGGAGTAGCTAACAGGATACATATTTAGCAGAGGGGGAGAAAGAGAGAGTATAAATTCATAATAACAGTATGTGAAATGAAAGTGTGAGGTTAAAGAGCATATTTATTAAATTAAGTATTTTCAGGCAGGGTAATCCCCTGAGGATGGACGTTGAAGACTATTTAAAGCTGTTATTGTACCCACAGGCTTTCTCTGTTTCTTTGAAATGTTTAAAGTGGATAAAACATTGCTTTTGGTTATGTCTTCATAAGAGAGGTAAACAGTAATGAGTTTCAGCTCAGGGCCCAGGGTTGCCATATTCTCTTATTCCTTCATTTCATTTCCCTCTGAAGTCTGTAATTTCATGAAGCTTTATTTTCTGGGTTAGATCCCGTGCTTAGGTACATAATTCTGCTAAGTCCTTTCAAAATAATTAGGCCCAAATAGGAAACGGGAGAGGTTAAAGGCCCAGTGCAGTCAAAAATGTGATTTCCTGTATTTTATATATACTGTATTTCGCCACTATGAATTTGTAATAATACTGTGAAATTGTGAAAATTATGATGTCCTTTTAGTTTAAGAGCTTTGGTGGGATGGAGTTTTGGCCTGCTTGGTGACATCCCCAGGTGGTAAATTAGTTAATAGACCAATAAGAGAGTTCCAAACCTCTAGGCCAATAGCAACTAGCTTTCCGTTTGACCCTCGTCACTAGGACCACTCCCAGACATTCCAAGACAAATTCTTGCTTGAGAAATTGCTCTTTGCTAAGAAGCTATTATGTTTATTTTTGACCATTTTAAAATGAAAACAATCACAGTAAGGAACTTAATTGTTACCCAGAAATGATTTGATATTCAGATGAAAAACGGCTGCATTGGACCTTTAACTTCTCAAAATGCTGCAATCATTCAGATTCAAACTGAGACACTTGACTTTGACATGAAGCACAGTTGGCATGTTTTGGAGGGTTATTTGAATGACTATTGTCATTTAAAGTATGTGCTACTAAGTATGTGTTGTTTTTTAGACCATTTGTTTACTTTTTAAATTCATTCATTTCAAAAGCACTTCCAATTCGATTTAAGTGCTCTGCATTCATTTTGGAGCTCTCACTGACAAGGGTGAAATTCAGAAAAGTTTTATGATTCCAAAATACTGTAAGACTCTAATCACATTGACCTAAATAGGAGTTAGTATTCTCTATGGGTTGTAGGCACCAGGTGGAGTAGCCTAAGCTAGGAATTAGTTGCTTGTTGTTGAATCGTTTAATAAATAGATATTGGTTATTCCTCTTGCAGATTTTTCAGTTGAGTGGACTGAGTAGAAATCAATTACCTCGACAACTTCCCTATTTATTGAAGGGTGAATTATCCCTCCAAGTGCAAAGCTGCCAACGTGACATTCTTAAATTCAGAAGGTTCGTTCAATTAAATTCACAGAATTTTTTTGTGTGTGGCTAAATCCCCTCCAAGGAAAAATCCCTGCTAAGAAATGAAAATACAGAATAAAATGTTTGTGTTTTATATGCTAACCCTGCTGGTTTCTCTGTCTTTTGATTAGCATTAATATTGCACTGCTGTAGCGGTAGCCTACCTACCTACGGTGCGGTTACATCATGATACTCGGCTGCCTTTCACAGCACACTGAGATGTCTCTCTCTCTTTTTCGCCACGTTGGAATTCTAAAGGGAACACATTTTTTAAATTAAATGCATGCTGATTGTTATTGTGTCTCCCTGGGCGTACGGAATAGGCGGACGAGAGAGAAATGTCACTAAGTAAGTGCTGCACTATTTCCTAGGCTGTTAGTGCTTCAGATGCAAATACAAGCTGAGAGAGGAGAGAGATTTGAATGTTTGGGACTGAATGCAGGCTTATAAAAAAACAGCAGGGGAATCGGACATATGTCTCCTCGCTCATTACAACACAGACAGCGACAACAGGGGATGATTACTGGGGCATTTGAAATGCCATAACTACCGCTATCTGAATAGAGGAGTGTGAGAGCCTGAAGAGAAGTGGGCTTCCTTTCCTTAGCTTAGTTGGAGGCCTTCAGGAACACACACATGCTCACACTCTAGATTGTCATTTGGTAAATGTGCAGACAAACGGTCACTAAACACCCTTTATTTAGAAGTGAAACGATCTCTTAATTTAATTGACCTCTTAATTAATATACATGTTATTTTGAGAGGAGACCTAATATGGTTCATGTTGGTTTAGGTTGAATAAAATTGTATGAGTAACACAAAATATTTTGCATGTGGTGTTGGTCCTTTTTTGTATAATAACAGCAGTAGCAGTATTATTAGTGATTGTAGTTGTAATATTGCTGTTGCAGCAGCGCCATCTTGATAATCTCCGACAGATCAGGCAAAGGTATCTCTCCCCTCCGTCTCCTTTCTTCATCTCTCTCTTTCTCTCTCTCTCTCTGAGCCCTGTACCTCAACATCCATCAGAAAACCAGTGTCTCTGATATGCAATAACTGTCTGTCTGCCCAGCGATACCATACAGACATATTAATATCTAAACACCATCCAGTCTAAATAACTTCCCATTCAGACTTTAAATGTTCATGTGTATCAACTTTGGACACACACACAGTCCACACACGGAAGCATTCAGAGGCAGGGGTGAATATAAACTTTATATTTGACATCTAGCATTTAGGGATAAAATGTATTTTACACAGATAAAATGCATCATTATTTCAAAACCATTACACATAAACAAAGAAAGACAGTGGGAAATATTTATGAAGTCAATTAGAATTTTGTGTGCGTAATTTTTATAATAAGTTAAGTTACACATCTTTTCTATGCTCTTTCTAGGCACTGCAGGTTTAATTGCTAATTGTTAACTGGGAATGAATACATTTGCATATTAATTAGCTCCCAATTTACATTTTTAATTTGCTGCCTTCAAAGGGTGTGAGATAAAAGGTTGTGTTATTTTAAATCATTTATCATTTATTGCAAAATAGATGCTGAAAGGAAAATGTGCGGGTGATTTTAACCATTAAGAACTTTAACTGTAGAAAAGTGCACAAAATATATATATATAATTAAATGAGTAAGGGGAAAAAAACATGCAGTGAAACATTCAGAGTTAATAGCAAAAAAGGAAAAGAATACTAAGCCACCCAGAGAGACAGAACAGTGGCAGAGATTGGGACTGGGAGTCCTGGATCAAGACGGTGTGAAGATTGGCAAATGCACCAGAGATAACTTCTGTAGAAGTCAAGTTTATAAACCATATCCCTCACTGCCTAGAGAGGGAAAGCTTTTCATTTTATCCCTCCATTTTGTCCCTCTCCCTTCTGACACATCAAAAGATTTGGCAGCCGGTCCCTTCGTTTTCTCCTCTACGCTACGCAGCCCATCTCAGCAGCACAGCATTGGGAAAAGAAAGGAGGCTCACAAGTTCAGAAATTCATTAAGATGAAAAACAGCAACTACTGGATTTGTGTGTGTGTGTGTGTGTGTGTGTGAAGAGGGATCGGTGTGTGAGGGGGGGATCGGTGTGTGTGTGTGTGCGCCTGTCTGCCTGTGTGTGTAATCGGTGTGGTGGGTTGGGGTTACACTGCCTCAAATTGTTTGTACAGAGAGTTGCCACCGCTGTACTATACTATACCCAAACAGAATGTTTGTACAGAGAGTTGCCACCGCTGTACTATACTATACCCAAACAGAATGTTTGTACAGAGAGTTGCCACCGCTGTACTATACTATACCCAAACAGAATGTTTGTACAGAGAGTTGCCACCGCTGTACTATACTATACCCAAACAGAATGTTTGTACAGAGAGTTGCCACCGCTGTACTATACTATACCCAAACAGAATGTTTGTACAGAGAGTTGCCACCGCTGTACTATACTATACCCAAACAGAATGTTTGTACAGAGAGTTGCCACCGCTGTACTATACTATACCCAAACAGATTGTTTGTACAGAGAGTTGCCACCGCTGTACTATACTATACCCAAACAGAATGTTTGTACAGAGAGTTGCCACCGCTGTACTATACTATACCCAAACAGAATGTTTGTACAGAGAGTTGCCACCGCTGTACTATACTATACCCAAACAGAATGTTTGTACAGAGAGTTGCCACCGCTGTACTATACTATACCCAAACAGAATGTTTGTACAGAGAGTTGCCACCGCTGTACTATACTATACCCAAACAGAATGTTTGTACAGAGAGTTGCCACCGCTGTACTATACTATACCCAAACAGATTGTTTGTACAGAGAGTTGCCACCGCTGTACTATACTATACCCAAACAGAATGTTTGTACAGAGAGTTGCCACCGCTGTACTATACTATACCCAAACAGATTGTTTGTACAGAGAGTTGCCACCGCTGTACTATACTATACCCAAACAGAATGTTTGTACAGAGAGTTGCCACCGCTGTACTATACTATACCCAAACAGATTGTTTGTACAGAGAGTTGCCACCGCTGTACTATACTATACCCAAACAGAATGTTTGTACAGAGAGTTGCCACCGCTGTACTATACTATACCCAAACAGAATGTTTGTACAGAGAGTTGCCACCGCTGTACTATACTATACCCAAACAGAATGTTTGTACAGAGAGTTGCCACCGCTGTACTATACTATACCCAAACAGAATGTTTGTACAGAGAGTTGCCACCGCTGTACTATACTATACCCAAACAGAATGTTTGTACAGAGTGTTGCCACCGCTGTACTATACTATACCCAAACAGAATGTTTGTACAGAGAGTTGCCACCGCTGTACTATACTATACCCAAACAGATTGTTTGTACAGAGAGTTGCCACCGCTGTACTATACTATACCCAAACAGAATGTTTGTACAGAGAGTTGCCACCGCTGTACTATACTATACCCAAACAGATTGTTTGTACAGAGAGTTGCCACCGCTGTACTATACTATACCCAAACAGAATGTTTGTACAGAGAGTTGCCACCGCTGTACTATACTATACCCAAACAGAATGTTTGTACAGAGAGTTGCCACCGCTGTACTATACTATACCCAAACAGAATGTTTATACAGAGAGTTGCCACCGCTGTACTATACTATACCCAAACAGATTGTTTGTACAGAGAGTTGCCACCGCTGTACTATACTATACCCAAACAGAATGTTTGTACAGAGAGTTGCCACCGCTGTACTATACTATACCCAAACAGATTGGATATATTAATCAACCACCACCGTAGAATAGTATTTGTCTCATACTAATCAATATAATAAAATCCTACCTTCCAGGATACTCTGCCAAGTGCTCAGAAGAGAGATTATAAAGTAGAACAATGTTACAACTCATACTGCTATAATGTTGATTATGTTAATGCCATGCACTAACCTATTAGACTACACACAGTGTGTGTGTGTGTGTGTGTGTGTGTGTGTGTGTGTGTGTGTGTGTGTGTGTGTGTGTGTGTGTGTGTGTGTGTGTGTGTGTGTGTGTGTGTGTGTGTGTGTGTGTGTGTGTGTGTGTGTGTGTGTGTGTGTGTGTGTGTGTGTGTGTGTGTGTGTGTGTGTTCCATGTAATTTCTTCATAGCATGAGGGAGTCAGTCACCCACGTCAGTCATGATGTGTTTTGTTTTGGTGTGTCTCTGTACACAGATAATTACCAATGAAATTCAATAGTTACATGCCAGGATATTTTGTATTTACAGAATGTGTAATTTATGTTCTGACTGAAAACATTTTTGTGGGTCTATTGTCTGTTCTTCATGTCCGAGATAAGTCCTTTTGTACTTGCATGTCCTTTGAACAATGAATCATTTTTAAGGATGAAAGACAACGGACAGTATGTAAAATAAGCCGGTGGCATCCTCCCACAGTGGGATTTGGCAAAACGAAGACGACGTGCGTTTGGTTGCTCCACTTGATGTGAGAGAGAAACAGTTGACATGATTGCATTCCTTCCTTCCCCGACACAGACAGACAGAGAGCGAGAGTCCCCAACACAGACAGAGAGAGAAAGTGTGAGAGAGAGAGAGATTGAGAGAGAGAGAGATGTAATGGTATTGCTTTTTTTATTTGCATGGAAGAAGGGATTCTCGTTCATTCATTCCTTGAATGTTCTGTTCTGGTTGTCAGGAGAAGAAAAGATCACCGTTTTGACTAACCACGCAATTTTGTCACCTTTGGAGATTGATGTATTCAAATTAGATATATGTGGAACAGTGGCTTAGCAAATGAACGCCTCAACAGATGACCAGCTGTTACTAATTAATATACACTGGTTAATTAGGACGTGGTGTTGCCATCAACAGTAAACTGTGTGAAATCCATAATTCATACTCTCATGTTGCTGTCATGTCATGGTGGTGGTGACGGAAGCTGGAGCTTATAACTTATAATAAACAGGGCAGAGAGCCATGGAGAGATGTACCCTTGTATACTGAGCCAAAAAAATGCATATTGTTATTTTGATCCACACCTGATGTACCATCTACGAGAATGGGGCTTTCTCAAGCTTCTGCTTTTCTACCCCTTTGGTTTACACCAGACATCCGATACATTTAGGTAATTCTGCTCTCCATTGTGGTCCTATGTAGAACACCTCCCATAAATGCCCCATGTTATAATTGCGACGTTTATATATACACATATATTTTTCTCTCCATTTTGTATAATGTTTTGCTTTATCCTTATTCCTTTTATTGAGACTGTGTGTGGTTCATTATGTTTGGTTGTCTATGTAACCTCTATTAAAAGACAATAACATTATAATAAAAAGATAATTACAAACAAAACAATACTCCCCTAGATCTATGCCAATTGGTTGAAAGATTGGAAAGTGATTATTACACGAATGAATCAATAGGTTATTCAGGAAGCGTGGTGGAATGACCTTACTGTGCCATGCTCATAGGCTCAAATTAAAAGGTGAATGACATTCCGCACGCTTTCTAACAGTACCATATGAATATCTGCTATTCTAATGAGGTAGAATTATAAACACAACCCTATAAATACCTGCTATTCTAATGAGGTTGAATTATAAACGCTACCCTATAAATAACTGCTATGCTAATGAGGTATAATTGTAAACGCTACCATATGAATACCTGCTATGCCTGTGAGATAGGACGCGATGAGAATTATATTGTGCTTACTAGATATATGTAGAAGTGACGAGCTATTCAGGCTTACTGATTGAACCTTCGTAAACTACGTGACAACAGTGCAATATTAGAATATTAGAATATTACAACACTAGAGTTAGTATCCCTACAGACATCACATTGCAGTAAGTGATCAATATCATTTCTAAGTGGCCATTGGTTTGCTATTACATTAATCTACAACAGCAGTAGAACTGAATTTAAAATTGAGAGTTCAGCTCTGATGCTGAGAAGCTTCCGTTTGGGGTGATCCCCTGCCCTCTTCCACGAATGAAACAGGAAAGCTATGTGATTCCAACATAGGGTCATCTCTCTCTCTCTCTCCTGTCGCTTTGTTGTCACACACCGATAACATGACAACATCACACTGGGGTGATGACACCCTGCGTTAGTTATCTTCCCCAATATAGAAGATATTTTAATTCCCACTTCCTTTGGCACACTAGCTACCAGTCACATCACACTGTATGCACGCTAACTACCAGTCACATCACACTGTATGCACGCTAACTACCAGTCACATCACACTGTATGCACGCTAACTACCAGTCACATCACACTGTATGCACGCTAACTACCAGTCACATCACACTGTATGCACGCTAACTACCAGTCACATCACACTGTATGCACACTAACTACCAGTCACATCATATTTTTTATTCCTCTCAGAACTTAGAACTTTATTTCAGAAACTAAAAAATTGCAAGGATAAAAATATGTACTTTTTCTAAAGGGGGGTAAGGGAACGTTGTTTTGTATGCTCTCGCCTCTAGTTTCCTGCATTTTCAATCACAAAATAACATTGATTCCTGAATGGGAACTGTGAACATGGCAATCTGACTGTTAGCAAACAGTCCCAATTATCTTCTGTTTGATTGCTTTCTCTACTTAGGTGAGCAATTAGACCACAGCTCCTGCAAGGCTCTGGAAGTCATACTGAAAGCACTGAGCTTTGATTTCATTAATCTTCCGCCTACAGAGCTACAGGAAAAATAGTTTTATGTGCAAAAATGTTTTCGTTTTTACTTTCCATTTGGGTTTTGTATTCAGCTGTCCCTGTGCATTGGATTTTACTCTCATCAGAGGAACTGGAAACTCAATTATTATGTTTCTGTTGAATGTAAACCTTGCTCCCTCTCTTCTTTCTTTCTTCCAGGGAGCAAACTTCTTTCTTCCAGGGAGCATCCTCATTTCTTCCAGGGAGCATCCTCATTTCTTCCAGGGAACATCCTAATTTCTTCCAGGGAAAATCCTCATTTCTTCCAGGGAGCATCCTCATTTCTTCCAGGGAGCATCCTCATTTCTTCCAGGGAGCATACTCATTTCTTCCAGGGAACATACTAATTTCTTCCAGGGAGCATACTTCTTTCTTCCAGGGAGCATCCTCATTTCTTCCAGGGAGCATCCTCCTTTCTTCCAGGGGGCATCCTCATTTCTTCCAGGGGGCATCCTCCTTTCTTCCAGGGAGCATCCTCCTTTCTTCCAGGGAGCATCCTCCTTTCTTCCAGGGAGCATCCTCCTTTCTTCCAGGGAGCATCCTCATTTCTTCTTAGGAGCATCCTCCTTTCTTCCAGGGAGCATCCTCATTTCTTCCAGGGAGCATCCTCCTTTCTTCCAGGGAGCATCCTCATTTCTTCCAGGGAGCATCCTCATTGCTGGATATGAATTTGTATTATGAATCTATAACTCATCTTGACATCACTGACAACACCAGCATGGGAATATCTGGTTGGAAGCCCCTCTATCATTTCATAAAGCTGGTACATGTGGTTCAGTATAATCTGTGTGGATTTAGGCCAGGGGTAAGAGAGTGAACAAATATACAATAGGCTGGTCTCAGGAAGAGAAGGAGTGTATTCTAGACATAATGAGTAAGACCAGTGAGCGTTGAGGTCAAAATAAAGTCCATAATGCCTCAGACTTCATTATTATGGTCCTCTATTTAGCCAGGAGAAATGATCCTGCAGATCCCAGATGTCATTTATGTCTGTCTCCCAGACTGTCTGCCTGTCGCAATGCATGCCTGCCTGCCTGCCCGGTTGGTCCTTTTGGGGGAGAACCTCTCAGGGCCCAAGCAGGATGCATGGTAGGCTGGGAAAACCTTCCCAGGCATCTTACCTGCCTACCAGGGCTGAGGTTGAGGAGAGGGGATAGCTGACGGACTGGGTCTAATAGACAAAATAAGCCCAGATCACAACCTTCACCTTTCCTTAGTTTCAGAGTGCTAGATCTGGATAGAGTGTAAATTCACTCCAACGTTTGTTCAATTAGTGGTAGTTCTTAGATGAAAGAGAAGTGAGGTTTTACATCATGGTGAAATGGACTTTAAGGGTGAGACCAAAAGTCAGCTCTTATGCAACATTACACAAGATCAATCCAAATCACCTCGGTTTAGAGCAAGAGATGGAGAAGGCAGCAGAGAAAAAATCTGGACACCTTTGATGTGAAGACCGGACGGAGGGAGGGATGGAGGAAGGGAAGGAGACTAACAATGGCCCCCAGACCTGCCACTCTCCTTGCATCACTCAGGAATGTTTTCCTATTTTCCTTTCACACTCCACTCTCTCTCTCATCCATCTCTCTCTAATCCATCTCTCTCTCCATCCATCTGTCTCTCTCCATCCATCTCTCTCTCATCCATCAATCTCTCTCTCCATCCATCTCTCTCTCATCCATCTCTCTCTCCATCCATCTCTCATCCATCTCTCTCTCCATCCCCCTCTCTCCATCAATCTCTCTCTCCATTCATCTCTCTCATCCATCTCTCTCCATCCCCTTCTCTCTCCATCCATCCATCTCTCTCCATCCCCTTCTCTCTCTCTTCATCCATCTCTCTCCATCTCTCTCTCCATCCTCCTCTCTCACCCTCCATCTATCTCTCCATCCCCCTCACTCTCCCTCCATCTCTCTCCCTCCCCCTCTCTACATCCCCCTCTCTCCCTCCATCTCTCTCTCTCCATCCATCTCTCTCCATCCCCCTCTCTCTTCCTCATCTCTCTCTCCTCCATCTCTATTTCATCCCCCTCTCTCTCTCCATTCATCTCTCTCTCTCCCTCCATCTCTCTCCACCCCCTCTCCCTCCATCGCTTTCTCTCCCTCCATCTCTCTCTCCCTCCCCCTCTCTACATCCCCCTCTCTCTCCCTCCATCTCTCTTTCCCTCCCTCCCTCCCTCCCTCCCTCCCTCCCTCCCTCCCTCCCTCCCTCCCTCCCTCCCTCCCTCCCTCCCTCCCTCCCTCCCTCCCTCCCTCCCTCCCTCCCTCTATCCCTCCCTCCCTCCATCTATCTCTCCCTCTATCTCTCTCTCCCTCCATCTCTCTCTCCCTCCATCTCTCTCTCCCTCCATCTCTCTCTCCCTCCCTCCCTCCATCTCTCTCTCCCTCCATCTCTCTCTCCCTCCATCTCTCTCTCCCTCCATCTCTCTCTCCCTCCATCTCTCCCTCCCTCCATCTATCTCTCCCTCTATCTCTCTCTCCCTCTATCTCTCTCTCCCTCCATCTCTCTCTCCCTCCATCTCTCTCTCCCTCCATCTCTCTCTCCCTCCCCCTCTCTACATCCCCCTCTCTCTCCCTCCATCTCTCTTTCCATCCCCCTCCATCTATCTCTCCCTCTATCTCTCTCTCCCTCCATCTCTCTCTCCCTCCATCTCTCTCTCCATCCATCCATCTCTCCCTTCATCTGTCTCCACCTCTCCATTTCTGTCCGTCAGTGTTGTTTTGCATTATTGACATTTCTCCTCTCTTGCTCCTCTTGTTTTTGAAGGTGAGCTAGGCCTCTCCCTCTTCCTCACTCCCTCCCTTTCTCATCTCTCCATTTCTCCTCTCTTGCTCCTCTTGTTTTTGAAGGTGAGCTAGGCCTCTCTCTCTTCCTCACTCCCTCCCTTTCTCATCTCTCCATTTCTCCTCTCTTGCTCCTCTTGTTTTTGAAGGTGAGCTAGGCCTCTCTCTCTTCCTCACTCCCTCCCTTTCTCATCTCTCCATTTCTCCTCTCTTGCTCCTCTTGTTTTTGAAGGTGAGCTAGGCCTCTCTCTCTTCCTCACTCCCTCCCTTTCTCATCTCTCCATTTCTCCTCTCTTGCTCCTCTTGTTTTTGAAGGTGAGCTAGGCCTCTCTCTCTTCCTCACTCCCTCCCTTTCTCATCTCTCCATTCTCCTCTCTTGCTCCTCTTGTTTTTGAAGGTGAGCTAGGCCTCTCTCTCTTCCTCACTCCCTCCCTTTCTCATCTCTCCATTTCTCCTCTCTTGCTCCTCTTGTTTTTGAAGGTGAGCTAGGCCTCTCTCTCTTCCTCACTCCCTCCCTTTCTCATCTCTCCATCTCTCCTTTTTCTGACAGGTTCTGGAAGTGTTTGATCAGAAGTGAGGTACCAAGGCCAGTCGATGGCAGCATCTTAGCCCTGTCTCTCTCTCTGCCACTGTCATACCCTGTCCTTCCATTCATCTCTGTTCTCCATCCCCTCAATGTTTATCTGGCTTTCTCTTCCTTTATCAATTGTCCATCTCTTGCTCTTTCTCTCCCCTCTGCCCTCTATCTCTCTCTCCTTCCCCCCTCCAACTCTCTCTCTCTCTTTCTTTCTCTCACTTTCTCTACCCCTCTCTCTGATGAGATCTGTGTGTCCGTCTCTCTAAAGAGTGTGTGTCTGTCCATCTGTAGATTCCAGGCCCCGCTGTAATATCCAGGCCAGGCTCTGCTGTAGCATCCAGGCCAGGCCCTGCTGTAGTATCCAGGCCAGGCTCTGCTGTAGCATCCAGGCCAGGCCCTGCTGTAGAATCCAGGCCCTGCTGTAATATCCAGGCCAGGCTCTGCTGTAGCATCCAGGCCAGGCCCTGCTGTAGTATCCAGGCCAGGCTCTGCTGTAGCATCCAGGCCAGGCCCTGCTGTAGTATCCAGGCCAGGCTCTGCTGTAGAATCCAGGCCCTGCTGTAGTATCCAGGCCAGGCCCTGCTGTAGTATCCAGGCCAGGCTCTGATGTAGAATCCAGGTCCTGCTGTAGTATCCAGGTTCTGCTGTAGTATCCAGGCTCTGCTGTAGTATCCAGGTTCTGCTGTAGTATCCAGGTTCTGCTGTAGTATCCAGGCTCTGCTGTAGTATCCAGGTCCTGCTGTAGTATCCAGGTCCTGCTGTATTATCCAGGTCCTGCTGTAGTATCCAGGTTCTGCTGTAGTATCCAGGTTCTGCTGTAGTATCCAGGTCCTGCTGTAGTATCCAGGTCCTGCTGTAGTATCCAGGTTCTGCTGTAGTATCCAGGTTCTGCTGTAGTATCCAGGTCCTGCTGTAGTATCCAGGCCAGGCTCTGCTGTAGTATCCAGGTTCTGCTGTAGTATCCAGGTTCTGCTGTAGTATCCAGGTCCTGCTGTAGTGTCCAGGCCAGGCTCTGCTGTAGTATCCAGGTTCTGCTGTAGTATCCAGGTCCTGCTGTAGTATCCAGGTCCTGCTGTAGTATCCAGGTTCTGCTGTTCTCAACTAACATCAAGGCGGTGGCCCGTTCCTGTAGGTTCATGCTCTACAACATCCGCAGAGTACGACCCTGCCTCACACAGGAAGCGGCGCAGGTCCTAATCCAGGCACTTGTCATCTCCCGTCTGGATTACTGCAACTCGCTGTTGGCTGGGCTCCCTGCCTGTGCCATTAAACCCCTACAACTCATCCAGAACGCCGCAGCCCGTCTAGTGTTCAACCTTCCCAAGTTCTCTCACGTCACCCCGCTCCTCCGCTCTCTCCACTGGCTTCCAGTTGAAGCTCGCATCCGCTACAAGACCATGGTGCTTGCCTACGGAGCTGTGAGGGGAACGGCACCTCAGTACCTCCAGGCTCTGATCAGGCCCTACACCCAAATAAGGGCACTGCGTTCATCCACCTCTGGCCTGCTCGCCTCCCTACCACTGAGGAAGTACAGTTCCCGCTCAGCTCAGTCAAAACTGTTCGCTGCTCTGGCTCCCCAATGGTGGAACAAACTCCCTCACGACGCCAGGACAGCGGAGTCAATCACCACCTTCCGGAGACACCTGAAACCCCACCTCTTTAAGGAATACCTAGGATAGGATAAAGTAATCCTTCTCACCCCCCTTAAAATATTTAGATGCACTATTGTAAAGTGGTTGTTCCACTGGATGTCATAAGGTGAATGCACCAATTTGTAAGTCGCTCTGGATAAGAGCGTCTGCTAAATGACTTAAATGTAATGTAAATGTAATGCTGTAGTATCCAGGTCCTGCTGTAGTATCCAGGTTCTGCTGTAGTATCCAGGTCCTGCTGTAGTATCCAGGCCAGGTTCTGCTGTAGTATCCAGGTTCTGCTGTAGCATCCAGGTCCTGCTGTAGTATCCAGGTTCTGCTGTAGTATCCAGGCTCTGCTGTAGTATCAGAACCTGCTGTAGTATCAGAACCTGCTGTAGTATCCAGGCTCTGCTGTAGTATCAGAACCTGCTGTAGTATCCAGGCTCTGCTGTAGTATCAGAACCTGCTGTAGTATCCAGGCCAGGCTCTGCTGTAGTATCCCGGCTCTGCTGTAGTATCAGAACCTGCTGTAGTATCCAGAACCTGCTGTAGTATCCAGGCTCTGCTGTAGTATCCAGGCTCTGCTGTAGTATCCAGGATCTACTGTAGTATTAGAACCTGCTGTAGTATCCAGAACCTGCTGTAGTATCCAGGCTCTGCTGTAGTATCCAGGCTCTGCTGTAGTATCCAGGCTCTGCTGTAGTATCCCGGCTCTGCTGTAGTATCAGAACCTGCTGTAGTATCAGAACCTGCTGTAGTATCAGAACCTGCTGTAGTATCCAGGATCTGCTGTAGTATCAGAACCTGCCGTAGTATCCAGGATCTGCTGTAGTATCCAGAACCTGCTGTAGTATCCAGGATCTGCTGTAGTATCCAGAACCTGCTGTAGTATCCAGAACCTGCTGTAGTATTCAGGCTCTGCTGTTCAACGAGCAGGTGGCCAAACTTTTGGCCATATACATGCATCCACACCGTATGTATACACAAGGTACACACACACCCAGTAGAGCACAGAACACACACACCCAGTAGAGGACAGAACATACACACCCATAGAGGACAGAATACACATCCAGTAGAGGACAGAACATACACACCCAGTAGAGGACAGAACACACACACCCAGATGAGCATAGAACATACACACCCAGTAGAGGACATAACACACACACCCAGGTGAGGACAGAACATACACACCCAGTAGAGGACAGAACATACACACCCAGTAGAGGCCAGAACACACACACAGTAGAGGACAGAACATACACCCAGTAGAGGACAGAACATACACACCCAGTAGAGGACAGAACATACACACCCAGTAGAGCACAGAACACACACCCAGTAGAGGACAGAACACACACACCCAGTAGAGCACAGAACACACACCCAGTAGAGGACAGAACACACACACCCAGTAGAGGACAGAACATACACACCCATTAGAGGACAAAACATACACACCCAGTAGAGGACAGAACACACACCCAGTAGAGGACAGAACATACACACCCAGTAGAGGACAGAACATACACACCCAGTAGAGGACAGAACATACACACCCAGTAGAGGACAGCACATACACCCAGTAGAGGACAGAATACACACACCCAGTAGAGGACAGAACACACACACCCAGTAGAGGACAGAACATACACACCCAGTAGAGGACAGAACACACACACCCAGTAGAGGACAGAACATACACACCCAGTAGAGGACAGAACACAGATAGAGAAAGGTATGTTTATTTTCTAATGGATGTAGTGTGAGGGTGAGACACACATTCCACACTAAACATCCCACACACAACATCCCACACAAAACATCCCACACAAAATATCTCACACAAAGAACACAAAACATTGCTAATTTTAACTTCAGAATTAAGACAAAGCAATAACTCCACAGTGTGCTCGTCTTCCTCACCACTGAGACAGAGACCCTCTCTGCATCCTTTTGATATTTTGGGGCTGTGCATCCACCCCCTTGTCCCCTGCAGCCTCTACCCACCCCCCTGTCCCCCCGTGCCCCTCCCTACTTCACAACGGGAGGCCCAGTTGTGGATCATTGTCTTCGATCGGAAGGGCACTGATTGTGGCGCTCGGCTGGCCGCGCGTGGTGGAGTGGTCCGAATCAATTCAGCGATCCCTCCATTTGGTTCCTACTGTGCCTGATGACAATGTTGGCATTCCACATGCAGCCCAAAGGGCCTGATCAAATCCACTGCATCGATCCGCCAAGGCTGAGCCATGTGTCAACACACACACACACACACACATGAGATTTACTGTACAATTTACTGAGAGATATTGTGCAATAATGTTATGCTTTGAAATATTTTTAGTGGAATGAGGGTTTCGAGCTATTGCTGACTCTGTAGAAACACTATAAATGCTATGGTTGACTCTCAAACGTTTCTAATCTGAAGTAGGTTATTGTCTAGACGAGCATGATTCTTTACCATCAAATGAAACTAAACTTAATTTAAAAAGTAATATTTGTTTGGTTTCTCTGTCCATAGCGGGTACTCTGAAGAGCAACAGAGCGCTGTGGGAGCTGTACCTGTCCAACAACGATCTGAACAGCGAGCAAGTCTCTATGCAGCTAGGAGTCCTGATTAGATAAAACAGCACCATATCTCTACCATGGGCCTCAGCAACAACACTAGCAGACACAGGTGACTGCCCTGGTAGTGTAACAGAACAGGACTGTTGTCACTCTGTATCGCTGCTCTTACAGAGACACAGGTAGCAACACATTGTTTCATGTCTCTTTTCATTTATTCAAGCCGTTTATGGCCATCCTACTGTGCAGTAATTGAAGTGTTTTATTTCTCTTTGCTGGTCCTGTGGAGGACTGGAGGAGATCTGTGCAGGTCTGAGACTGCAGACAGCTGGACTGAAGGTTCTGATTCTGTGGAACAAACAAGGATTGGCCGTTTCATCTAGCCAAGGCTCTGGTGAGGACACTGGAGTGTCTTTTAATTTGTGTTGATCCTGGATCACCATTTAGCTCAGCCCCAGCCTCCCTTTGACAACATAAACTGCACCTTTCTGTAATTTGAATGGCGTTTTGGAAATCAAAAGGGTATAAATGAAAGCCTTGACCCTCTGGCCTATTTAGAGAGAACTCACCTGGCTCTCTGGCATATTCAGAGAGAACTCACCTGGCTCTCTGGCATATTCAGAGAGAACTCACCTGGCTCTCTGGCATATTCAGAGAGAACACACCTGGCCCTCTGGCATATTCAGAGAGAACTCACCTGGCTCTCTGGCATATTCAGAGAGAACACACCTGGCCCTCTGGCATATTCAGAGAGAACTCACCTGGCTCTCTGGCATATTAAGAGAGAACTCACCTGGCTCTCTGGCATATTTAGAGAGAACTCACCTGGCTCTCTGGCATATTCAGAGAGAACACACCTGGCCCTCTGGCATATTCAGAGAGAACTCACCTGGCTCTCTGGCATATTCAGAGAGAACACACCTGGCCCTCTGGCATATTCAGAGAGAACTCACCTGGCTCTCTGGCATATTCAGAGAGAACACACCTGGCCCTCTGGCATATTCAGAGAGAACTCACCTGGCTCTCTGGCATATTCAGAGAGAACACACCTGGCCCTCTGGCATATTCAGAGAGAACTCACCTGGCTCTCTGGCATATTCAGAGAGAACACACCTGGCCCTCTGGCATATTCAGAGAGAACTCACCTGGCTCTCTGGCATATTCAGAGAGAACACACCTGGCCCTCTGGCATATTCAGAGAGAACTCACCTGGCTCTCTGGCATATTAAGAGAGAACTCACCTGGCTCTCTGGCATATTTAGAGAGAACTCACCTGGCTCTCTGGCATATTCAGAGAGAGCACACCTGGCCCTCTGGCATATTCAGAGAGAACTCACCTGGCTCTCTGGCATATTCAGAGAGAACACACCTGGCCCTCTGGCATATTCAGAGAGAACTCACCTGGCTCTCTGGCATATTCAGAGAGAACTCACCTGGCTCTCTGCATATTCAGAGAGAACTCACCTGGCTCTCTGGCATATTCAGAGAGAACACACCTGGCCCTCTGGCATATTCAGAGAGAACTCACCTGGCTCTCTGGCATATTCAGAGAGAACACACCTGGCCCTCTGGCATATTCAGAGAGAACTCACCTGGCTCTCTGGCATATTCAGAGAGAACACACCTGGCCCTCTGGCATATTCAGAGAGAACTCACCTGGCTCTCTGGCATATTAAGAGAGAACTCACCTGGCTCTCTGGCATATTTAGAGAGAACTCACCTGGCTCTCTGGCATATTCAGAGAGAGCACACCTGGCCCTCTGGCATATTTAGAGAGAACTCACCTGGCTCTCTGGCATATTAAGAGAGAACTCACCTGGCCCTCTGGCATATTTAGAGAGAACTCACCTGGCTCTCTGGCATATTAAGAGAAAACTCACCTGGCTCTCTGGCATATTAAGAGAGAACTCACCTGGCTCTCTGGCATATTCAGAGAGAACTCACCTGGCTCTCTGGCATATTAAGAGAGAACTCACCTGGCTCTCTGGCATATTTAGAGAGAACACACCTGGCCCTCTGGCATATTAAGAGAGAACTCACCTGGCTCTCTGGCATATTTAGAGAGAACACACCTGGCCCTCTGGCATATTTAGAGAGAACACACCTGGCCCTCTGGCATATTCAGAGAGAACACACCTGGCTCTCTGGCATATTTAGAGAGAACTCACCTGGCTCTCTGGCATATTCAGAGAGAACACACCTGGCCCTCTGGCATATTTAGAGAGAACTCACCTGGCTCTCTGGCATATTTAGAGAGAACTCACCTGGCTCTCTGGCATATTCAGAGAGAACACACCTGGCCCTCTGGCATATTCAGAGAGAACTCACCTGGCTATCTGGCATATTCAGAGAGAACACACCTGGCCCTCTGGCATATTCAGAGAGAACTCACCTGGCTCTCTGGCATATTCAGAGAGAACACACCTGGCCCTCTGGCATATTCAGAGAGAACTCACCTGGCTCTCTGGCATATTCAGAGAGAACACACCTGGCCCTCTGGCATATTCAGAGAGAACTCACCTGGCTCTCTGGCATATTAAGAGAGAACTCACCTGGCTCTCTGGCATATTTAGAGAGAACTCACCTGGCTCTCTGGCATATTCAGAGAGAACACACCTGGCCCTCTGGCATATTTAGAGAGAACTCACCTGGCTCTCTGGCATATTAAGAGAGAACTCACCTGGCCCTCTGGCATATTTAGAGAGAACTCACCTGGCTCTCTGGCATATTAAGCGAGAACTCACCTGGCTCTCTGGCATATTTAGAGAGAATTCACCTGGCTCTCTGGCCTATTTAGAGAGAACTCACCTGGCTCTCTGGCATATTTAGAGAGAACTCACCTGGCTCTCTGGCCTATTTAGAGAGAACTCACCTGGCTCTCTGGCCTATTTAGAGAGAACTCACCTGGCTCTCTGGCATATTCAGAGAGAACAAACCTGGCCCTCTGGCATATTCAGAGAGAACTCACCTGGCTCTCTGGCATATTCAGAGAGAACACACCTGGCCCTCTGGCATATTCAGAGAGAACTCACCTGGCTCTCTGGCATATTCAGAGAGAACACACCTGGCCCTCTGGCATATTCAGAGAGAACTCACCTGGCTCTCTGGCATATTCAGAGAGAACACACCTGGCCCTCTGGCATATTCAGAGAGAACTCACCTGGCTCTCTGGCATATTAAGAGAGAACTCACCTGGCCCTCTGGCATATTCAGAGAGAACTCACCTGGCTCTCTGGCATATTAAGAGAGAACTCACCTGGCTCTCTGGCATATTCAGAGAGAACACACCTGGCCCTCTGGCATATTTAGAGAGAACTCACCTGGCTCTCTGGCATATTGGCATATTTAGAGAGAACTCAAGAGAGAACTCACCTGGCCCTCTGGCATATTTAGAGAGAACTCACCTGGCTCTCTGGCATATTAGCGAGAACTCACCTGGCTCTCTGGCATATTAGAGAGAACTCACCTGGCTCTCTGGCATATTCAGAGAGAACTCACCTGGCTCTCTGGCATATTAAGAGAGAACTCACCTGGCTCTCTGGCATATTTAGAGAGAACACACCTGGCCCTCTGGCATATTAAGAGAGAACTCACCTGGCTCTCTGGCATATTTAGAGAGAACACACCTGGCCCTCTGGCATATTTAGAGAGAACACACCTGGCCCTCTGGCATATTCAGAGAGAACACACCTGGCTCTCTGGCATATTTAGAGAGAACTCACCTGGCTCTCTGGCATATTCAGAGAGAACACACCTGGCCCTCTGGCATATTTAGAGAGAACTCACCTGGCTCTCTGGCATATTAAGAGAGAACTCACCTGGCCCTCTGGCATATTTAGAGAGAACTCACCTGGCTCTCTGGCATATTTAGAAAGAACACACCTGGCCCTCTGGCATATTTAGAGAGAACACACCTGGCTCTCTGGCCTATTTAGAGAGAACTCACCTGGCTCTCTGGCATATTTAGAGAGAACTCACCTGGCTCTCTGGCCTATTTAGAGAGAACTCACCTGGCTCTCTGGCATATTTAGAGAGAACTCACCTGGCTCTCTGGCCTATTTAGAGAGAACTCACCTGGCTCTCTGGCCTATTTAGAGAGAACTCACCTGGCTCTCTGGCCTATTTAGAGAGAACTCACCTGGCTCTCTGGCCTATTTAGAGAGAACTCACCTGGCTCTCTGGCATATTCAGAGAGAACTCACCTGGCCCTCTGGCATATTCAGAGAGAACTCACCTGGCTCTCTGGCATATACAGAGAGAACTCACCTGGCCCTCTGGCATATTTAGAGAGAACTCACATGGCTCTCTGGCATATTCAGAGAGAACTCACCTGGCTCTCTGGCATATTCAGACAGAACTCACCTGGCTCTCTGGCATATACATAGAGAACTCACCTGGCTCTCTGGCATATACAGAGAGAACTCACCTGGCCCTCTGGCATATTTAGAGAGAACTCACCTGGCCCTCTGGCCTATTCAGAGAGAACTCACCTGGCTCTCTGGCATATTCAGAGAGAACTCACCTGGCTCTCTGGCATATTAAGAGAGAACTCACCTGGCTCTCTGGCATATTTAGAGAGAACACACCTGGCCCTCTGGCATATTTAGAGAGAACACACCTGGCCCTCTGGCATATTTAGAGAGAACTCACCTGGCTCTCTGGCATATTTAGAGAGAACACACCTGGCCCTCTGGCATATTTAGAGAGAACTCACCTGGCTCTCTGGCCTATTTAGAGAGAACTCACCTGGCTCTCTGGCATATTCAGAGAGAACTCACCTGGCCCTCTGGCATATTCAGAGAGAACTCACCTGGCTCTCTGGCCTATTTAGAGAGAACTCACCTGGCTCTCTAGCCTATTTAGAGAGAACTCACCTGGCTCTCTGGCCTATTTAGAGAGAACTCACCTGGCTCTCTGGCCTATTTAGAGAGAACTCACCTGGCTCTCTGGCCTATTTAGAGAGAACTCACCTGGCTCTCTGGCATATCCAGAGAGATCTCACATAGGCCAAAAATAAATTCTCCTCTCTCTCTCTCCCTGTTCTGCCACCACCAACAGTTTGATTAAGCAATAGGTATGTGTTTAGGAGGGATTATCAGGCAGCCTGCCATTAAGAAAGAGAAGTAGAAGTCCTGGAAAACTGTAATGACGATAATTAGGCCAATGGCTGGTCGTGTCAAATATGACACAGGAAAAGCTGTTATTAACCTTTCTAGTTTGTTCTGTTTCTCTTTTCCTTTTCTCCTCTGAGCTGTCCTCTGGGCTGTCCTCTGGGCTGTCCTCTGGACTGTCCTCTGGGCTGTCCTCTGGAACTGTCCTCTGGGTTGTCCTCTGGGCTGTCTTCTGGACTGTCCTCTGTGCTGTCCTCTGTGCTGTCCTCTGGGCTGTCCTCTGGACTGTCCTCTGGGCTGTCCTCTGGACTGTCCTCTGGGATGTCTGCTGAAAGGGGGGTCAGACATGGAAACACCGGTGTCACAGAATGGAATCGGTTTGAAATATAAAACAGATCAGACACTATCAGTTTGAGTATAGTGACACATATCCCTACAGTATACAGTATATTCTGAGAACAGTAACTTTCTTATTGGTCAGGTACTCCGGTTGTAGTCCCTCTTTGAGGCCTTTTTGGTCATTTAGCAGTTTTTACTGGAGTGTATTGCAAAATCTTTGTTCATGACAGGGAACATATTTTCATCTTATACTTCTTAATGATAGTTCTTCGTTTTCACTCTGTTTTATACCATATTGTTTTGACATCTGAAATGTAAAAATCTGTCTTTTCATTTTTGGTTTTAACTGAAGCCCTGTATCGTGTTTTCCCTTAAGCTCTCTTCTCCAACACCACAGTGGTTAACATGCGACAAGCCTCATCCATGCTTGACTCAAACCCTCAAACACCCAGTCAAGTCTTTAATTGGTCGCTATTATCCCCTGTGTTCCCCTTCAAGCCTCTCTCCTCTCCCTGGGAATGGTTTCAGTTGTCCAACGGACGTGTCGTGCCTCTGTGTATCCCTCTCGCCTCTGTACATCTCTGAGCTGGCATTATGGCATTAGTACTGACACAGCAAGGGGCTCTTGAGTGTATTTGTAGACACTGCGGTACAAATTAACTCTGAAGACGCTCATCCTCAGGTCTGCTGGTAACGAGCCTCTTTTCGCCCCCGCGTTCATTCCTTTCCTCCTCAGTCGTGTGACCAAAGGAGTGGAACGGGGGTGGCAAGGAGGTGTTCTAGCATGTCGCTCCTCGCTCTGTCGCCCCCCCTACCCCCCGTGGCCCCCCGGACACCCCCAGGTTTATATGGCTGGTAATCAAGCTTCAGTGCTAATGCTTCTCTGGAGAGACATAACAAAACAGAACAGAGAACTTCTGTATAGCGGCTTACAAGAAGAGATGAAACATCCTGAAACAGATTCATAATCACCATGAACAACAACTTTGCTGCAAAATATCTGAAAATATAGTTAGTTGAATGTACATATTTCTTGTCCCTGTCTCACTAGTTGTGGTTCTATTAGAATGCCACAATTGTATTCATCTGTTGGATGTTCTACTCAGGTAGAGGGGGGGAGGCTGTGTCCCAAATAAACCACTTAGTGCATGCACTAAGGCCTAGAACACACACGCATCACCTGTGAAGGTACACTCTCCTTTCACACATCACCTGTGAAGGTACAATGCTCGACAACTTCAATATGAATACAGTTTGTCGGTCATGTTAAAGTTCACAATGAGAAGTCAGATTATGACATTGTTAAGTCATTGTTGCCTTTTCTTCCCCCCTCTGTGTCTGTGAAGGCCTGAGGAGAATGATGTTGCCACTACTTTGCTGTACATTCTTCTCCCCTCTGTGTGTCTGTGAAGGCCTGAGGAGAATGATGTTGCCACTACCTGGCTGTACCTTCTTCTCCTCTCTGTGTGTTTGTGAAGGCCTGAGGAGAATGATATTGCCACTACCTTGCTGTACCTTCTTCTCCTCTCTGTGTGTCTGTGAAGGCCAGAGGAGAATGATGTTGCCACTACTTTGCTGTACCTTCTTCTCCCCTCTGTGTGTCTGTGAAGGCCTGAGGAGAATTATGCTGCCACTACCTTGCTGTACCTTCATCTCCTCTCTGTGTCTGTGAAGGCCTGAGGAGTATTATGCTGTCACTACTTTGCTGTACCTTCTTCTCCCCTCTGTGTGTCTGTGAAGGCCTAAGGAGAATTATGCTGCCACTACCTTGCTCTACCTTCTTCTCCTCTCTGTGTGTCTGTGAAGGCCTGAGGAGAATGATGCTGCCACTACCTGGCTGTACCTTCTTCTCCTCTCTGTGTGTCTGTGAAGGCCTGAGGAGAATGATATTGCCACTACCTTGCTGTACCTTCTTCTCCTCTCTGTGTGTCTGTGAAGGCCTGAGGAGAACGATATTGCCACTACCTTGCTGTACCTTCTTCTCCTCTCTGTGTGTCTGTGAAGGCCTGAGGAGAATGATGATGCCACTACCTTGCTGTACCTTCTTCTCCTCTCTGTGTGTCTGTGAAGGCCTGAGGAGAATGATGCTGCCACTACCTGGCTGAACCTTCTTCTCCTCTCTGTGTGTCTGTGAAGGCCTGAGGAGAATGATATTGCCACTACCTGGCTGTACCTTCTTCTCCTCTCTGTGTGTCTGTGAAGGCCTGAGGAGAATGATATTGCCACTACCTTGCTGTACCTTCTTCTCCTCTCTGTGTGTCTGTGAAGGCCTGAGGAGTAGTATGCTGTCACTACTTTGCTGTACCTTCTTCTCCCCTCTGTGTGTCTGTGAAGGCCTAAGGAGTATTATGCTGCCACTACCTTGCTGTACCTTCTTCTCCTCTCTGTGTGTCTGTGAAGGCCTGAGGAGAATGATGCTGCCACTACCTGGCTGTACCTTCTTCTCCTCTCTGTGTATCTGTGAAGGCCTGAGGAGAATGATATTGCCACTACCTTGCTGTACCTTCTTCTCCTCTCTGTGTTTCTGTGAAGGCCTGAGGAGAATGATGATGCCACTACCTTGCTGTACCTTCTTCTCCTCTCTGTGTGTCTGTGAAGGCCTGAGGAGAATGATGCTGCCACTACATGCCTGAACCTTCTTCTCCTCTCTGTGTGTCTGTGAAGGCCTGAGGAGAATGATATTGCCACTACCTTGCTGTACCTTCTTCTCCTCTCTGTGTGTCTGTGAAGGCCTGAGGAGAATGATGCTGCCACTACCTGGCTGTACCTTCTTCTCCTCTCTGTGTGTCTGTGAAGGCCTGAGGAGAATGATATGCCACTACCTTGCTGTACTACAGGCTCCCTGCTGGGTTCACTAAATAATTACCCACACTTGCTGTCTGTTTGTCATGATTTTATCTCTGCTAACTGCATATTAAAGAGCTAATTTAAATCTCCAAGGAACGGAATGGTTTCTTGAAAATGAACTCTAACGGCTATTCGTGTGGATGGGGCTCTGAACTTGTTTTTAGTTTGGTGTTTGCAGTGGTTGTATTTGTCTCCTTTATGTTTATTTGTTTCATTCCAAATTGTTTTACATTTCTTCCCTGGCAACAGAAGGCATAGATATATATGCCGGTTTATTTTTGAAATGATCATAAGTACTGTACTATGAATATGGTGAATGTGTATCTACTGTATACCAGGCCAGGTACTGTATACATTTGAATGGGGACAGAAAACACATGCTCTGTTTACGAAAAGGAAGTCATGTCTAGCGTCAGACACACAGAGCCTTATGATTAACGTTTGTATTGTGGAGATTAGCGTTACTGTGGTTTCAGTCTGGGATGTTTAAGTCATGAGGAGTATTTTATCTCTGTTCCATCGTCAGGTTCGGAGTCCACAGCGACATGTGGGAGGAGTGACGATTGGATTAAAAAGCAAGTCTTTCCATCAGAAAGCAGTGGGGGGATCAAGTATGTATTCCTCACTCTGTCCCTCAGTATGTCCCAGGTTGCAAAGAAAAATACATGACAATGGGGATTTGTGTGTGTGTGTGTGTGTGTGTGTGTGCGTGCGTGCAGGTGCGGGTGTGTGTGTGTGTGTGTGTGTGTGTGTGTGTGTGTGTGTGTGTGTGTGTGTGTGTGTGTGTGTGTGTGTGTGTGTGTGTGTGTGTGTGTGTGTGTGTGTGTGTGTGTGCGTGCGTGCGTGCGTGCGTGCGTGCGTGCGTGGGTGTGGGTGTGTGTATGTGTGTGTTCAGAGAACATGGTAACCACGTTCTGGGTAAGTTCTATTTGACATTAAGGGAATGATGGGGTGGCAGGGTAGCCTAGTGGTTAGAGCATTGGACTAGTAACCAAACGGTTGCACGTTCAAATCCTCGAGCTGACAAGGTACAAAATATGTCGTTCTGCCTACGAACCGGCAGTTAACCCACTGTTCCTAGGCAGTCATTGAAAATAAGAATTTGTTCTTAACTGACTTGCCTAGTTAAATAAAGGTTAAAAAAATGATCTATTGGAAACATTCCTTGCATATCACAGAACATTCTTATGAAACGTTAGTTAATGACAGATCATGCTCCATGTCATTAACTAACGTTTCATAAGAATGTTCTGTGATATGTGTGTGTAGTGCAATTGTGGATGTGCATATGTAAAAGGGAGAAAGGTAGCTGGCCAGGGCCTGGGCGGGATTGGAGGAAATCTGGGTCCTTGCGTCTCTGTTTACAAGTGTCTGATTTTTCATGTCTGTTGCCACTCTGCTCCATTTGATCATTGATCTGTTTGGCGTTAATTATTCATTATTTACAAGCAGCCTTATGAAAAGCAACATTCAGAGTGTTTCCTGTTGCTGTAGGATTATTTTCCTGCAATGAGAAAGTTGTCAAATTTGGATCTAAAATCTATATTTTGTTGCTTTGTGCATAGGAGCAGCGGTAGAGGTCAAGGGTGTGGGGAAGGGATGGAGGTTTTGGAAAGGGAGGATGTGGAGGGGGTCTCTGGGGAGCTGTTTTGGGGCCCACTCTGTGTCACAGGGGTGCAGTAGGAGTGCAGTCAAAGAGAAAGGAGCGAGGAAGAGCCAGTTATTGGGTTAGGTGTTTTTTGGGGGGGTGGGCCTTTTCCTTTGGCTTGGTCAGTCTCGGTGGCTGGCTGTGTGACGGCTGAGATGGGAAAGCCTGGCCATGTATGTAGTCAGCACTCAGGTTCAGGCTCAGAGGGGTGATGGGCTGCATCATCATAGGCAGAGCCAGCCCAGTGCTCCAGAGACCACGGTAGACTATGGGCCCTAGTCAAAAGTAGTGCACTATATGGGGAATAAGGTGCCATTTGGGATGCAGTCACAGACCATCCCGCCCAGAACCAGAGAGATGATGCCTCTGAGATGGTGCTCTTATAGAGAGAGAACTGAACTAGGATTCAGACTCTCTTTTTATTTGCATTTTTTTACATTTATTTGAACAGGGACAATGTACAACAAAATTGTAATATTTTACTCCACTCTATTCTACTATACTCTACTCTATTCTACTATACTCCACTCTATTCTACTATACTCCACTCTATTCTACTATACTCCACTCTATTCTACTATACTCCACTCTATTCTACTATACTCTACTCTATTCTACTATATTCCACTCTATTCTACTATACTCTACTCTATACTACTATACTCTACCCTGTCCTCTACTTTACTTAACTATACTATACTCTATACTCTATTCTACCCTTCTGTAATCTATTTTACTCCACTCTATTCCACTATATGCTATTCTGTTCTACCATTCTCTACTCTACTCAACTTTACTCTACTCAGTTTTACTATACTCTACTCTACACTAGTTTATACAACTCTCTACTCTACTCTATTCTACTCTACACTAGTCTGCACTATTGTTACTCTACTCTACACTAAACTACTATACTCTACTCTATTCTACCCTTCTCTACTCTACTGCACTGTACTGTACTGTACTATACCCTACTCTACTGTTCTCTTCTCTACTGTACTGTATTGTACTCTACTTTCTACTCTACTGTTCTCTTCTCTACTGTACTGTACTGTACTCTCTACTGTTCTCTTCTCTACTGTACTGTACTCTCTACTGTTCTCTTCTCTACTGTACTGTACTGTACTCTCTACTGTTCTCTTCTCTACTGTACTCTACTGTACTCTACTCTCAACTCTACTGTTCTCTTCTCTACTGTACTGTACTCTACTCTTTACTGTTCTCTTTTCCACTCTACTGCACTGTACTCTACTCTACTCTCAACTCTACATTTACATTTACATTTAAGTCATTTAGCAGACGCTCTTATCCAGAGCGACTTACAAATTGGTGCACTCACCTTATGACATCCAGTGGAACAGTCACTTTACAATAGTGCATCTAAATCTTAAAGGGGGGGGATACTTATCCTATCCTAGGTATTCCTTAAAGAGGTGGGGTTTCAGGTGTCTCCGGAAGGTGTTGATTGACTCCGCTGTCCTGGCGTCGTGAGGGAGTTTGTTCCACCATTGGGGGGCCAGAGCAGCGAACAGTTTTGACTGGGCTGAGCGGGAGCTGTACTTCCTCAGTGGTAGGGAGGCGAGCAGGCCAGAGGTGGATGAACGCAGTGCCCTTGTTTGGGTGTAGGGCCTGATCAGAGCCTGGAGGTACTGAGGTGCCGTTCCCCTCACAGCTCCGTAGGCAAGCACCATGGTCTTGTAGCGGATGCGAGCTTCAACTGGAAGCCAGTGGAGAGAACGGAGGAGCGGGGTGACGTGAGAGAACTTGGGAAGGTTGAACACCAGACGGGCTGCGGCGTTCTGGATGAGTTGAAGGGGTTTAATGGCACAGGCAGGGAGCCCAGCCAACAGCGAGTTGCAGTAATCCAGACGGGAGATGACAAGTGCCTGGATTAGGACCTGCGCCGCTTCCTGTGTGAGGCAGGGTCGTACTCTGCGGATGTTGTAGAGCATGAACCTACAGGAACGGGCCACCGCCTTGATGTTGGTTGAGAACGACAGGGTGTTGTCCAGGATCACACCAAGGTTCTTAGCGCTCTGGGAGGAGGACACAATGGAGTTGTCAACCGTGATGGCGAGATCATGGAACGGGCAGTCCTTCCCCGGGAGGAAGAGCAGCTCCGTCTTGCCGAGGTTCAGCTTGAGGTGGTGATCCGTCATCCACACTGATATGTCTGCCAGACATGCAGAGATGCGATTCGCCACCTGGTCATCAGAAGGGGGAAAGGAGAAGTTTAGTTGTGTGTCGTCTGCATAGCAATGATAGGAGAGACCATGTGAGGTTATGACAGAGCCAAGTGACTTGGTGTATAGCGAGAATAGGAGAGGGCCTAGAACAGAGCCCTGGGGGACACCAGTGGTGAGAGCGCGTGGTGAGGAGACAGATTCTCGCCACGCCACCTGGTAGGAGCGACCTGTCAGGTAGGACGCAATCCAAGCGTGGGCCGCGCCGGAGATGCCCAACTCGGAGAGGGTGGAGAGGAGGATCTGATGGTTCACAGTATCGAAGGCAGCCGATAGATCTAGAAGGATGAGAGCAGAGGAGAGAGAGTTAGCTTTAGCAGTGCGGAGCGCCTCCGTGATACAGAGGAGAGCAGTCTCAGTTGAATGACTAGTCTTGAAACCTGACTGATTTGGATCAAGAAGGTCATTCAGAGAGAGATAGCGGGAGAGCTGGCCAAGGACGGCACGTTCAAGAGTTTTGGAGAGAAAAGAAAGAAGGGATACTGGTCTGTAATTGTTGACATCGGAGGGATCGAGTGTAGGTTTTTTCAGAAGGGGTGCAACTCTCGCTCTCTTGAAGACGGAAGGGACGTAGCCAGCGGTCAGGGATGAGTTGATGAGCGAGGTGAGGTAAGGGAGAAGGTCTCCGGAAATGGTCTGGAGAAGAGGGGAGGGGATAGGGTCAAGCGGGCAGGTTGTTGGGCGGCCGGCCGTCACAAGACGCGAGATTTCATCTGGAGAGAGAGGGGAGAAAGAGGTCAGAGCACAGGGTAGGGCAGTGTGAGCAGAACCAGCGGTGTCGTTTGACTTAGCAAACGAGGATCGGATGTCGTCAACCTTCTTTTCAAAATGGTTGACGAAGTCGTCTGCAGAGAGGGAGGAGGGGGAGGGGGAGGAGGATTCAGGAGGGAGGAGAAGGTGGCAAAGAGCTTCCTAGGGTTAGAGGCAGATGCTTGGAATTTAGCGTGGTAGAAAGTGGCTTTAGCAGCAGAGACAGAGGAGGAAAATGTAGAGAGGAGGGAGTGAAAGGATGCCAGGTCCGCAGGGAGGCGAGTTTTCCTCCATTTCCGCTCGGCTGCCCGGAGCCCTGTTCTGTGAGCTCGCAATGAGTCATCGAGCCACGGAGCGGGAGGGGAGTACCGAGCCGGCCTGGAGGATAGGGGACATAGAGAGTCAAAGGATGCAGAGAGGGAGGAGAGGAGGGTTGAGGAGGCAGAATCAGGAGATAGGTTGGAGAAGGTTTGAGCGGAGGGAAGAGATGATAGGATGGAAGAGGAGAGAGTAGCGGGGGAGAGAGAGGGAAGGTTGGGACGGCGCGATACCATCCGAGTAGGGGCAGTGTGGGAGGTGTTGGATGAGAGCGAGAGGGAAAAGGATACAAGGTAGTGGTCGGAGACTTGGAGGGGAGTTACAATGAGGTTAGTGGAAGAACAGCATCTAGTAAAGATGAGGTCGAGCGTATTGCCTGCCTTGTGAGTAGGGGGGGAAGGTGAGAAGGTGAGGTCAAAAGAGGAGAGGAGTGGAAAGAAGGAGGCAGAGAGGAATGAGTCAAAGGTAGACGTGGGGAGGTTAAAGTCGCCCAGAACTGTGAGAGGTGAGCCGTCCTCAGGAAAGGAGCTTATCAAGGCATCAAGCTCATTGATGAACTCTCCGAGGGAACCTGGAGGGCGATAAATGATAAGGATGTTAAGCTTGAAAGGGCTGGTAACTGTGACAGCATGGAATTCAAAGGAGGCAATAGACAGATGGGTAAGGGGAGAAAGAGAGAATGACCACTTGGGAGAGATGAGGATCCCGGTGCCACCACCCCGCTGACCAGAAGCTCTCGGGGTGTGCGAGAACACGTGGGCGGACGAAGAGAGAGCAGTAGGAGTAGCAGTGTTGTCTGTGGTGATCCATGTTTCCGTTAGTGCCAAGAAGTCGAGGGACTGGAGGGAGGCATAGGCTGAGATGAACTCTGCCTTGTTGACCGCAGATCGGCAATTCCAGAGGCTACCGGAGACCTGGTACTCCACGTGGGTCGTGCGCGCTGGGACCACCAGATTAGGGTGGCCGCGGCCACGCGGTGTGGAGCGTTTGTATGGTCTGTGCAGAGAGGAGAGAACAGGGATAAACAGACACATAGTTAACAGGCTACAGAAGAGGCTACGCTAATGCAAAGGAGATTGGAATGACAAGTGGACTACACGTCACGAATGTTCAGAAAGTTAAGCTACGTAGCAAGAATCTTATTGACTAAAATGATTAAAAAATGATACAGTACTGCTGAAGTAGGCTAGCTGGCAGTGGGTGCGTTGTTGACACTACACTAGTCAAGTCGTTCCGTTGAGTGTAATAGTTTCTACAGTGCTGCTATTCGGGGGCTAGCTGGCTAGCTAGTAGTGTTGTTTACGTTACGTTGCGTTAAAAGAACGACAATAGCTGGCTAGCTAACCTAGAAAAACGCTCTAGACTACACAATTATCTTTGATACAAAGACGGCTATGTAGCTAGCTATGTAGCTAGCTACGATCAAACAAATCAAACCGTTGTACTGTAATGAAATGAAATGAAAATGTGATACTACCTGTGAATGCGACCGGGTTGTTGAGTTCTATTCAGAAGACGTTGGCTAGCGTTGGCTAGCTGTTGGCTAGCTAGCAGAGTCTCCTACGTTAAGGACGACAAATAGCTGGCTAGCTAACCTCGGTAAATTAAGATAATCACTCTAAGACTACACACTCTAGACCTAAACAACACAATTATCTTGGAACGAAGATACGAAGACAGCAAAGACAGCTATGTAGCTAGCTAACACTACACTGATCAAGTCGTTCAGTTGAGTGTAATAGTTTTCCCAGTGCAGCTAATCAGTGGACGTTAGCTAGCTGGCTAGTGAAGACTACGTTAGGACGGCGAAATACGATAATTACGCAATTATCTTTGATACAAAGACGGCTATGTAGCTAGCTGAGAAGAAATTGCTAAGATTAGACAAATCAAACCGTTGTGCTATAATGAAATATAATGAAATGTAAAAAAGTTATACTACCTGCGGGAGCGAAGCGCCGATGCGACCACTCACTCCAAACCGGAACCGGAACTAGCAGACATTGAATATTCCTCTACTGTTCTCTTCTCTACTGTATGGTACTGTGCTGTACTCTACACTCTACTGTTCTCTTCTCTACTGTACTGTACTCTACTCCCTACTGTTCTCTTTTCCACTCTACTGCACTGTACTCTACTCTACTCTCTACTCTACTGTTCTCTTCTCTACTGTACGGTACTGTACTCTCTACTCTACTGTACTCTACTCTACTGTTCTCTTCTGTACTCTACTCTCTACTCTACTGTTCTCTTCTCTAATGTATGGTACTGTACTGTACTGTACTGTACTGTACTGTACTGTACTGTACTGTACTGTACTGTACTGTACTGTACTGTACTCTACTCTCTACTCTACTGTACTCTACTCTACTGTTCTCTTCTGTACTCTACTCTACTCTACTGTTCTCTTCTCTACTGTACTGTACTGTACTCTACTCTACTCTCTACTCTACTGTTCTCTTCTCTACTGTACTGTACTGTACTGTACTCTACTCTACTCTACTCTACTCTACTCTACTCTACTCTACTCTACTCACTACTCTACTGTACTCTTCTCTACTGTACTGTACTCTCTACTCTACTGTTCTCTTCTCCACTGTACTGTACTGTACTGTACTGTACTGTACTGTACTGTACTGTACTGTACTGTACTGTACTGTACTGTACTGTCTCTACTCTACTGTTCTCTTCTCCACTCTACTGTACTGTACTCTACTCTCTACTCTACTGTTCTCTTCTCCACTCCACTCTACTGTACTCTACTCTCTACTCTACTGTACTCTACTCTCTACTCTACTGTTCTCTTCTCTTCTCCACTCCACTCTACTTTACTCTACTCTCTACTCTACTGTTATCTTCTCCACTCTACTCTACTGTACTCTACTCTCTACTCTACTGTTCTCTTCTCTACTCTACTGTACTCTACTCTCTACTCTACTGTTCTCTTCTCCACTCTACTGTGCTGTACTCTACTCTCTACTCTACTGTTCTCTTCTCTTCTCCACTCCACTCTACTGTACTCTACTCTCTACTCTACCGTTATCTTCTCCACTCTACTCTACTGTACTCTACTCTCTACTCTACTATTCTCTTCTCCACTCTACTGTGCTGTACTCTACTCTCTACTCTACTGTTCTCTTCTCTTCTCCACTCCACTCTACTGTACTCTACTCTCTACTCTACCGTTATCTTCTCCACTCTACTGTACTGTACTGTACTCTCTACTCTACTGTTCTCTTCTCCACTCTACTGTACTGTACTGTACTCTCTACTCTACCATTATCTTCTCCACTCTACTGTACTCTACTCTCTACTCTACTGTTCTCTTCTCCACTCTACTGTACTGTACTGTACTCTACTCTCTACTCTACTGTTCTCTTCTCTACTGTACGGTACTGTACTCTCTGCTCTGCTCTGCTCTGCTCTACTATACTCTACTCTACTCTCTACTCTACTCTACTCTACTCTACTCTACTCACTACTCTACTGTACTCTTCTCTACTGTACTGTACTGTACTCTCTACTCTACTGTTCTCTTCTCCACTGTACTGTACTGTACTGTACTGTCCTCCTCCCAGAGCGCCAAGAACCTTGGCGTGATCCTGGACAACACCCTGTCGTTCTCAACTAACATCAAGGCGGTGGCCCGTTCCTGTAGGTTCATGCTCTACAACATCCGCAGAGTACGACCCTGCCTCACACAGGAAGCGGCGCAGGTCCTAATCCAGGCACTTGTCATCTCCCGTCTGGATTACTGCAACTCGCTGTTGGCTGGGCTCCCTGCCTGTGCCATTAAACCCCTTCAACTCATCCAGAACGCCGCAGCCCGTCTGGTGTTCAACCTTCCCAAGTTCTCTCACGTCACCCCGCTCCTCCGTTCTCTCCACTGGCTTCCAGTTGAAGCTCGCATCCGCTACAAGACCATGGTGCTTGCCTACGGAGCTGTGAGGGGAACGGCACCTCAGTACCTCCAGGCTCTGATCAGGCCCTACACCCAAACAAGGGCACTGCGTTCATCCACCTCTGGCCTGCTCGCCTCCCTACCACTGAGGAAGTACAGCTCCCGCTCAGCCCAGTCAAAACTGTTCGCTGCCCTGGCCCCCCAATGGTGGAACAAACTCCCTCACGACGCCAGGACAGCGGAGTCAATCACCACCTTCCGGAGACACCTGAAACCCCACCTCTTTAAGGAATACCTAGGATAGGTTAAGTAATCCCTCTCACCCCACCCCCCCTAAGTTTTAGATGCACTATTGTTAAGTGACTGTCCCACTGGATGTCATAAGGTGAATGCACCAATTTGTAAGTCGCTCTGGATAAGAGCGTCTGCTAAATGACTTAAATGTAAATGTACTGTACTGTACTGTACTGTACTGTACTGTACTGTACTGTACTGTACTGTACTGTACTGTACTGTACTGTACTGTACTCTACTGTTCTCTTCTCCACTCTACTGTACTGTACTCTACTCTCTACTCTACTGTACTCTACTCTCTACTCTACTGTTCTCTTCTCTTCTCCACTCCACTCTACTTTACTCTACTCTCTACTCTACTGTTATCTTCTCCACTCTACTCTACTGTACTCTACTCTCTACTCTACTGTTCTCTTCTCTACTCTACTGTACTCTACTCTCTACTCTACTGTTCTCTTCTCCACTCTACTGTGCTGTACTCTACTCTCTACTCTACTGTTCTCTTCTCTTCTCCACTCTACTCTACTGTACTCTACTCTCTACTCTACTGTTCTCTTCTCCACTCTACTGTACTGTACTCTACTCTCTACTCTACTGTACTCTACTCTCTACTCTACTGTTCTCTTCTCTTCTCCACTCCACTCTACTTTACTCTACTCTCTACTCTACTGTTATCTTCTCCACTCTACTCTACTGTACTCTACTCTCTACTCTACTGTTCTCTTCTCTACTCTACTGTACTCTACTCTCTACTCTACTGTTCTCTTCTCCACTCTACTGTGCTGTACTCTACTCTCTACTCTACTGTTCTCTTCTCTTCTCCACTCCACTCTACTGTACTCTACTCTCTACTCTACCGTTATCTTCTCCACTCTACTCTACTGTACTGTACTCTCTACTCTACTGTTCTCTTCTCCACTCTACTGTACTGTACTGTACTCTACTCTCTACTCTACTGTTCTTTTCTCTACTGTACGGTACTGTACTCTCTGCTCTGCTCTACTATACTCTACTCTACTGTTCTCTTCTCTACTGTACTGTACTGTACTGTACTGTACTGTACTGTACTGTACTGTACTGTACTGTACTGTACTGTACTGTACTGTACTGTTCTCTTCTGTACTGTACTCTACTCTACTCTACTGTTCTCTACTGTACTGTACTCTACTCTACTCTCTACTCTACTGTTCTCTTCTCTACTGTACTGTACTGTACTCTACTGTTCTCTTCTCCACTCTACTGTATTCTACTCTACTCTACTCTACTCACTACTCTACTGTTCTCTATTTTACGGTACTGTACTGTACTCTACTCTGCTCTCTACTCTACTGTTCTGTACTGTACTCTCTACTCTACTGTTCTCTTCTCCACCACTGTACTGTACTGTACTGTACTGTACTGTACTGTACTGTACTGTACTGTACTGTACTGTACTGTACTGTTCTCTTCTCTTCTCCACTCTACTCTACTGTACTCTACTCTCTACTCTACTGTTCTCTTCTCTCCACTCCACTCTACTGTACTCTACTCTCTACTCCACTGTTCTCTTCTCCACTCTACTCTACTGTACTCTACTGTACTCTACTCTACTGTTCTCTTCTCTTCTCTACTCTCTACTCTACTGTACTCTACTCTCTACTCTACTGTACTCTACTCTCTACTCTACTGTTCTCTTCTCTTCTCCACTCCACTCTACTGTACTCTACTCTCTACTCTACTGTTATCTTCTCCACTCTACTCTACTGTACTCTACTCTCTACTCTACTGTTCTCTTCTCCACTCTACTGTACTGTACTCTACTCTACTCTCTACTCTACTGTTCTCTTCTCCACTCTACTGTGCTGTACTCTACTCTCTACTCTACTGTTCTCTTCTCCACTCTACTGTGCTGTACTCTACTCTCTACTCTACTGTTCTCTTATCCACTCTACTGTGCTGTACTCTACTCTCTACTCTACTGTTCTCTTCTCCACTCTACTCTACTCTACTCTACTCTACTCTACTCTACTCTACTCTACTCTACTCTACTCTACTCTACTCTTCTCTTCTCTACTGTTCTCTTCCCTACTCTACTCTACTCTACTCTACTCTACTCTACTCTACTCTACTCTACTCTACTCTACTCTACTCTACTCTTCTATCACTACTACATCCATCAGAAGACTACTCTGACATTGCTATAATCACAACGACACCTACTACTAAACTCCAACTGTAACCACTGCCACAACAACACACTCGTAGCTCACTGCACTCCTGATGTATTTTCAGGGAAAAACAGGCATATTTGCCAGCTGTGTAATTTACTGCCGCTCTCATTTGCATATTAAAGCCTTAATTAGCCCCTCTGAGCGTATGTTTTTTGTGGGGGGGGGCGTTGTGCAATCATTGGACATGTAGTCATGTGTGAGGACTATGTGTTTGTGAGTGGGCCGTGTAGGGAGGGACCCAGGAGCAGGCCAGAACTGAACGGAAGAAGGTTACACAGTTGTAGTCTTCTGAGGGTCTCTGTTGACCATGTGCTGTGTGCCGTACGTCTTTGTTTCTCCCCCTGCTCTGTATGTATGTAGCAGGGGGGTGCGTTGCTCCGTTTCAGAGATCTTTCCTGGCCCTTTGATGTTTCTCACTTGATCTGTCTTGTTGTCATTTTAATGGCTACTCTCCTCATCTCTCTTCATCTCTCCTCATCTCTTTTCATCTCTCCTCATCTCTTTTAATCTCTTTTCATCTCTCTTCATCTCTCTTCATCTCTCTTCATCTCTCCTCATCTCTCTTCATCTCTCCTCATCTCTCTTCATCTCTCCTCATCTCTCTTCATCTCTCCTCATCTCTCATCATCTCTCCTCATCTCTCTTCATCTCTCCTCATCTCTCTTCATCTCTTTTCATCTCTCTTCATCTCTCCCCATCTGTCTTCATCTCTCATCATCTCTTTTCATCTCTCTTCATCTCTCTTCATCTCTCTTCATCTCTCCTCATCTATCCTCATCTCTCTTCATCTCTCCTCATCTCTCTTCATCTCTCCTCATCTCTTTTCTTCTCTCCTCATCTCTCTTCATCTCTCCTCATCTCTCTTCATCTCTCCTCATCTCTCTTCATCTCTCCTCATTTCTCTTCATCTCACCTCTCCTAATTTCTCTCAATCTCGCTTCATCTCACCTCTCCTCATTTCTCTTCATCTCTCCCCATTTGTATTAATCTCTTCTCATCTCTTCTTATCTCTCCTCATTTCTCCTCATCTCTCCTCTCCTTATATCTCTTTATGTCTACTCATCTCATCTCTCCTCATCTCTCCTCATGTCATCTCTCCTTTCCTTATCTCTCTTCATCTCTCCTCATCTACACTCTACTAATTTCTCTTCATCTTTCTTAATTTCATCTATCCTCATCTCTCTTCGCCTCTCCTCATCTCTCTTCATCTCTCTTCATCTCTCCTCATCTCTCCTCATCTCTCCTCATCTCTCTTCATCTCTCCTCATCTCTCTTCATCTCTCCATTCCTCTCCCCATCTCTCCTCTCATCCCCAGTCAGAGGTGTGACCCACACTTTCACAAAAAGCTGTTTTAATGTTTGTGGAAGAGAGGGAGATGGAGATGGGGAGTGACAGAAAGAGGGAGGTGTTGGGAGAGAAGGTGGCAATACCTATTAGAAAACAAACTCAAGTGCATGGTTGTCCTTTTAAAGGCTGGCACGAGGGTGCTCGTTTTGATTTAGCACTATCCCTGAATTGATTAGATCTCATATGTTTTCTCGGTTGCATACTTCTCCTCCCTCCCAAGATCTAACAATATATGTGTTGTTATTTTGAGGTCATGACCTACATACATAGACACTATGCAAAAAATATGTTTCTGTCTGAACCGTCAAGGTGTCATATAGCTGTGACTCTCATAAGCAATAGAGTTCAATTTGTAGTTCACTACTTTGGACCAGGGCCCATTTCCTTCTCTCTCACAAGCATTTCGCTACACCGCAATAAACATCTGCTAAATATTTGCATGTGGCCAATACAATTTGATCTGCCTTAACTGTCCTAACTCAAACACGTGGTTCATTCATTCAAACACAATGTTTTTTATAATGACCTAAAACAGAAAAAGTTATGCAGCGTGGTTGATATAAACTGCACAAGGGGGGTAACGATATATAGATTCAGTGAATAAGTAGGGGTTGTTGGATGGGAGCGTCTCTCTGTGGGCATGTCCTGGTGCTCTACGCTCAAACGCTCCAGTCACCCATCGTAGAGCCCAGGGAGATGCCCGCTTCTCATCTGAATACCATGAAGCCCTGTGCCCTTCCTCTTTCCCCTCTCTGTCTCATCAGGATCTCTCCTTCCTCAGAGAACCAAGCCAACAATGTCCCTTCAAAATTATCATTAAAAAAATTATTTTTACTAGGCAAATCAGTTTTGAACAAATTCTTATTACAATGACAGCCTAGGAACAGTGGGTTAACTGCCTTGTTCAGGGGCAGAACGATATATTTTTACCTTGTCAGCTCGGGGATTCGATCTAGCAACCTTTCAGTCCAACGCTCTAACCATTAGGCCACCTGTCGTCCCAAATGGCTGTGCATTGAAGAATTGGCCTGTCCATGCTAGCTGAGTAGGATTTGGGAATAAATATGGATATTTGATTAAGACTTCAGTCAGTTGCCCCAGCGATAGTGAGATGGCGAGAGCCCCATCACAACACCCCCACAGCCCTCTCTGCATATACGAATCCCCATGTCTGAGGGTCTGTCAGGAACAGGAGCGGCGACCATGACGGGTGGCCAATGGAGCTGGGGAGGAGAGACACTAACGCTTGAGCGCTCGGCCGGGCCTAATGGTAGAGCGAGAGAGAGGAAATGTGTTGAGATAGCTCCACTAGTGTGGAAGACGAGAGGAGAGAGGGAGAGAGAGGAATGAGCAGTGATAGGTGAGGGAAGGTGAGGAGAGGAGAGGGGGATATGACAGTGGGGTAAGATAGGTGAGGGTGAAGAGAGGAGATGGGTTAGCAGTTTTCCTGGCTGTCTCCTCTCTCCCTCCTTAAACCCCCTATGGAGAGGTGATAATTCCCCCATCTCAGACAGGGACACTTCCTTCAGGTCTCCTTCAACTTTAGCTCTGCTGGGATGGTCTGTCTGATAACAGATCAATAGTCGACCCTTATGATCAGCACTTAACATTCAGTGTCCCAGTCCGCCCCTATCAACCAATTTGTTTATGGAGATTTAATTGAATTAATGTTTAAAACAGGACACTGACTCTGAGAACATGCAGAGCTACATCAACTGATTTTATTGTGTCCTGAATGACACTCTATTCCCTATGTAGAGCACTACTTTTGATAAAGGCCCATAGGGTTCTGGTCAATAGTAGTGTACTATATAGGGAATAGGGTGCATTTCAGTACTCCGCCATTGTGTTTAAGCTCCACACCAGTATTCCAACATCCTCCTGTGGATATAATGTGTAAAGTCATTAAATCAGCATTGCCTAGGGCACGTCTAGGGTACATTAACATTTCCTGTCTGTCTGAGTTTGGTGCGTTACAAAACCTGCTATAGATGGATCACATAATAACAGCACCCCCCTCCCTATAAAATGATATGTGCATGATGTAATTGTTTGACACACATGAAGTAGATGATGGTGCTGTACTGTAGCATGTGTTCCTTCAGATTGTCCAGAGAGAGACAGGGAGATGGAGAGTACTCACTCACTCTCCGCTCACTCACTCACTCACTCACTCACTCACTCACTCACTCACTCACTCACTCACTCACTCACTCACTCACTCACTCACTCACTCACTCACTCACTCACTCACTCACTCACTCACTAGCTAACTTAATCTTGAAGTACTCAATCACTCTCTCACTCAATAGCTGTCTTCCTCAACTGTCTTTTTCTGTCATGTTCTCTGTCTTTTCATGTTTTAATCCTCTTGAAGTGTTCCAGCTCCTCTCCGTCCCCTGCCCCCTGTCCACTGTCTCTTTGTCCCCTATCCCTCTCTCCTCCAGCTCCTCTCCGTCCCCTGCCCCCTGTCCACTGTCTCTTTGTCCCCTATCCCTCTCTCCTCCAGCTCCTCTCTGTCCCCTGCCCCCTGTCCACTGTCTCTTTGTCCCCTATCCCTCTCTCCTCCAGCTCCTCTCCGTCCCCTGCCCCCTGTCCACTGTCTCTTTGTCCCCTATCCCTCTCTCCTCCAGCTCCTCTCTGTCCCCTGCCCCCTGTCCACTGTCTCTTTGTCCCCTATTCCTCTCTCCTCCAGGTCCCCTGAACCTTCATCCCTGTCTCTCTGCCCCTTGTCCCTCTGTTCCATGTCTCTGTCCCCCTGTCTCTGTCACTCTGTCCCTTGTCTCCCCATCCCTTACCTCAGTCTTCTGTCAGCTCTAACCTCTGTTGTCCTGGACGGCTAGACGCCGTGGAGTGTAGATAATTGGATTTGTGGTCAACTCCAGTAGCTGCCAGGTCGGGACAGACATTTTTCTGTCTGTCCTCCATGTCCTCTCCATCCCATGTCCCTCTGTCCCCTGTCTCTGTCCCCTGTCTCTGTCCCCTGTCCCTCTGTACCCTGTCTCCCTGTCCCCTGTGCCATGTCCCCTGTCCTCTGTCCACCGCCCTCTGTCACTCTGTCCCCTGTCTCCCCATCTCTTACCTCTGTCCCCTGTCAGCTCTAACCTCTGTTGTCCCGGCCGGGCGCCATGGAGGGTAGATAATTGGATTTGTTGTCAACCCCAGTAACTGCCAGGTCTGGGTGCCGGGCGTCTGCTCCGCTTAGCGATGAAGACATCAGTGTGACATGGGCCCTGCATGGGAGAGGATCAGCTGGAGTCCTGGACAGCCACTAATAAAGTTTTGGCCAGCCACGTACAGACAGACAGTCTGGGGGCAGCTGTTACCCCAAGCCAGGCCTGAGAGGGGGACCAGAGGGGAGAGAGAGGGGGTGAAATAAAAGGAGAGAGGTGAAGAAGTGTCTGATATGTTACCCTTATAGTCCCTACTACAGGCCTGGGGGGAGAGAGAGAGGGGGAATGGAGTGGGGTGGAGATGGGGTTGAAGTGGGGGGAGGGGGTAGAGGGGGTTGAAGTGAGGGGGGATAGTAGTGGGTAGTGGGCAACTGTTATTCATAGCAGATGCCAGTGTTCCTCCCCAGAACAGACAACACTGCTTGAGAGGTCAAGGAATTCTCCCTTCACCATTCTGTGGTTCCGGAGCAGTGTTGGCATGGCAACATCCACTGTTAGATGTATCATGGTATTTACCTATTACAAGTATCAATACTGTACCAGAGAATACGTTATTATGGCATTCACCTTTACCTTGTTATGCATTCCACTGAATACCCCCCTAGTTGTCCTCTAGTTCACCCCTCTGAAGCATTGCCTTAGTGTGTGTGCAGTGGGGAGCCCTGGCTCAAGAAGGCCCTGGCTGTCCCCTAGTTCTCTGCTCCCTGGCAGGTTGTTTGTGTGCTGGGCAGAGGAGCGTGGCGGACGCGGGTGGCACGGCGTTCAGTGGCACCTGTTTGGCCAAGGCGTGGTGTGTGTGGGCTCGGGTGGGTAGCGGTGGGGTGGTGGGTAATGACGGGTGTGGCGTGCGGAGCGTGCAGAGGGCCAGGTGAGGAGCCCCAGAGGTACTCTGTAATTAACAGAATGGTGCTCCATCATGGCTGCCCCATGCCTGAACCCGGCAGGGACCGCCGCGCCCAGCTGTCAACACCCCCGTTATTAAATTCAGTTTGAGGATGAGAGGAAGAGGAGCCTGTGCCTGCATTCCAAATGGCATCATATTCCCTATATAGTGCATTGTTTTTAAAACATTTAGTCAAACGTAGTGCACTATACACTGAGGATAAAAAAACATTAGGAACACCTTCCTAATATTGTGTTGCACCCCCTGTTGCCCTCAGAACAGCCTCAATTCATCAGGGCATGGACTCTACAAGGTGTTGAAAGCGTTCTACGGGGAGACTGGCCCATGTTGACTTCAATGTTTCCCACAGTTGTGTGAAGTTGGCTGGATGTCCTTGGGTGGTGGACCATTCTTGATGCAAACGGGAAACTGTTGAGCGTGAAAAACCCAGCAGGGTTGCAGTTCTTGACACATTCAAAACAGTGTGCCTGGCACCTACTACCATTCCCGTTCAAAGGCACTTAAATATTTTGCCCTGCCCATTTACCCTCTCTGTTGTCTCAAGGCTTAAAAATCAAATCATCTACACGGATTGAAGTGGATTTAACAGGTGACATCAATAAGGGATCATAGCTTTCACCTGGATTTACCTGGTCAGTCTGTCATGGAAAGAGTTCTTAATGTTTTGTACAGTCAGTGTATAAGGAATAGGGTGCCATTTGGGATGCAGTGTCTATGAATGAGACCACAAGGTTTGGGCTGTGATCTGAACTGTCCTAATAGGATTTAAAAAATATATATTTTACCTTTATTTAACTAGGCAAGTCAGTTAAGAACAAATTCTTATTTTCAATGACGGCCAAGGAACAGTGGGTTAATTAATTGCCTTGTTCAGGGGCAAAACGACAGATTTTTAACTTGTCAGCTCAGGGATTTGATCTTGCAACCTTTCAGTTACTAGTCCAATGCTCTAACCACTAGACTACCTGCCACCCCAGGTGTGGACACAGAGTACAGAATGAGGCATGAGAATGAGGCATGTTGTGGCCAAATTGAATGGAGGTTTTGAGGAGTAGTGTTTTTTTATTCCTGAGTGTTGATAATCATCATGTGAGTTTGTTACTGATTTAAAGCTCTTTCTAGACAATGTTTACATGTCATTATTTCATTAATGTTGTTGACGTGCACTCTTTAGAAAAAAAAGTTTCCAAAGGGTTATTCGGCTGTCCCCATAGGAGGAGTCTTTTTGGTTCCAGGTAGAACCCTTTTTGGTTCTGGGTAGAACCCTTTTTGGTTCCAGGTAGAACCCTTTTTGGTTCCAGGTAGAACTTAGTTGGGATCCATGTAGAACTGTCTGTGGAAAAGGTTCTAGCTGGAACCAAAAAGGGTTCTTCAAAAGGGTTCTCCTATGGAGACTGCCAAAGAACCATTTACATTTACATTACATTTAAGTCATTTAGCAGACGCTCTTATCCAGAGCGACTTACAAATTGGTGCATTCACCTTATGACATCCAGTGGAACAGCCACTTTACAATAGTGCATCTAAATATTTTAAGGGGGGGGAGGGGGGGTGAGAAGGATTACTTTATCCTATCCTAGGTATTCCTTAAAGAGGTGGGGTTTCAGGTGTCTCCGGAAGGTGGTGATTGACTCCGCTGTCCTGGCGTCGTGAGGGAGTTTGTTCCACCATTGGGGAGCCAGAGCAGCGAACAGTTTTGACTGGGCTGAGCGGGAACTGTACTTCCTCAGTGGTAGGGAGGCGAGCAGGCCAGAGGTGGATGAACGTAGTGCCCTTATTTGGGTGTAGGGCCTGATCAGAGCCTGGAGGTACTGAGGTGCCGTTCCCCTCACAGCTCCGTAGGCAAGCACCATGGTCTTGTAGCGGATGCGAGCTTCAACTGGAAGCCAGTGGAGAGAGCGGAGGAGCGGGGTGACGTGAGAGAACTTGGGAAGGTTGAACACTAGACGGGCTGCGGCGTTCTGGATGAGTTGTAGGGGTTTAATGGCACAGGCAGGGAACCCTTTTAGGTTCTAGATAGCACCATTTTTTCTAAGTGTAGTGTCTACCCCGGAATTGGTATACATTTGGACCAGTGGCGGTTGGTAAGTTTAAGTTGAGGGAGGACGCAATTATTTGTTTTAATTAGCATGGCCTTGTTCTATTACAACATATTGGATGAATGTCATTCATATTCTATGCACCCAGCTTAATGCAACATTGATAGGTTTAGGCTACTACATGATCCTCAAATTTTCCCTATACCCATCATGAGGTTGCTACAACCTAGCTTATGAATGAAACTTCACATGGTAGGTGCATTGGTCAAGGGAAATGAGAGTAATCGAAGTGAGAGACAGTGACACATTCAGTACCGCCTTGCACACTCTTGCCTGCATGTAATTGATCTAGGGAGTAATCATTAGTCCTACAGTTGCAAACAAGAGTTTCCATTGGACAAATTCAGCAATGTTTATCCCTGTTTCGTTCCGTTTGCTTCTTTTTTTCACAACAAAATCTGAGGAATGCACCCCTAATCACACGTAAACACAGTTCACTTTCATAACAGCCACACAAATAGCATGATCACTTTGCTTGTATAATTCCTTCTTCTCGTCTACGCGCTCTCCTCCTATCACCCTTTCCCTTCGTTTGTGGACTTCAGTGCACAACACATCAGCTGTCTGTGACCAGGATAAAAAACCTTTCCAAGCCAAACCTTCATATCATTACTGCTAACAGCTACATCGTTGTCACCATATTAGCTAACATCATAGTCAGCATACACTATATATACAAACGTATGGGGACACACCTTCAAATTGGTGGATTTGGCGACCTGTTGCTGACAGGTGTATAAAATTGAGCACACAGCCATGCAATCTCCATAGACAAAAATTGCCAGTAGAATGGCCCGTACTGAAAGAGCTCAGTGATTTTCAACGTGGCACCATCATAGGATGCCATCTGTCCAACAAGTCAGTTTTTCAAATTCTTTCCCTGCCAGAGCTGCCCCGATCACCTATAAGTGCTGTTATTGTGAAGTGGATACGACTAGAAGCAACAATGGCTCAGTTGCAAAGTGGTAGGTCACACAAACCAGGCTCACAGAATGGGACCTGTCTTCAGTTGCTACACTCACTCTGGAAAGAACGTCAGCACAATAACTGTTCGTTGGGAGCTTCATGAAATGGGTTCCATGGCCGAGCAGCCACACACAAGCTTAAGTTCACCATGCGCAATGCCAAGCGCCACCATTGGAATCTGGAGCAGTGGAAATCCAGTAATTTACAAATAAATTCATAAAAAATCCTACAATGTGATTTTCTGGATTTCCCCCCCCTCATTTTATCTGTCATAGTTGAAGTGTACCTATGATGAAAATTACAGGCCTTTCTCATATTTTTAAGTGGGAGAACTTGCACAATTGGTTGCTGACTAAATACTTTTTTGCCCCACTGTATATCTCACTGGTCATCCCCAAAGCCTATTCCTCCTTTGGCCGCCTTTCCTTCCAGTTCTCTGCTGCCAATAACTGGAACGAACTGCAAAAATCTCTGAAGCTGGAGACTCATATCTCCCTCACTAGCTTTAAGCACCAGCTGTCAGAGCAGCTCCCAGATCACTGCACCTGTACATAGCCCATCTGTAAACAGCCCATCTATCTACATACCTTCCCCCTACAGTGTTTATTTATTTATCTTGCTCCTTTGCACCCCAGTATCTCTACTTGCACATTCATCTTCTGCACATCTACCATTCCAGTGTTTAATTGCTATATTCTAATTACTTCGCCACCATGGCCTAATGCCTTAACTCCCTTATCTTACCTCATTTGCACTCACTGTATATAGACTTTTTATTTTATTTTGTTCACCTGTATTATTGACTATGTTTTGTTTATTCCATGTGTAACTCTGTGTCGTTGTTTGTGTCGAACTGCTTTGCTTTACCTTGACCAGGTCGCAGTTGTAAATGAGAACATGTTCTCAACTAGCCTACCTGGTTAAATAAAGGTGACATAAAAATGTAAAAAAAATGTACGAATGCTGTTCAACGACTACAGCTCAGCATTTAACACCATAGTCCTCCAAACTCGTCATTAAACTCGAGACTCTGGGTCTCGACCCAGCCTTGTCAACTGGGGTCGGCTCCAGGTGGTGAGGGTCAGAAACAACATCTCCACCCCGCTGAGGAGCAGCCCTCTATCCACATCGACGGGACAGTAGTGGAGAAGGTGGAAAGTTTTAAGTTCCTCGGCGCACACATCACGGACAAACTGAAATGATCCACCCAAACAGACAGCGTGGTGAAGAAGGCGCAGCAGCCCCTCTTCAACCTCAGGAGGCTGAACAAATCCGGCTTGTCACCAAAAACACTCGCAAACTTCTACAGATGCACAATCGAGAGCATCCTGTCGGGCTGTATCACCGCCTGGTATAGCAACTGTTCTGACCACAACCGGAAGGCTCTCCAGAGGGTAGTGAGATCTGCACAACGCATCACCGGGGGCAGACTACCTGCCCTCCAGGACACCTACACCACCCGATGTCACAGGAAGGCCATAAAGATCATCAAGGACAACAACCACCCGAGCCACTGCCTGTTCACCCCACTATCATCCAGAAGGTGTGTTCAGTACAGGTGCATCAAAGCTGGGACCGAGAGACTGAAAAACAGCTTCTATCTCAAGGCCATCAGACTGTTAGACAGCCACCACTAACATTGAGTGGCTGCTGCCAGCATACTGACTCAAATCTCGAGCCACTTTAATAATAAAAAATTAGATGTAATAAATGTATCACGAGCCACTTTAAACAATGCCACTTTATATAATGTTTATATACCCTATATTAATCATCTCATATGTATATACTGCACTCTATACCATTTACTGCATCTTGCCTATGCCGTTCGGCCATCGCTCACGCATATATTTATATGTACATATTCTTATTCATTCCTTTACAATTGTGTGTATAAGGTAGTTGTTGTGAAATTGTTAGATTACTTGTTAGAAATTACTGCATGGTCGGAACTAGAAGCACAAACATTTTGCCACACTCGCATTAACATCTGCTAACCATGTGTATGTGACAAATAACCTTTGATTTGATTTATCCATGTGACATGGCAAATATTTTTCTACTTCCCGGTGTAATCTAAAACATTATCCCAGTTCGATATTCTGCTTGTCTATTCATTTACATCTCAGCTAAAAAATATAATGAACAAAAATATACACGCAGCATGTAACAATTTCAATGATTTTACTGAGTTGCAGTTCAAATAAGGAAATCAGTCAAATTAAATAAATTCATTAGGCCCTTATCTATGGATTTCACATGACTGGGCAGGGGTGCAGCCATGGGTGGGCCTGGAACGGCATATGTCCACCCACTTGGGAGCCAGGCCCACTTACTGCTGAGGCTTGCCCAGACAATCCGCATGAGTATTTCCCCACAATAGGGCTTTATTACAGGCAGAAATAGTCCTCAGTTTCATCAGCTGTCAGTGTGGGTGGTTTCAGACGATCCCGCAAGTGAAGAAGCCGGATGTGGAGATCCTGGGCTGGCGTACTAACACATGATCTGCGGTTGTGAGGCCGGTTGGACGTACTGCCAAATCCTCTAAAACTATGTTTTAGCGGCTTATGGTAGAGAAATTAACATGAATTTCTCTGACAACAGCTCTGGTGGACTTTCATGCAGTCAGAATGCTAATTGCATGCTCCCTCAATTTGAGACATTTGTGGCATTATGTTATGTGACAAAACTGCACATTTTAGAGTGGCCTTTTATTGTCCCCAGCACAAGGTGCACCTGTGTTATGATCATGCTGTTTAATCTACTTCATTATATACCGTACCTGTCAGGTGGATGGATTTCTTTGGCAAAGGATAAAATGCTCTCAAAATATGAAGTTTTTTGTGCGAATACACCATTTCTGGGATCTTTTATTTCAGCTCATGAAACATGGGACCAAAACCTTCAACGTTGCGTTTATAATGTTGTTCAGCATAGAACGTCATGTTTTGTTCACAGAGAAAAAGTCACATGGTTAGCTAGTTGGCTACATAAGGTTCTACTGTTTCACAATAGCATGTTATCACTAGTTATTACTTCTAAACAAAATACTTTTGGGGGTTTTCTGGGGTTTATTTGTCATCTTTTCATTTGTGTTGAAAGCAAAAGAAGAATCTCTCGTCTTCCCTTGCTAGCAAGTTGGCTAAACACTGCAAGCTAGCTAGCTATTTAGCTTCTCACAACACCGGCTCTCACAGCTGCAGCGACCTAGCCCCGCCATCCTTCATGACAACCTGCAGGCGGATTACTCGGGCTTCCATACAAATGGACGCTTTGCCATTAGTGGCAATGGTCAATGCATAATTTATGCACACCACAACCGGAGAGTGTGAGAGTGTGTGAGAATCGAGTCAGTTGAAACACACACAGACAGGTGATGCAGAGCAGGGGGAGAATGCTCCAAATTTACGACCTGGCTCAACCCAGTTCACTTTCTCTCTTTCTCTCTCTCTCTCCTTCACATTTCAGTATGCCTTACAAAAGTGCTACCGTCATACCACCTGAAAAATAAACAAAGGCATTTCAAACCAAATTTTATTTGTCAAATACATTGTAAACAACAGGTGTAGGCTAACAGTGAAATGCTAACTTTTCGTTATTTTCCAACAGTGAAGAGATAAAAAATATATATATACAGTATATATAGAAATAGTGACATGAGGAATACATTAATTGAGGTAGCAAGGTAATTACAAGGTAATTGATGTAGCTATGTGCGTATAGGTAGGAATAAAGTGACTAGGCAACAGAATAGATAATAGACAGCAGCAGCAGTGTATGTGGTGAGTGTGAATGTACGTGAGTGTGTGTGTGGCATCAGTATACATGTGTGCACATGTTATGTGTGTATGGATAGCCATTTGATTAGCTATTTAGCATTCTTGTTTAGCAGTCTTATGGCTTGGGGGTAGAAGCTGTTCAGGGTCCTGTTGGTTCCAGATTCTCGTGCGGTAGCATAGACAAACAACAAACAGTTAATTATTATTTTACTATCCCCATTTTTAAGCCTTCAATGAAATGTCACATTGCAAGAGACCAGCCGAGGCAGGTTGCTCTGCTTTGTCTAAGCAGTTGAGTCTGTAATAGAAGAGTGTGTATACAACACCACTTCTAAAACACAGAGACAAAACTAATACCAAGGCAATTGGCAAAGTTTACCTACATTTGGAAAATGTCACAGACAGATGTAGTTTGTTTTAAATAGCCTGGATGCATATGCACCTGTAAAGACACCATGTCAGGTAATTCTGATCTTATTTATTGAACGCTTGTGAAGACATGTTGTGGACACAGACGGTAGGATAAGTCAAAGGAGATATTGTAAAACTGAAAGGGTTTTGGCAGAGTTAAAGCATGCCTTCTTATTGGGTCAAATCACGATGACGTTATATCAAGAATAGTCCCTTCCTAATCTTTTGTGGGCGGATTACGAAAACATAAATGGTACCTTAGATCTGTCTTTATACACTACTTGGCCAAAGGTATGTGGACATCTGCTTGTCGAACAGCACATTCCAAAATCATGGGTATTAATATGGAGTTGGTCCCCATCTTTGCTGTTATAACAGCCTCCACTCATGTGGGAAGGCTTTCCCCTAGATGTTGGAACATTGCTGCTATAACAGCCTCCACTCATGTTGGCTTTCCCCTAGATGTTGGAAATTTGTTGCAGGGACTTGCTTCCATTCAGCCACAAGAGCTCATCCAAGTTCTTCCACACTGATCTCTAGAAAACATTTCTGTATGGATCTCACTTTGTGCACAGGAGCATTGTCATGCTGAAATAGGAAAGAGCCTTCCCCAAACTGTTGCTACAAAGTTGGAAGCACATAATTGTCTAGAATGTCATTGTATGCTGTAGCATTAAGATTTCCCTTCACTGGAACTAAGGGGTCTAGCCCGAACCATGAAAAACAGCCCCAGACCCTTATTCCTCCTCCACCAAACTTTATAGTTAGCACTATGCATTGGGCAGGTAGCGTTCTCCTGGCATCTGCCATACCCAGATTTGTCAGTAGGATTGCCAGATGGTGAAGCGTGATTAATCACACCAAAGAACGCGTTGCCACTGCTTCAGAGTCCAATGGCGGCGAGCTTTACACCACTCCAGCCAACGCTTGGCATTGCACATGGTGATCTTAAGCTTGTGTGTTGTTGCTCGGCCATGGAACCCATTTCATGAAGCTCCCGACTAACAGTTCATCTTCTCTTGCAGGGCAGAAATTTGACGATCTGTTGGAAAGGTGGCATCCTATGACGGTGCCACGTTGAAAGTCATTGAACTCTTCAGTACGGGCCATTCTACTACCAAGTTCTGTCTATGGAGATTGCATGGCTGTGTGCTCGATTTTATTCGCCTGTCAGCAACGGGTGTGGCTGAAAAAGCCGAATCCAGTAATTTGGAGTTGTGTCCACATACGTTTGGCCATGTGGTGTACTACGGGTACCGATAGCTAATGAGCAGCAATAGTTAGGGAGCTTAGTTTTTTTTGTCACTGGTTATTTGGACAAATCACGATTTCGCAGGTGTTAGCATCTTTCGAATTTCAGAAGGGGAAGGGACATTTGGTCCGTAGAATTGACACTAACTTGCAAAGAGAGAGGGTGGAGCTTCGCCATCCGGTTCCACTCCTCATTGTAGCATCTCTTCATCTCTTCTCTTAACCCAGTACATAACCAAGATTGGTTCCATCCACACCTCCCAGTGCAGTAGAAAGAATTTCACAAGCACCCACCAGAGCTTGTATTAACAGGGATGATATGTAAATGTGAAATTTGCATGGCCCTAGGACACATCAGGTGGACTCTGTATTTTTCGTAGCTGTCTATATACTACCACAGACCGATGCTGGTACTAAAAATGCACTCAATGAGCTGTATACCGCCATAAGCAAACAGGAAAACGCTCACCCAGAGGCAGCGTTCCTAGTGGCCAGGGATTTTAATGCAAGGAAACTTATACATTTTACCTCATTTCTATCAGCATATTAAATGTGCAACCCGTGGGAAACAAATGATAGACCACCTTTACTCCACACACAGGGACGAGTACAAAGCTCTCCCTCGCCCTCCATTTGGCAAATCTGATCATAATTCTATCCTCCTGATTCCTGCTTACAAGCAAAAATTAAAGCAGGAAGCACCAGTGACTCGGTCTATAAAAAAGTGGTCAGATGAAGCAGATGCTAAACTACAGGACTGTTTTGCTAGCACAGACTGGAATATGTTCCGGGATTCTTCCGATGGCATTGATGAGTACACCACATCGGTCACTGGCTTTATCAATGAGTGCATCGAGGACATCGTCCCCACAGTGACTGTACGTACATACCCCAAACAGAGCAATGGATTACAGGCAGCATTTGCACTGAGCTAAAGGGTAGAACTGCTGCTTTCAAAGAGCGGAAGCTCCGGAAGCTTACAAGAAATCCCGCTATGCCCTGTGACAAACCATCAAACAGGCAAAGCTTCAATACAGGACTAAGATTGAATCGTACTACACCGGCTCCGCCGCTCGTTGGATGTGGCAGGGCTTGCAAACTATTACAGACTACAAAGGGAAGCACAGCCGAGAGCTACCCAGTGACATGAGCCTACCAGACGAGCTAAACAACTTCTATGCTCGCTTTGAGGCAAGTAACATTAAAACATGCATGAGAGCATCAGCTGTTCCGGATGACTGTGTGATCACGCTCTTCGCAGCCGATGTGATAAAAACCTTTAAACAGGTCAACATTCCCAAGGCCGTATTCCCGAGAACACTAAGGTAACCTGCCTAAATGACTACCGATCCGTAGCACTCACGTCTGTAGCCAGGAAAGGCTTTGAAAGGCTTGTCATCGCTCACATCAACACCATTATCCCAGAAACCCTACGCCCACTCCAATTTGCATATTGCACCAACAGATCCACAGATGATGCAATCTCTATTGCTCTCCACACTTTCCTTTCACACCTGGACAAAAGGAACACCTATGTGATAATGCTCTTCATTGACTACAGCTCAGCGTTCAACACTATAGTGCCCTCAAAGCTCATCAATAAGCTTAGGAACCTGGGACTAAACACCTCCCTCTGCAACTGGATCCTGGAATTCCTGACAGGCCGCCCCCAGGTGGTAAGGGTAAGTAACAGCACATCCGCCACTCTGATCCTCAGGGGTGTATCGTCAGTCTCCTCCTGTACTCCCTGTTCACTCATGACTGCACAGCCAGGCACGACTCCAACACCATCATTAAGTTGGCTGATGACACAACAGTGGGAGGCCTGATCACCGACAACGATGAGATAGCCTATAGGGAGTAGGTCAGAGACCTGACCGTGTGGTGCAAGGACAACAACCTCTCCCTCAACATGATCAGGACAAAGGAGATCATTGTGGACTACAGGAAAAGGAGGACCAAGCATGCCCCCATTCTCTGTAGTGGAGCAGGTTGAGAGCTTCAAGTTCCTTGGCATCCACATCACCAACAAATTAACATGGTCCAAGCACACCAAGACAGTCGTGAAGAGGGCACGACAAAACCTATTCCCCCTCATGAGACTGAAAAGATTTGGCATGGGTCCTCAGATCGTCAAAAGTTTTTACAGCTGCACCATCGACAGCATCTTGGCGGGTTGCATCAGTGCCTTGGTATGGCAACTGCTCGGCCTCCGACTGCAAGGAACTACAGAGGGTAGTGCATACGACAAAGTACATCACCGGGGCCAAGTTTCCAGCCACCCAGGTCCTCTATACCAGGCGGTGTCAAAGGAAAGCACTAAAAATCATCAACCGCACGTAAAGCGGTACCGGAGCGCCAAGTCTAGGTCCAAGAGGCTTCTAAACAGCTTCTACCCCAAGCCTTAAGACTCCTGAACAGCTAATTAAATAGCTACCCAGGTTATTTGCATTACCCCCCCTCAACGCTGCTACTCTCTGTTATGCATAGTCACTTTATTAACTCACGTCAAAATGTGCAATTTCAAATGTCAAATGTCTAAATGAAGTATTAAGGTTTTCAAAAGGGTTAAAACATTACGTTTAGGCATCCATTACTAATGGTTAAATGAAGGGTTAAGGTTTGGGATAGTGTACACCACATCCTTCTGATCCAGAGTCATGGGATTATGCCCATCCACCAACTCTGTCCTATGCCCATCCACCAACTACTTGACGGTAATAGTTGTCACTGTTGCCCCTAGGAGCCGGTTTTGAAGACATTTTCCGACGTCATCAGGACATGGATAGACATCCAATTTCGAAGTTGCTCTTGAGCTGTCTGCTTGGATCATCTGTGAGCATCAAGACCTCTTGACACACACACACACACACACACACACACACACACACACACACACACACACACACACACACACACACACACACACACACACACACACACACACACACACACACACACACACACACACACACACACACACACACACACACACACACACACACACACACACACACACACACACACTCTGTGATAAAATATGTTAATCAAGACCCTCTTAAAACCTGGGTCCCCCCTCCCTGATGACCAATGACAGGTATGAGTGTGCTTTCACGCTGCTATTAAAGAGCTGATAAAATCCACTGGTGACACATGTAGAGAGGGATACGTGTAGGAGCTCACCAGATGGAGGGAGACAGAGAGACAGAGATAAATGAGAGAGAGAGAGATGAGGAGAGAGTGAGATGGGGAGAGAGAGCGAGATGGGGAGCGAGAGTGGGAGAGAAACAGAGAGAAAGGAGAGAGAGAGAGAGATGAGGAGAGAGTGAGATGAGGAGAGAGAGCGGGAGAGAGACAGGGAGAGAGAAAGGAGAGAGAGAGAGACAGAGAGAAAGGAGAGAGAGCGAGATGGGGAGCGAGAGCGGGAGAGAGACAGGGAGAGAGAAAGGAGAGAGAGAGAGATGAGGAGAGAGTGAGATGGGGAGAGAAAGGAGGGAGAGGGAGAGAGAGATATAATTGTCATATCATAACTGCCCCCAATATGCTGATGTTATCATTTTAAAATACACTGATAGAAAAACACCATAACAATAAATGCTAAAGTTAAAAATAAGTGTGAGATTTAAACACAACACATCCTTTTCATAATTGCTATAATGAATAGTCTGGCAGTAGAATTCGCTCTCTGTTTTTACACAGCTTGACGTTTATTGGGAGGAATACCCTGGAGGCAGATCTGAGCGATTTCCGCTAGATGGGCCAGCTGCAAAGTCAAAATTGTCTATATTGTAAAAATTAGGGTTAGGGTTAGGTTTAAAATCAGATTTTATGACTTTGTGGCTGTGCCAGCTAGTGTCCATTTTTCAGAGCTGCCTCCAGTCCAACCTTATTTCCATTGGGGTGGTGCATTGAACTAAAAACTGTACGATATAGCTTCAGGCTTCCACAATGGCATCTGCTATTTCAGAGATTCAGGTATTTGACTCAGGTGTTTGAGCATACAATATTTTACAATTGATCCACTGCATTGTCTTGAATGAATAAACCTATTTATTTAACGACATGATAATAAGTTGTGGAATACAGATGGTTTACTGTGCACATCATGTTAGTGTGCAAATCATTACATGGACAGGGGTCAAATATTTCACTTTTAACAAGAAACATATGCTTGATTTTATACAGTGTGCTGTGAAAGTATTCAGACCCATTGACCTTTTCCACATTTTGTAACATTACAGTCTTATTCTAAAACGTATTCAATTGTTTTCCCCCTCATCAATCTAGACACAATACCCCATAATGACAAAGCAAAAACAGGATTTTAGAATTTTTACAAATGTATTAAAAATAAAAAAGGGAAATATTGCATAAGTATTACATATTACATAAGTATTCAGACATTTTACTCAGTACTTTGTTGAAGCACCTTTGGCAGCCATTACAGCCTCGAGTCTTCTTGGGTATGACACTACAAGTAAATATACATGCAAGCTTGGCACACCTGTATTTAGAGAGTTTCTCCCATTATTCTCTGCAGATCCTCACAAGCTCTGTCAGGTTGGATGGGGAGCGTCGCTGCATAGCTATTTTCAGGTCTCTCCAGAGATGTTCGATCGTGTTCAAATCCGAGCTCTGCCTGGGCCACTCAAGGACATTCAGAGACTTGTCCCAAAGCCTCTCCTGCATTGTAATGGCTGTGTGTTTAGGATCGTTGTCCTGTTGGAAGATTAACCTTCTCCCTAGTCTGAGGTCCTGAGTGCTCTAGAGCAGGTTTTCATCAAGGACCTCTCTATACTTTGCTCCGTTCATCTTTCCCTCGATCCTGACTAGTCTCCCAGTACCTGCCACTCAAAAACATCCCCACAGCATGATGCTGCCACCACCATTTTTTTACAGTAGGGATGGTGCCCCATTTCCTCCAGAAGTGAAGCTTGGAATTCAGGCCAAAGAGTTCAATCTTTGTTTCATCAGACCAGAGAAACTTATTTCTCATGGTCTGAGAGTCCTTAGGTGCTTTTTGGCAAACTCCAAGCGGGCTGTCATGTGCTTTTTACTGAGGATTGGCTTCCGTCTGTGTCACGACTTCCGCCGAAGTCGGTCCCTCTCCTTGTTCGGGTGGCGTTCGGCAGTCGACGTCATCGGCCTTCCAGCCATTGCCGATCCACTTTTCATTTTCCATTTGTTTTGTCTTTGTTGTAAACACCTGGTTTCAATTCCCCAATTACATGTTCATTATTTAACCCTCTGTTTTCCCCATGGTTTTTGTGCGTGTTTGTTTTATGTATTTCTGTCCTATTGTGTGGGCTTGATATTACTACATGCATTTGGTCGTTTTGAGTTAAGTTATTTGTATTACACATCTCTGCTGTCCTGCGCCTGACTCCTCTGCACCAGCTACACCCAGACCTTTTACAGAAACACGCACCTTAACCTCTCTGGGATATGTCCCACCTGGCCAAAAGCCAGTGAAAACGCAGAGTGCCAAATTACTATAAAAATCAATCTTTCATGAAATCACACGTAAGATACCAAATTAAAGCTACACGTGTTGTGAATCCAGCCAACATGTTAGATTTCAAAAAGTATTTTCGGCGAAAGCAAATGATGCTATTATCCGAGGGTAGCACCTCTGTAAACAAAAGAGAGAAAACTTATTTCAACCCTGCAGGCGCGACACAAAACGCAGAAATAAAAATATAAATCACGCCTTACCTTTGACGAGCTTCTTTTGTTGGCACTCCAATATGTCCCATAAACATCACAAATGGTCCTTTTGTTCGATTAATTCTGTCGATATATATCCAAAATCTCAATTTATTTGGCACGTTTGATCCAGAAAAACACTGGTTCCAACTTGCGCAACGTGACTACAAAATATCTCAAAAGTTACCTGTAAACTTTGCCAAAACATTTCAAACTACTTTTGTAATACAACTTTAGGTATTTTTTAAAAGTAAATAATCAGTCAAATTGAAGAAGGGATGATCTGTGTTCAATACAGGAAGAAAACAACCTGACGCTACCTTTCTGGTTACTTTTATTACTCATCTCTGCTGTCCTGCGCCTGACTCTTGTGCACCAGCTACACCCAGACCTTTTACAGTCTGGCAGCTCTACCATAAAGGCCTGATTGGTGGTATGGAGATGGTTGTCCTTCTGGAAGGTTCTCCTATCTCCACAGAGGAACTCTGGAGCTCTATCAGAGTCACCATCGGGTGCTTGGTCACCTCCCTGACCAAGGCTCTTCTCCCAAGATTGCTCAGTTTGGCCAGGAGGCCAGCACTTGGAATAGTCTTGATGATTCCATACTTCTTCCATTTAAGAATGATGGAGGCTACTGTGTTCTTGGGGACCTTCAATGCTGCAGAATTTGTTTAGGACACTTCCCCAGATCTGTGCCTCGACACAATGCTGTCTCTGAGCTCTACAGACAATTCCTTCTACCTCATGGCTTGGTTTTTTGCTCTGACATGCACTGTCAACTGTGGGACCTTATATTGACAGATGTGTGCCTTTCCAAATCATGTCCAATTATGATTTGGACATGAGGCGGACTCCAATCAAGTTGTAGAAACATCTCAAGGATGATCAATGGAAACGGGATGTACCTGCGCTCAATTTCAAATATCATAGCAAAGTGTATAAATACTTCAGTAAATTAGGTATTTATTTTAAAAATGTATGAAAACCTGTATTCGCTTTGTCATTTTGGGGTTTGTGATTTAATTTAATTTAATCAATTTGAGAATAAGGCTGTAACATAACAATATGTGGAAAAAGTCAAGGGGTCTGAATACTTTCAGTGAGTTCATACATTTAGTGAGTTCTTTAAAAATGTGTTTGAAAATAAATATCCAGCTTTGCATTTGCTTGTACAGATGAACATGCAAACACTCTTACCCAAAGTAGTCTCTCTCTCTCTCTGTCTGTCTCTCTCTCTCTCTCTCTCTCTCTCTCTCTCTCTCTCTCTCTCTCTCTCTCTCTCTCTCTCTCTCTCTCTCTCTCTCTCTCTGTTTGTCTGTCTTTCCCACTCTCGCACTCTCTCTCTCTCTCTCTCTCTCTCTCTCTCTCTCTCTCTCTCTCTCTCTCTCTCTCTCTCTCTCTCTCTCTCTCTCTCTGTCTGTCTGTCTGTCTGTCTGTCTGTCTGTCTGTCTGTCTGTCTGTCTGTCTGTCTGTCTGTCTGTCTGTCTGTCTGTCTGTCTGTCTGTCTGTCTGTCTGTCTGTCTGTCTGTCTGTCTGTCTGTCTGTCTGTCCCACTCTCCCACTCTCTCCCATTTCTCTCTCTCTCTCTCTCTCTCTCTCTCTCTCTCTCTCTCTCTCTCTCTCTCTCTCTCTCTCTCTCTCTCTCTCTCTCTCTCTCTCTCTCTCTCTCTCTCTCTCTCTCTCTCTCTCTCTCTCTCTCTCTCTTTCGCTCCCTCCCTCTACCCATCTCTCTGTGGTTCTCCAGTGTATCCATTCTGTATACAATAGTGACATCTTCAGTTGAGTTTTATAGAAGAGAAGTAGAAGATGCAGCCAGTCTACCTGGTATGCAGTACTGCCCTACAAAGGAAAAACACAGTAACTACACTTTTGGTCAAAATGTAGTTAAGACTGAAATCAGGCTCTGTTTTATCTTGTAACAATGTGACCTGGTTCAATTATGTTTCGTTTAATAGAAAATGGAGTGTGGAATTTGCAGTAGTACAAACCAAGGCAAACAGCAGTAAGGGAAGTTAGTGTACTATGGCTTTGTTTCACCGTGTTTTGATTGTAGTTAACTGCTCTGCCATATAAAGGTAAATAGAAGTTACTAAGCAAACAGTGAAACAGAGAAAAATGCATTTAAAGTTTATTTGTATTCCAGCCAAATACTGTCTGTTGTCGGTAGATGAGTGATAATGCACTGATGTATCATCTTATAATGAAGTAATGTTTTGTGTATAGTCATATAAATTAGCATACAAAGTTAAAGAGAAAAACAGCAAGAATGATAGAATAACATATTTAGATTGTAGATACTGTGTTTAAACATTCTGATGAATGAAATAATCCTTACTGTACCTTATGGTGAAAAATAGCTTGAAGGTTATTACAATAAAACATGAAAACACAACTACATAACACCACTAACTACAGTTGGAATGTAGTTAGAGCTCTGACACTGCACTTTGCCTTTGCATTAACCATATAGTTGTTTAAGGTCATGCAAAGGCAGAGTGCAGTGTCAGCATTTTAGGGGTCATAGGTCAAAACAGTGGTCATGGTTGATATACACAAAACGTTACTCATTATAGCATGTACATCAATGAATTATCACGTATCTACCTAAAACATATCCGGCTGGATAGCAAAATAACTTTAATGACATTTTTCTCAGTTTCACTGTTGGCATAGTTACTGCATTTTGCTTTTGTAGGGCAGAGTACTATAGTAGACCGAGGTACTGTAGAACAATAGAACAACATGCTTAAAGCCCTTCATTCTATTGATGCAGCTTCCCTAGAGGGACCGGGAATGGAAAAACTGAATGCACTCATAATTATAGCAATTCATGTTAAGAGAAAATGGCCCTGTAAGGTGCTTAAAGTGCATTCTTTAACATTTACTTAACAACAATTTTAGTCCCCTATAGAGAGAATAAAGAAATCCTTTCCACAGCTATCCCTTCTCACCCTCCTACCACTGAGATAGGACAGATGAAGGCAAGATACACACGGTTTGATGAGTAAACACACATTTATTTATTTTAATACATATTCAGGTTGATGGAGAAACTAGTTTCTTGACTGAATTACTCTGTGCATTGTAAAACTCATTGTTGTTCTCATTTCAATGCTTTAGAATTGTAGTGCTGTAAACATTCGGCTTCGATATACTGAAACTATACCTTTAACTGTTTTTAATTTACTGTGCTGAAAATAGTTATGGTGTAAATTATTATCATTATCATGAATATCTGTTTCAGTTAGAGAATAAATATTTATTGCATTATTTCAGTGTCCCAAATACCGTCACATCCTAGGAAAATACCACAAGAAGACAAATATTATACACACCTCGATTTTTTTAATGCATTTGCTTTGTTGACCGGCTTAAAGAATATTACTTAAAATACAATACATTACTTGCATATACTTATAACTGGCATCTGAAATGTTTAGTAATTTACATATATTAGCATATAAAGTAATTGGCACAGATGCCAAGGAAGCAAAACAGATTCATTGTCATGCAGCAGTCGCAGTGACATAGTTAAAATACGGTCCTTTTAAGAAGCCAATTATCATAGAATTTCAAAAGTAGCCTTTTTTTTCATCAGTGATTCTCTTCATAGTCTCATTGTCACCTACACACCCACAAAGACATGCAACCCACACACAGACAGACAGACAGACAGACAGACAGACAGACAGACAGACAGACAGACAGACAGACAGACAGACAGACAGACAGACAGACAGACAGACAGACAGACAGACAGACAGACAGACAGACAGACAGACAGACAGACAGACAGACAGACAGACAGACAGACAGACAGACAGACAGACAGACAGACAGACACAAACCACACACACAAATGCATAATATGCCTACTGTAGTATCGCCACACCATACTTAAATGTATAAATATTGTAAATAAGCAGTCTCTCAAGCGTCGCCTTTGAAATATCGCCCTTCTGAATCCCTGTTTGAAAACAGGCGTACGTCTTTGTGTACAGGAGAAGAAGAAACATGTTTATTATAGTGAGAATACATGGTTACAGGAGAAGAACAAACACGTTTATTATAGTGATAATAGTATATGTAAGGCATCTGAGGCTTACAGTGTGCTGTGTTCTACTGTGTGCTGTGTTCTACTGTGTGCTGTGTTCTACTGTGTGCTGTGTTCTACTGTGTGCTGTGTTCTACTGTGTGTTGTGTTCTACTGTGTGCTGTGTTCTACTGTGTGATGTGTTCTACTGTGTGATGTGTTCTACTGTGTGATGTGTTCTACTGTGTAATGTTATCTACTGTGTGCTGTGTTCTGCTGTGTGCTGTGTTCTACTGTGTGCTGTGTTCTACTGTGTGCTGTGTTCTACTGTTCTAAATACTATGCTTTTAACACACAGTACTATAGTACAACTGTTGATCTGAAGACAGGTACTGTATTGTTACTCTTGTTAAGTGAGTCCATGAGAATGTAAGTACTTTCTACATCACAACATGTGCTTGTTTACCACTATATCAGTACACCATGGTCTTTAGTAGTAACTCTCTCTGGCTGCATCTGTGTCTCACAGTCAGATGGCACCAAATCTTCACATTTACAATAGATCATGCTGATAATAAACTCTTCCAAACCAAATTCTAAAGACCAATTCCAGAACATATTTACGTACTTCTGGAATACCTCAGAATGGCCTGCCAGGTCTCTTTCTGCAGCCATGGGAGGTCATAGATTGTGGTGTGGCCAGCCAGGTGTATACAGAAGCAGCAATAGCTCTAGTTTTATCCCTTGTAATAATTGGATAGTACCTCCATTTACGATGCTGTCTGAGGCAATGCCCAGCTAACAAATGAGCTAGTTTAGTTGCCAAGACCACTGTTCAGGGAAAGGGGCTTACGCGGCTCCTGTTCTCGCTGCCATTGTACGCTGGCCATCTTAAATAATATTGAGATTACGCCGAGGACAAAAGCCCACGGGGGATCCTTTTGTGGCGAAGCAGACATGTAAGGAGGGGAACAATACTCATAGTGAAGAATGACACATTCGTTGTTTGACAATGTAGTACTGTGATTACAGAGGAACAAAGGTAACCGTTTTTGGAACGATTTGTGGAGTGTGTGGAGGTGGTGTATTTTTTTATTATTATTATTATTTTTTAAATTGTGTTGCAGAGGAGCTGTATGTGTTTAAGCTCCTCTTCAGTTATGTGTGTCTGTGTGTGTGTGCATGCGTGTGTGTGTGCATGGTGTCTGTGTGTGTGTGCATGCGTGTGTGTGTGTGTGCATGCGTGTGTGTGTGTGCATATTTGACGCTCACAGTGAAGTCACTCAAGGCCCCAACACGCATGCACATATGCACATACACACACACACGCCCTAGCACACACACCCTAGCCTCAGCCTGCTCCAGGGGTATGGCCTCGTCCCCTCTTCTGGCCCCTGTGTGTCGTGTGCCGTGTGTGCATTTGTATTCCTTAATGACTTTATAATTCCAGGCCAGCAGGAACCTGCCTTTATGTCCATTCGTTTAGTAGCTTGGCAAAAACAAGGAGTCTGTGCCCGTGGCACCGTGCCAGAAGAAGCTTCAGCCGTAAAATAACTTGTCTATCTGTGTCGCCTGCCTTCTCACCCTCTCTTTTTCCTCCTACTATCCTCCTCCTCTTCTCCTCCTCTTGTAGTCTCTTCTTTCTAGGTGTTGCGAAATGCTCTCTCGTACTCTGTGTCATTTTATGAAGAGAGAAGTGTCATGATGTTGGCCTGGGGGTAGGTTTATGACAGTCATAAATACCTCTTCCCCCCTTTTTCCTCTCTCTACCCTACTGATGTTACATTTGCAAACCCCTTGGTTAACATAGAGATTCTGGGAACATCAGAAGGTGGGGGGAAATTAACTATATTCTGGTAATCCGACCAATTGAACATATGCGGTGGTAGTGTTTTCCATCCAAAGCTGTCAATTATATGCATTGTCGAGCATCTTTTCGTGACAAAATATCTTGTTTAAAACGGGAACGTTTTTTATCCAAAAATGAAAATACTGCGCCTAGAGTCGCAACAGGTTAATGAATATGATGTCAGTTCAGTTGTCATATATATATATATATATAAGATGACATAAACTCTACAGTGGAAAGTCTACACATCAGAGTTATCGGATTCACATGGAATTGTTGTTCAACTTAAATGTTTGAAAATTAAATTATTAGTGTTGGGACGAAATGTGATTTTAACTTATAAAATGTGAGATTTGGGTTTCATAAGGTAGGGCTCTGCTCAATCAGTGGCCAGCCCCTGTGAAGGGACATGGGCGATAAAAGTTTTCAAACACGCCCTCCTCTCCCACCTTTCCTTCACTTAGCACTATTGCACGTTGGTACATAAAACCACTTTACATGTTTTTACATTTTCAGATTGTACTGTATAATGAATGGCAGTAAACAGTATACTTTACATTCACAATGCAACTTTAAATATGTCAATTACTTTTATGTTTTATTGTCATTCTTCTAGAGCTAGGTCACATGGTTGCATGCAAAAACATAAGTGTTAGGGAAAATGACGACAATATAACTCCCTGTTCCGAGGATGTGGGGATGACGGTCTGATGTCAGAATGGTTGAGATAATAACTACAGAACGAAGCCAACATCAGTGTGAGCTTTGGTTGCGAATGGTATGAACTTTAAACTCTTATTCACGACAGAAGTGATACCTCCTAGCCGTTGAGTTAGCAACAGCTGCTGCAAATGAGGGTTAGGAAGTATCAGAGTATCCCGTCTATCACACAACAACATTACTACAACATAACCAATTGACAACCAGAGACATTCTTCAAAGGACAAAGGACTCGGTTGAACAACAGGACCTTCCATCTACCACCAACCTACCGAAGCACAGCTCAGAGTAAATATTTATTGCATTTTCCTTTTCCAAATGGGCGGTAATTTAGAATGCACAAGATACTGTATTTACGACAGCATAGCTTCTCCCTGTGTCCCTCAGTCTTCCCGCTCTTTCACTCAAACCCAGCCCCTTTTCTTTTGTGTAAGAAGCTGTCATATCTGTTCCGCCCGCTAGGGACATTTTCCTTTATGATGTAATTTGTAATCAAGTTATGATTTAATTATGTGTATGTATAATTCTGTGTGATTAGTTAGGTATTTAGTAAATAACTAATTAAACCCAATTTTGTATCGCTGATTCAACTTGTTAGCCAGGGTTCGTCCAAGAATTTACAACTTTCAGATGAGACTGAATTAAGATGACGATTAATATTGACTGCTATTGATGTAAAATATTTCTAGGTCTTTAAGAGTTTATTCGGAAGATAACAGCTCTAAATATTATTTTGTGGTGCTCCGACTCCCTAGTTAATTACATTTACATGCTTAGCTCAATCAGGTTATATTGAGCTAATAATATGAAATTATTTCATAGAATAGCATGTCATATCACTTAATCCGACATAGCCAAAGACACGACAGAAGAAACCCAACAAGACGTTCCCATCCTGGTGTTCTACTCACTCTGTTGGGGCTATTGATCTCTCCGATGGCCAATCAAGTGCAAAAAAAGTATTTACTGGGAAAAGAGAGAGAGAGAGACAAGATAAGCCCACTCAAGCGGGTGACGAGGGGATGGGTGGCATCATTGTGACGATGTGTGAAAATGTCTGTAGCACATTGCCGGTATGGAGGTCTATAGTATTGGAATTCATTCTTATTGATTTTAGAAGACCTTTACTATCGTGTTATTTACATACTGCAAATTTATTCTCAAACATGCTGCTTACCTGCTACTCCATCTGCTACTCCACGTGACACAGTCACCTTTGGGAGAATACATTGCAATATACATGTATATTTGCAATACTCTCGCCAACATGTTCACTATGCATTGTGAATTTTCCCGAACACTTGTGTTTTTGCATGCAACCATGTGACCTAGCTCTAGAAGACTGACAATCTAACATAAAAGTCATTGACATATTGAAAGTTGCATTGTGAATGTAAAGTATACTGTTTACTGTCATTCATTATACAGTACAATTTGAAAATGTAAAAACATGTACAGTGGTTTTATGTACCAACGTGCAATAGTGCTATGTGAGATTGTGCCTGTTTTATATCCCACCCATACATATTGAAGAATGCATTGTGATTGCATTCAGAATAGCAGCTTGAGATATGTTTATGTCTGTCTTTCATGTTATGTACTCTAGCATCAAATAAATAGACATTTTGCCTTCTACATATACTGTAGTGTGAATAAGAACAATACAATCATCTCTGGAGCCTTTTTTTGTGATGTAAAAGGAAAAACTGATCCTAAATCATTACTCACTGGATACGTATGGCCACTGATCTCCTCAACATATCCATGTAATGGCCAAGCGGATCATTGCCTGATGGCTGTGAAGGCTTGTATGGCAGAGAGTGAGTATTTCATAATGCTCCCTGTGGGGTAGATACGGTGTGGTGGTTGTGCTGCTCCTTTGTATAAAACATTTCATGCTCGTTATACAGCATATGGTCATTGTTGCTGTGCGTCAACTCTTTCAGAAGCTAGCTAGGATTTACCGTTTAAGGCTGGAGTTCAATTGAACCCTCATTGTGATCATCTTTTTCCCATTGGTCAAGATAAAATTGCAGAATTCTCATGGTATTAAATATATATTGTATATTTTTTTATACTATTATTAGGTAGGCAGTCTCCCCTCTCAGGTAGATGCTTCCTGTTTTCAGAATAAGAAGTGTTGTGTGTGTGCATCTGTGTGTGTGTGTGTGTGTGTGCGCGTGTGCGTGTGCGTGGGCGCGTGTGCGTGTGTGTGTGCGCCTGTGAGTGTGTGAACGGCCAGTAGTTTGTAATGCAGAACGCTGAACACTGTGGTCTTCTATCTGTTTTCTGAATCTGTTTACTGTGTAATGGTAGAGTAACATGATGTCTAGTACTGAACACAATGGTCCATCCAGAGAAAGGCCTTGCTCAACTCTTCCCTAGCCTGCTACGGTGTTTGGCAGCATGGCAGAATGACAGCTCCCTGCTCCTCTCTCCTCCTCCTCCTCCTCCTCCTCGCTGTATGGCCAGAGCAGATTCAGGGGCCTTCATTGTGTATTTTACTCTGGGGTTGTTTTGATCTCCTTCAAGACAGGGAGCAGCTATCTCTCCTGATCTATCTATCACGCTCTCTCTCTCTCTTTTGCATGCGTTGTCTTTGAACAATGCACTGTTTGAACAGGGCAATGTGGTGAGCTGCACCTCAACACCACCCCATCCCCAAAAAGATGGAAAAGATGGATCCAGAGAGTGCCTGGATTTTATTAAAAAGGGGGAGTAATGTTGGGAGTTGAGGGATGTGCTGTTGTTGGACAGACAGGCAGAGAGGTCCCAAGCTTCAGGAGGAGGGGAGGTGTATAGCACCAGGCAGCCTTCAGTGGAGGAGAGGAGTGACACTGAGTGGAGCGTCTGTCTGTCTGTCTGTCTGTCTGTCTGTCTGTCTGTCTGTCTGTCTGTCTGTCTGTCTGTCTGTCTGTCTGTCTGTCTGTCTGTCTGTCTGTCTGTCTGTCTGTCTGTCTGTCCGCCCACCTGTCTGTCTGTCTGTCTGTCTGTCTGTCTGTCTGTCTGTCTGTCTGTCTGTCTGTCTGTCTGTCTGTCTGTCTGTCTGTCTGTCTGTCTGTCTGTCTGTCTGTCTGTCTGTCTGTCTGTCTGTCTGTCTGTCTGTCTGTCTGTCTGTCCGTCTGTCTGTCTGTCTGTCTGTCTGTCTGTCTGTCTGTCTGTCTGTCTGTCTGTCTGTCTGTCTGTCCGTCTGTCTGTCTGTCTGTCTGTCTGTCTGTCTGTCTGTCTGTCTGTCTGTCTGTCTGTCTGTCTGTCTGTCTGTCTGTCTGTCTGCCCGCCCACCTGTCTGTCTGTCTGTCTGTCTGTCTGTCTGTCTGTCTGTCTGTCTGTCTGTCTGTCTGTCTGTCTGTCTGTCTGTCTGTCTGTCTGTCTGTCTGTCTGTCTGCCCACCTGTCTGCCCGCCTGTCTGTCTGTCTGTCTGTCTGTCTGTCTGTCTGTCTGTCTGTCTGTCTGTCTGTCTGTCTGTCTGTCTGTCTGTCTGTCTGTCTGTCTGTCTGTCTGTCTGCCCACCTGTCTGTCTGTCTGTCTGTCTGTCTGTCTGTCTGTCTGTCTGTCTGTCTGTCTGTCTGTCTGTCTGTCTGTCTGTCTGTCTGTCTGTCTGTCTGTCTGTCTGTCTGTCTGTCTGTCTGTCTGTCTGTCTGGGTTTACCTGTGTGCTATTAAATCATTCATTAGGGTGTGGGCTGTGCACTTGGCACTCGACACCTTTCCTTCCATCACCGAGCCAGGGATATCCTCACTAGTACTGTAGAATGATCTGGGATTAGTTGTGCATGTCTGTGGATGTGTTTAAGCTAACAAAACAGAGCATTGCATATGTTACTCAAGATAATACCTAAAACTTATGTGTGAGTGTGTGTGTCTGATTGTGTGCATATGTACTAGCATGTGCACTGTGGATATGCGAATCTGTGTGTGTGATTGGTGTGGGGTCTACTCTTGACCTTGCCGGCAGTACATTAAGTTGTCACTGGCATCTCCCCCCCTCTCTTTCTACCTCTCTCTTTTTCTCTCTTTCCCCCTCTCTCTCTCTCTCTCTCTCTCTCTCTCTCTCTCTCT